>NC_079876.1:37368435-37691890 GCF_029227915.1 Hydractinia symbiolongicarpus | reverse complement strand
GAAAAATATCGCTAAATACATGTTGGTACGTATATGTGACCCAATCGTTGTAACTCAAACGGACTGACAACGTTACAAAGTCAGTGAAATGTAGCTTTTGAAACTATCGCTGTTTCTTCAGCGCCCGATAACGGATAGGATTGATCCCACAGTAAAGAATGACTTATTTATCTAAATTTTTAAATGAAGCGCTACCACAGCGCCCATTGTAATCGCTGAGTTCCGGCAATCATGTCAAATTAAGAAGAATGTTATTTCTGGGAGTCCACTTGTCTCACTTATAACATATATAAGGTCACTGTCCAAAATCAGTTCAATTTAGTACCACAGTCAATCGTTTCATTGTTTAAAGAGATGCAACCTAGTAATATCAGAAAAATATCGCTAAATACATGTTGGTACGAATATGTGACCAAACCGTTGTAACTCAAACGGACTGACACCGTTAAAAAGTCAATGAAATGTAGTTCTTGAAACTATTGCTATTTCTTCAGCGCGGGCTAACGGCTAGCATTGGTCCCACAGTAAAAAAATGAATTTTTTTGTCATAATTCTTAAATGAAGCGCTACCACAGCGCCCAGAGTAACCGCTGAGTTTCGGCAATCATGTCAAATTAAAAAGAATGTTATTTCTTGGAGTCCAATTGTTTCTTTTATCACATTTATCAGGTGACAGTGCAAAGTTAGTTCAATTAAGTCCCACAGTCAATCGTTTCATAGTTAAAAGCCATGCAACCTAGTAATATCAGAAAAATATCGCTAAATACATGTTCGTACGAATATGTGACCCAACCGTTGTAACTCACACGGACTGACACCGTTAGAAAGTCAATGAAATGTAGCTTTTGAAACTATCGCTCTTTGTTCAGCGCGCGCTAACGGCTAGGATTGGTCCCACAGTAAAAAAATGACTTTTTTTAGCTTAATTCTAGTCTCCTTTATCACATTTATCAGGTGACAGTGCAAAGTTAGTTCAATTAAGTCCCACAGTCAATCGTTTCATAGTTAAAAGCGATGCAACCTAGTATTAACAGAAAAATATCGCTAAATACATGTTGGCACGAATATGTGACCCAACCGTTGTAACTGAATCAGACTGACACGGTTAGAAAGTTAATGAAATGTAGTTTTTGAAACTCTCGCTATTTCTTTAGCGCGCGATAACGGATAGAATTGGTCGCCCATTAAAGAATGACTTATATATCTAAACTTTAAAATGAAGCGCTACCACAGCGCCCAGTGCAATCGCTGAGTTCCAACAATCACGTCAAATTAAGAAGAATGTTATTTCTTGGAGTCCAATGATCTCATTTATCACATTTATTAGGTCATGGTCCAAAGTTAGTTCAATTAAGTCCCACAATCAATCGTTTCATTGTTAAAAGCAATGCAACCTAGTAATATCAGAAAAATATCGCTAAATACATGTTGATTCGAATATGTGACCCAACCGTTGTAACTTAAACGGACTGACACTGTTAGAAAGTCAATGAAATGTAGTTTTTGAAACTGTTGCTATTTCTTCAGCGCGCGATAACGGCTAGGATTGGTCCCACAGTAAAAAAATGAGTTTTTTATCTTAATTCTTAAATGAAGCGGTACCACAGCGCCCAGTGTAATCGCTGAGTTTCGGCAATCACGTCAAATTAAGAATAATGTTATTTCTTGGAGTCCAATGATCTCATTTATCACATTTATTAGGTCACAGTCCAAAGTTAGTTCAATTAAGTCCCACAGTCAATCGTTTCATAGTTAAAAGCGATGCAACCTAGTAATATCAGGAAAATATCGCTAAACACATGTTGGTACGAATATGTGACCCAACCGTTGTAACTCAAACGGACTAAAACCGTTAGAAAGTCAATGAAATATGGTTTTTGAAACTGTTGCTATTTCTTGAACGCGCGATAACGGTTAGGATTGGTCCCACAGTAAAGAATGACTTTTTTATCTTAATTCTTAAATGAAGCGGTACCACAGCGCCCAGTGTAATCGCTGAGTTTCGGCAATCATGTCAAATTAAGAAGAGTGTTATTTCTTGGAGTCCGATTGTCTCCTTTATCACATTTATCAGGTGACAATACAAAGTTAGTTCAATTAAGTCCCACAGTCAATCGTTTCATTGTTAAAAGCGATGCAACCTAGTAATATCAGAAAATATCGCTAAACACATGTTGGTACGAATAGGTGACCCAACCGTTGTAACTCAAACGGACTGACACCGTCAAAAAGTCAATGAAATGTAGTTTTTGAAACTGTCGCTATTTCTTCAGCGCGCGATAACGGCTAGGATTGGTCCCGCAGTAAAAAATGACTTTTTTATCTTAATTTTTAATTGAAGCGCTACCACAGCACCCAGTGTAATCTGTGAGTTCCGGCAATCATGTCAAATTAGAAGAATGTTATTTCTTGAAGTCCAATTGTCTCCTTTATCACATTTATCAGGTCACAGTCCAAAGTTAGTTCAATTAAGTCCCACATTCAATCGTTTCATTGTTAAAAGCGATGCAACCTAGTAATATCAGAAAAATATTGCTAAACACATGTTGGTACGAATAGTTGACCCAAACGTTGTAACTCAAACGGACTGACACCGTTAAAAAGTCAATGAAATTTAGTTTTCGAAACAGTCGCTATTTCTTCAGCGCGCGATAATGGCTAGGATTAGTCCCACAGTAAAAAATGACTATATAATCTAAATTTTTAAATGAAGTGCTACCACAGCGCCCAGTGTAATCGTTAAGTTCCGGCAATCATGTCAAATTTAGAAGAATGTTATTTCTTGGAGTCCAATTTTCTCATTTATCACATTTATTAGGTCACAGTCCAAAGTTTGTTCAATTAAGTCCCACAGTCAATCGTTTCATTGTTAAAAGCGATGCAACCTAGTAATATCAGAAAAATATCGCTAAATACATGTTGGTACGAATATGTGACCCAACCATTGTAACTCAAACGGACTGACACCGTTAGAAAGTCAATGAAATGTAGTTTTTGAAACTGTCGCTATTTCTTCAGCGCGCGATAACGGCTAGGATTGGTCCCACAGTAAAAAATGACTTATTAATCTAAATTTTTAAATGAAGCGCTACCACACCGCCCAGTGTAATCGCTGAGTTCCGGCAATCATGTCAAATTTAGAAGAATGTTATTTCTTGGAGTCCAAATTTCTCATTTATCACATCTATTAGGTCACAGTCCAAAGTTAGTTCAATTAAGTCCCACAGTCAATCGTTTCATAGTTAAAAGCGATGCAACCTAGTAATATCAGAAAAATATCGCTAAATACATGTTGGTACGAATATGTGACCCGACCGTTGTAACGCAAACGGACTGACACCGTTAGAAAGTCAATGAAATGTAGTTTTTGAAACTGTCGCTATTTCTTCAGCGCGCGATAACGGCTAGGATTGGTCCCGCAGTAAAAAATGACTTATTAATCTAAATTTTTAAAAGAAGCGCTACCACACCGCCCAGTGTAATCGCTGAGTTCCGGCAATCATGTCAAATTTAGAAGAATGTTATTTCTTGGAGTCCAAATTTCTCATTTATCACATCTATTAGGTCACAGTCCAAAGTTAGTTCAATTAAGTCCCACAGTCAATTGTTTCATAGTTAAAAGCGATGCAACCTAGTAATATCAGAAAAATATCGCTAAATACATGTTGGTACGAATATGTGACCCGACCGTTGTAACGCAAACGGACTGACACCGTTAGAAAGTCAATGAAATGTAGTTTTTGAAACTGTCGCTATTTCTTCAGCGTGCGATAACAGATAGGATTGGTCAGACAGTATAGAATGACTGATTTATCTAAATTTTTAAATAAAGCGCCACCACAGCACCCAGTGTAATCGGTGAGTTCCGGCAATCATGTCAAATTAAGAAGAATGTTATTTCTTGGAGTCCAATTTTCTCATTTATCACATTTATTAGGTCACAGTCCAAAGTTTGTTCAATTAAGTCCGACAGTCAATCGTTTCATTGTTAAAAGCGATGCAACCTAGTAATATCAGAAAAATATCGCTAAATACATGTTGGTACGAATATGTGACCCAACCGTTGTAACTCAAACGGACTGACACCGTTAGAAAGTCAGTGAAATGTAGTTTTTGAAACTGTCGCTATTTCTTCAGCGCGCGATAACGGCTAGGATTGGTCCCACAGTTAAAAATGACTTATTATTCTAAATTTTTAAATGAAGCGCTACCACACCGCCCAGTGTAATCGCTGAGTTCCGGCAATCATGTCAAATTTAGAAGAATGTTATTTCTTGGAGTCCAAATTTCTCATTTATCACATCTATTAGGTCACAGTCCAAAGTTAGTTCAATTAAGTCCCACAGTCAATCGTTTCATAGTTAAAAGCGATGCAACCTAGTAATATCAGAAAAATATCGCTAAATACATGTTGGTACGAATATGTGACCCGACCGTTGTAACGCAAACGGACTGACACCGTTAGAAAGTCAATGAAATGTAGTTTTTGAAACTATCGCTATTTCTTCAGCGTGCGATAACAGATAGGATTGGTCAGACAGTATACAATGACTGATTTATCTGAATTTTTAAATAAAGCGCCACCACAGCACCCAGTGTAATCGGTGAGTTCCGGCAATCATGTCAAATTAAGAAGAATGTTATTTCTTGGAGTCCAATTGTCTCCTTTATCACATTTATCAGGTCACAGTCCAAAGTTAGTTCAATTAAGTCCCACATTCAATCGTTTCATTGTTAAAAGCGATGCAACCTAGTAATATCAGAAAAATATCGCTAAACACATGTTGGTACGAATAGGTGACCCAAACGTTGTAACTCAAACGGACTGACACCGTTAAAAAGTCAATGAAATTTAGTTTTCGAAACAGTCGCTATTTCTTCAGCGCGCGATAATGGCTAGGATTGGTCCCACAGTAAAAAATTACTAATTATTCTAAATTTTTAAATGAAGTGCTACCACAGCGCCCAGTGTAATCGCTGAGTTCCGGCAATCATGTCAAATTGAGAAGAATGTTATTTCTTGGAGTCCCATTTTCTCATTTATCACATTTATTAGGTCACAGTCCAAAGTTTGTTCAATTAAGTCCGACAGTCAATCGTTTCATTGTTAAAAGCGATGCAACCTAGTAATATCAGAAAAATATCGCTAAATACATGTTGGTACGAATATGTGACCCAACCGTTGTAACTCAAACGGACTGACACCGTTAGAAAGTCAGGGAAATGTAGTTTTTGAAACTGTCGCTATTTCTTTAGCGCGCGATAACGGCTAGCATTGGTCCCACAGTTAAAAATGACTTATTATTCTAAATTTTTAAATGAAGCGCTACCACACCGCCCAGTGTAATCGCTGAGTTCCGGCAATCATGTCAAATTGAGAAGAATGTTATTTCTTGGAGTCCAAATTTCTCATTTATCACATCTATTAGGTCACAGTCCAAAGTTAGTTCAATTAAGTCCCACAGTCAATCGTTTCATAGTTAAAAGCGATGCAACCTAGTAATATCAGAAAAATATCGCTAAATACATGTTGGTACGAATATGTGACCCGACCGTTGTAACGCAAACGGACTGACACCGTTAGAAAGTCAATGAAATGTAGTTTTTGAAACTGTCGCTATTTCTTCCGCGTGCGATAACAGATAGGATTGGTCAGACAGTATAGAATGACTTATTTATCTAAATTTTTAAATGAAGCGCCACCACAGCACCCAGTGTAATCGGTGAGTTCCGGCAATCATGACAAATTAAGAAGAATGTTATTTCTTGGAGTCCAATTTTCTCATTTATCACATTTATTAGGTCACAGTCCAAAGTTTGTTCAATTAAGTCCCACAGTCAATCGTTTCATTGTTAACCCACAGTAAAGAATGACTTATTTATCTAAATTTTTAAATGAAGCGCTACCACAGCGCCCCGTGTAATCGCTGAGTTCCGGCAATCCCGTCAAATTAAGAAGAATGTTATTTCTTGGTGTCCAATTTTCTCATTTATCACATTTATTAGGTCACAGTCTAAAGTTTGTTAAATTAAGTCCCACAGTCAATCGTTTCATTGTTAAAAGCGATGCAACATAGTAATATCAGAAAAATATCGCTAAATACATGTTGGTACGAATATGTGTCCCAACCGTTGTAACTCAAACGGACTGACACCGTTAGAAAGTCAATGAAATTTAGTTTTTGAAACTGTCGATATTTCTTCAGTGCGCGATAACGGCTAGGATTGGTCCCACAGTGAAGAATGACTTATTTAAGTAAATTTTTAAATAAAGCGCTACCACAGCGCTCAGTGTAATCGCTGAGTTCCGGAAATCCCGTCAAATTAAGAAGAATGTTATTTCTTGCAGTCCAATTGTCTCATTTATCACATTTATCAGGTCACAGTCCAAAGTTAGTTCAATTAAGTCCCACAGTCAATCGTTTTATTGTTAAAAGCGATGCAACCTAGTAATATCAGAAAAATATCGCTAAACACATGTTGGTACGAATAGGTGACCCAACCATTGTAACTAATACGGATTGACACCGTTAAAAAGTCAATGAAATGTAATTTTCGAAACTGTCGCTATTTCTTCAGCGCGTGATAACGGCTAGGATTGGTCCCGCAGTAAAAAATGACTTTTTTATCTTAATTTTTAATTGAAGCGCTACCACAGCGCCCAGTGTAATCGTTAAGTTCCGGCAATCATGTCAAATTGAAAAGAATGTTATTTCTTGGAGTCCAATTTTCTCATTTACCACATTTATTAGGTCACAGTCCAAAGTTTGTTCAATTAAGTCCTACAGTCAATCGTTTCATTGTTAAAAGCGATGCAACCTAGTAATATCAGAAAAATATCGCTAAATACATGTTGGTACGAATATGTGACCAAACCATTGTAACTCAAACGGACTGACACCGTTAGAAAGTCAATGAAATGTAGTTTTTGAAACTGTCGCTATTTCTTCAGCGCGCGATAACGGCTAGGATTGGTCCCACAGTAAAAAATGACTTATTAATCTAAATTTTTAAATGAAGCGCTACCACACCGCCCAGTGTAATCGCTGAGTTCCGGCAATCATTTCAAATTTAGAAGAATGTTATTTCTTGGAGTCCAAATTTCTCATTTATCACATCTATTATGTCACAGTCCAAAGTTAGTTCAATTAAGTCCCACAGTCAATCGTTTCATAGTTAAAAGCGATGCAACCTAGTAATATCAGAAAAATATCGCTAAATACATGTTGGTACGAATATGTGACCCGACCGTTGTAACGCAAACGGACTGACACCGTTAGAAAGTCAATGAAATGTAGTTTTTGAAACTGTCGCTATTTCTTCAGCGTGCGATAACAGATAGGATTGGTCAGACAGTATAGAATGACTGATTTATCTAAATTTTTAAATAAAGTGCTACCACAGCGCCCAGTGTAATCGCTGAGTTCCGGCAATCATGTCAAATTGAGAAGAATGTTATTTCTTGGAGTCCAATTTTCTCATTTATCACATTTATTAGGTCACAGTCCAAAGTTTGTTCAATTAAGTCCGACAGTCAATCGTTTCATTGTTAAAAGCGATGCAACCTAGTAATATCAGAAAAATATCGCTAAATACATGTTGGTACGAATATGTGACCCAACCGTTGTAACTCAAACGGACTGACACCGTTAGAAAGTCAGTGAAATGTAGTTTTTGAAACTGTCGCTATTTCTTCAGCGCGCGATAACGGCTAGGATTGGTCCCACAGTTAAAAATGACTTATTAATCTAAATTTTTAAATGAAGCGCTACCACACCGCCCAGTGTAATCCCTGAGTTCCGGCAATCATGTCAAATTGAGAAGAATGTTATTTCTTGGAGTCCAAATTTCTCATTTCTCACATCTATTAGGTCACAGTCCAAAGTTAGTTCAATTAAGTCCCACAGTCAATCGTTTCATAGTTAAAAGCGATGCAACCTAGTAATATCAGAAAAATATCGCTAAATACATGTTGGTACGAATATGTGACCCGACCGTTGTAACGCAAACGGACTGACACCGTTAGAAAGTCAATGAAATGTAGTTTTTGAAACTGTCGCTATTTCTTCCGCGTGCGATAACAGATAGGATTGGTCAGACAGTATAGAATGACTTATTTATCTAAATTTTTAAATGAAGCGCCACCACAGCACCCAGTGTAATCGGTGAGTTCCGGCAATCATGACAAATTAAGAAGAATGTTATTTCTTGGAGTCCAATTGTCTCCTTTATCACATTTATCAGGTCACAGTCCAAAGTTTGTTCAATTAGGTCCCACATTCAATCGTTTCATTGTTAAAAGCGATGCAACCTAGTAATATCAGAAATATATCGCTAAACACATGTTGGTACGAATAGGTGACCCAAACGTTGTAACTCAAACGGACTGACACCGTTAAAAAGTCAATGAAATTTAGTTTTCGAAACAGTCGCTATTTCTTCAGCGCGCGATAATGGCTAGGATTGGTCCCACAGTAAAAAATTACTAATTAATCTAAATTTTTAAATGAAGTGCTACCACAGCGCCCAGTGTAATTGCTGAGTTCCGGCAATCATGTCAAATTGAGAAAAATGTTATTTCTTGGAGTCCAATTTTCTCATTTATCACATTTATTAGGTCACAGTCCAAAGTTTGTTCAATTAAGTCCCACAGTCAATCGTTTCATTGTTAAGAGCGATGCAACCTAGTAATATCAGAAAAATATCGCTAAATACATGTTGGTACGAATATGTGACCCAACCGTTGTAACTCAAACGGACTGACACCGTTAGAAAGTCAATGAAGTGTAGTTTTTGAAGCTGTTGCTATTTCTTCAGCGCGCGATAACGGCTAGGATTGGTCCCGCAGTAAGGAATGACTTTTTTATCTTAATTCTTAAATAAAGCGGTACCACAGCGCCCAGTGTAATTGCTGAGTTTCGGCAATTGTTTGTTTGTAAATTTATTTATAGTCGGTTTATTATATACAAGTTTCGTGAAAAGAAAAATTATATGCATAGCTCTAAAAAGTAGTGATAATCAAAACCGACTGAAATTAAAGTGCAAATAGAAATAATATTAAATAATATTAATTGAATGAGAGAAAATATTTTTAAATTTTTATATATACAAAAAAGAGTAAAATTTTACTAAAAGCGTGTTTGGGACAATTCACAAACCTCACAAAAACATTTACTTCCATTCCAACTTTTGATCGCATTTTTAAAAGTACTAAGAGACTCTGAGGATTTCGAGTGGTTGGGTAATTTATTCCATATTTTTGACCCCAGGGAAGAGAGACTTTTTGTTCCAAAACTAACGGTATCTATATTTGGGACTGTTAAATTATTAACATTTTGTGATCTCACTGGTCTACCACTCCCATGCAATTTAAAGATATCTTTAATGTATGTCGGATTGAGTTCGTGCAAAGTCTTATATATTTCTGTACATAATGTTTTAAGTCTATAGACGCTCATTTGGTATTTTCCTGCTTTCAAAAGGAGTTCGTCGTAAGTACTATCATTATCATTTAATAAGAAACGTAAAGCTCTCTTCTGAATTTGTTCAATTCTCAACAAAGATTTATATGAAGAGAAATTCCATACTAAAGGGCAATAATTAAAGTTAGAGTATATAAAACTTTGTACCAGCGCTAATTTGGCTTTGTGAGATAAAAACGTGCTAAGTCTAAACAGTGCATTCAATTGTGCTGATGATTTTTTGATAAGTTTAGAAATGTGAGAGTCGAAATTCAAGCCATTATCAATGGTCACTCCTAGTAATTTAACTTCGCTTTCTGTTTTAATTAACTTGTCACCAATTTTTACCACTAAATCACAATTGTTACATTTATCTCTGGTGACAATGATTGATTGAAATGTTTTTGGATTCGCCATCATTTTGTTATTTTTCAACCACACTAGTGCTATATTAGATTCACATTCTAAAAGTTTAATTAAGTTTGAAATTGAGTTTGAGAAAGCAGAAAGGGAATTGTCATCAGCATAATTGTGTACACTGGCTTTTTTAATAAAATAAAAAAAGTCATTAATAAAAATGTTAAATAAAATAGGTCCTAAAATTGATCCTTGGGGTACTCCAGACAGAATTAATTGGAAAAGACTATGCTGATTATTTATGCGGGTAGATTGCTCTCTGTCAGAAAGGTACGATAAAATTAGAAGTAGGGCATCCTGGCTAAAGCCATAGGCATTTAATTTAGCAATAAGTAAATCATGAGGCACGCAATCAAAAGCTTTAGATAGATCCATTAAAACTGCACCAACTACGTAATCTTTATCTAATTTTTGTTTCCATTCTTCCAATAATCTTATAAGTACATGTTATGTCCCATATGATTCCCTATAGGCTGATAAAAATTCTGAAAGTTTTTTATCAATATAATCAACAATTTGAGATTTAATTATTATCTCATAAAATTTTGAAAATATATTTGAAATGCTGACTGGTCTATAGTTGTTTACACATAATTTATCTTTCCCGCCTTTATCAATAGGGGATACAGTAGCGCGTTTGGCTCTCCTCGGAAAAACAGAAAGACAATTACTGTTGTTAATGGCATTGTTAAGGGTTTTATCAAATAAGGTTTTGCTAACTTCACCATTTTAGCCGTTATCTTGTCCTCTCCAGATGCCACACCTACTTTTAGATCCCCGAAAAGTTTAGAGACTTCATTTTCCGAGACTTCCTTAAAGTTAAACAACATTTCATTATTTTGATCAATTAGTGAATTTTTAATTTCAAGATACTAGGGTGACTTTTATATGTTTCCAGAATCTTTGAGATAACTTCATTTCTATTTTCAGATTGATAATTTCGTAGCGACATTGGTTTAACTCCACTATATTTTTCAACTATATGTATGTACTCTTCATTGAAAATTTTCGCTAATTCATTTTCATCCGTTACTATAATATCATCGTGAACAATCATAATTTCATTAGAGCTCTTACCTGATTTGTTAGTAAGGAAAGGTTTAACAGTGCTCCAAAATTTCTTATTTTGAATAATGCCACCCTCCATAACACTATTAAAATTTCCAAGTTTCCAATGAAGACTTTATTACATCAGGTTCTAAGTCTTTTGTATTATTCATTACGGCATCTGTGTCCGCTCTTTTTCTTTTTTTGTGAATTTCTCTGATTGAATCAATAAATTTCCTTTCAAATCCAAAACATAAACTTGTGAACTGTACGATTGACCGCCTTCGACCGCCATCATGGTTTGAAAAAGAAAAGACAATCATGTCAAATTAAGAAGAATGTTATTTCTTGGAGTCCAATTGTCTCCTTTATCACATTTATCAGGTGACAGTCCAAAGTTAGTTCAATTAAGTCCCACAGTCAATCGTTTCATAGTTAAAAGCGATGCAACCTAGTAATATCAGAGAAATATCGCTAAATACATGTTGGTACGAGTATGTGACCCAACCGTTGGAACTCAAACGAACTGACACCGTTAGAAAGTCAATGAAATGTAGATTTTGAAACTGTCGCTATTTCTTCAGTGCGCGATAACGGATAGGATTGGTCCTACAGTAAAGAATGACTTAATTATCTAAATTTTTAAATGAAGTGCTACTACAGCGCCCAGGGTAATCGCTGAGTTCCGGCAATCACGTCAAATTAAGAAGAATGTTATTTCTTGGAGTCCAGTTGTCTCATTTATCACATTTATCAGGTCACTGTCTAAAGTTTGTTAAATTAAGTCCCACAGTCAATCGTTTCATTGTTAAAAGCGATGCAACCTAGTAATATCAGAAAAATATCGCTAAATACATGTTGGTACGAATATTTGACCCAACCGTTGCAACTCAAACGAACTGACACCGGTAAAAAGTCAAGGAAATGTAGTTTTCGAAACTGTCGCTATTTCTTCAGCGCGCGATAATGGCTAGAATTGGTCCCGCAGTAAAAAATGACTTTTTTATCTTAATTTTTAATTGAAGCGCTACCACACCATCCAGTGCAATCGCTGAGTTTCGGCAATCATTTCAAATTAAGAAGAATGCTACTTCTTGGAGTCGACTTGTCTCACTTATAACATTTATAAGGTCACAGTCCAAAATCAGTTCAATTTAGTTCCACAGTCAATCGTTTCACTGTTAAAAGCGATGCAACCTAGTAATATCAAAAAAATATCGCTAAATACATGTTGGTACGAATATGTGACCCAACCGTTGTAACTCAAACGGACTGACACCGTTAGAAAGTCAATGAAATGTAGTTTTTGAAACTGTCGATAATGCTCCAGCACGCGATAACGGCTAGGATTGGTCCCACAGTAAAGAATGACTTATTTATCTAAATTTTTAAATGAAGCGCTACCACAGCGCCCCGTGTAATCGCTGAGTTCCGGCAATCCCGTCAAATTAAGAAGAATGTTATTTCTTGGAGTCCAATTTTCTCATTTATCACATTTATTAGGTCACAGTCTAAAGTTTGTTAAATTAAGTCCCACAGTCAATCGTTTCATTGTTAAAAGCGATGCAACATAGTAATATCAGAAAAATATCGCTAAATACATGTTGGTACGAATATGTGACCCAACCGTTGTAACTCAAACGGACTGACACCGTTAGAAAGTCAATGAAATTTAGTTTTTGAAACTGTCGATATTTCTTCAGCGCGCGATAACGGCTAGGATTGGTTCCACAGTGAAGAATGACTTATTTAAGTAAATTTTTAAATAAAGCGCTACCACAGCGCTCAGTGTAATCGCTGAGTTCCGGAAATCCCGTCAAATTAAGAAGAATGTTATTTCTTGCAGTCCAATTGTCTCATTTATCACATTTATCAGGTCACAGTCCAAAGTTAGTTCAATTAAGTCCCACAGTCAATCGTTTCATTGTTAAAAGCGATGCAACCTAGTAATATCAGAAAAATATCGCTAAACACATGTTGGTACGAATGGTTGACCCAACCATTGTAACTAATACGGATTGACACCGTTAAAAAGTCAATGAAATGTAATTTTCGAAACTGTCGCTATTTCTTCAGCGCGTGATAACGGCTAGGATTGGTCCTGTAGTATAAAATGACTTTTTAATCTTAATTTTTAATTAAAGCGCTACCACAGCGCCCAGTGCAATCGCTGAGTTTCGGCAATCATTTCAAATTAAGAAGAATGATATTTCTTGAAGTCCATTTGTCTCACTTATAACATTTACAAGATCACAGTCCAAAATCAGTTCAATTTAGTACCACAGTCAATCGTTTCACTGTTAAAAGCGATGCAACCTAGTAATATAAAAAAAATCGCTAAATCCATGTTGGTACGAATATGTGACCCAACCGTTGTAACTCAAATGGACTGACACCGTTAAAAAGTCAATGAAATGTAGTTTTTGAAACTGTCGCTAATTCTTCAGGGCGCGATAACGGCTAAGATTGATCCCACAGTAAAGAATGACATTTTTATGTTAATTTTTAATTGAAGCGCAACCACAGAGCCCAGTGTAATCGCTGTGTTTCGGCAATCATGTCAAATTAGGAAGAATGTTTTTTCTTGGAGTCCAATTGTCTCACCTTACCATTTATAAGGTCACAGTCCATAATCAGTTCAATTAAGTCCCACAGTCAATCGTTTCACTGTTAAAAGCCATACAAGCTAGTAGTACCGGAAAAATATCGCTAAACACATGTTGGTACGAATAGGTGACCCAAGCGTTGTAACTAAAAAGGACTGACACCGTTAAAAAGTCAATGAAATGTAGTTTTTGAAACTGTCGCTAAATCTTCAGCGCGCGATAACGGCTAAGATTGGTCCCACAGTAAAAAATGACTTTTTTATGGTAATTTTTAATTGAAGCGCTACCACAGCGCCCAATGTAATCGCTGTGTTTCGGCAATCATGTCAAATTAGGAAGAATGTTTTTTTTTTTTGGAGTCCAATTGTCTCACTTTAACATTTATAAGGTCACAGTCCATAACCAGTTCAATTAAGTCCCACAGTCACTCGATTCACTTTTAAAAGCCATACAAGCTAGTAGTACCGGAAAAATATCACGAAATACATGTTGGTACGAATGTGTGACTCAACCGTTGTAACTCAAACGGATTGATACTCTTAGAAAGTCAATGAAATGTAGTTTTTGAAACTGTCGCTATTTCATCAGCGCGCGATAACGGCTAGGATTGGTCCAACAGTTAAGAATGACTAATTTATCTAAATTCTTAAATGAAGCGCTACCACAGCGCCCAGTGTAATCGCTGAGTTCCGGCAATCATGTCAAATTAAAAAGAATGTTATTTCTTTGACTCCGCTTGTCTCACTTATAACATTTTTAAGGTCACAGTCCATAATCAGTTCAATTAAGTCCCACAGTCAATCGTTTCATAGTTAAAAGCGATGCAACATAGTAATATCAGAAAAATATCGCTAAATACATGTTGGTACGAGTATGTGACCCAACCGTTGGAACTCAAACGAACTGACACCGTTAGAAAGTCAACGAAATTTAGTTTTTGAAACTGTCAATATTTCTTCAGCGCGCGATAACGGCTAAGATTGGTCCCACAGTGAAGAATGATTTATTTATTTAAATGTTTAAATAAAGCGCTACCACAGCGCCCAGTGTAATCGCTGAGTTCCGGAAATCCCGTCAAATTAAGAAGAATGTTTTTTCTTGGAGTCCAATTGTCTCATTTATCACATTTATCAGGTCACAGTCCAAAGTTAGTTCAATTAAGTCCCACAGTCAATCGTTTCATTGTTAAAAGCGATGTAACCTAGTAATATCAGAAAAATATCGCTAAACACATGTTGGTACGAATAGGTGACCCAACCATTGTAACTAATACGGATTAACACCGTTAAAAAGTCAATGAAATGTAATTTTCGAAACTGTTGCAATTTCTTCAGCGCGTGATAACGGCTAGGATTGGTCCCGCAGTAAAAAATGACTTTTTAATCTTAATTTTTAATTGAAGCGCTACCACAGCGCCCAGTGCAATCGCTGAGTTTCGGCAATCACTTCAAATTAAGAAGAATGATATTTCTTGAAGTCCATTTGTCTCACTTATAACATTTACAAGATCACAGTCCAAAATCAGTTCAATTTAGTACCACATTCAATCGTTTCACTGTTAAAAGCGATCCAAACTAGTAATATAAAAAAATCGCTAAATCCATGTTGGTACGAATATGTGACCCAACCGTTGTAACTCAAATGGACTGACACCGTTAAAAAGTCAATGAAATGTAGTTTTTGAAACTGTCGCTAATTCTTCAGGGCGCGATAACGGCTAAGATTGGTCCCACAGTAAAGAATGACTTTTTTATGTTAATTTTTAATTGAAGCGCTACCACAGCGCCCAGTGTAATCGCTGTGTTTCGGCAATCATGTCAAATTAGGAAGAATGTTTTTTCTTGGAGTCCAATTGTCTCACTTTAACATTTATAAGATCACAGTCCATAATCAGTTCAATTAAGTCCCACAGTCAATCGTTTCACTGTTAAAAGCCATACAAACTAGTAGTACCGGAAAAATATCGCTAAACACATGTTGGTACGAATAGGTGACCCAAGCGTTGTAACTAAAAAGGACTGACACCGTTAAAAAGTCAATGAAATGTAGTTTTTGAAACTGTCGCTAAATCTTCCGCGCGCGATAACGGCTAAGATTGGTCCCACAGTAAAGAATGACTTTTTTATGTTAATTCTTAAGTGAAGCGCTACCACAGCGCCCAGTGTAATCGCTGTGTTTCGGCAATCATGTCAAATTAGGAAGAATGTTTTTTTTTGGAGTCCAATTGTCTCACTTTACCATTTATAAGGTCACAGTCCATAATCAGTTCAATTAAGTCCCACAGTCAATCGTTTCACTGTTAAAAGCCATACAAGCTAGTAGTACCGGAAAAATATCACAAAATACATGTTGGTACGAATATGTGACTCAACCGTTGTAACTCAAACGGATTGATACTGTTAGAAAGCCAATGAAATGTTGTTTTTGAAACTGTCGCTATTTATTCAGCGCGCGATAACGGCTAGGATTGGTCCCACAGTAAAGAATGACTTATTTATCTAAATTCTTAAATGAAGTGCTACCACAGCGCCCTGTGTAATCGCTGAGGTTCGGCAATCATGTCAAGTTGAGAAGAATGTTATTTCTTGGAGTCCAATTTTCTCATTTATCACATTTATTAGGTCGTAGTGCAAGTTTTGTTCAATTAAGTCCCACAGTCAATCGTTTCATTGTTAAAAGCGATGCAACCTAGTAATATCAAAAAACATCGCTAAACACATGTTGGTACGAATAGGTGACCCAACCGTTGTAACTCAAACGGACTGACACCGTTAAAAAGTCAATGAAATGTAGTTTTTGAAACTGTCGCTATTTCTTCAGCGCGCGATAACGGCTAGGATTGGTCCCGCAGTAAAAAATGACTTTTTTTATCTTAATTTTTTATTGAAGCGCTACCACAGCACCCAGTGCAATCGCTAAGTTTTGAAAATCATTTCAAATTAAGAAGAATGCTATTTCTTGGAGTCCACTTGTCTCACTTATAACTTAATAAGGTCACAGTCCAAAATCAGTTCAATTTAGTACCATAGTCAATCGTTTCACTGTTAAAAGCGATGCAACCTAGTATTATCAAAAAAATATCGCTAAATACATGTTGGTACGAATATGTGACCCAACCGTTGCAACTCAAACGGACTGACACCGTTATAAAGTCAATGAAATGTAGTTTTTGAAACTGTCGATAATTCTTCAGCGCGCGATAACGGCTAGGATTGGTCCCACAGTAAAGAATGACTTTTTTATCTTAATTTTTAAATGAAGCGCTACAGCAGCGCCCCGTGTAATCGCTGAGTTCCGGCAATCCCGTCAAATTAAGAAGAATGTTATTTCTTGGAGTCCAATTTTCTCATTTATCACATTTATTAGGTCACAGTCTAAAGTTTGTTAAATTAAGTCCCACAGTCAATCGTTTCATTGTTAAAAGCGATGCAACATAGTAATATCAGAAAAATATCGCTAAATACATGTTGGTACGAATATGTGACCCAACCGTTGTAACTCAAACGGACTGACACCGTTATAAAGTCAATGAAATTTAGTTTTTGAAACTGTCGATATTTTTTCAGCGCGCGATAACGGCTAGGATTGGTCCCACAGTGAAGAAAGACTTATTTATATAAATTTTTAAATAAAGCGCTACCACAGCGCCCAGTGTAATCGCTGAGTTCCTGAAATCCCGTCAAATTAAGAAGAATGTTATTTCTTGTAGTCCAATTGTCTCATTTATCACATTTATCAGGTCACAGTCCAAAGTTAGTTCAATTAAGTCCCACAGTCAATCGTTTCATTGTTAAAAGCGATGCAACCTAGTAATATCAGAAAAATATCGCTAAACACATGTTGGTACGAATAGGTGACCCAACTATTGTAACTAATACGGATTGACACCGTTAAAAAGTCAATGAAATGTAATTTTCGAAACTGTCGCTATTTCTTCAGCGCGTGATAACGGCTAGGATTGGTCCCGCAGTAAGAAATGACTTTTTAATCTTAATTTTTAATTGAAGCGCTACCACAGCGCCCAGTGTAATCGCTGAGGTTCGGCAATCATGTCAAATTGAGAAGAATGTCATTTCTTGGAGTCCAATTTTCTCATTTATCACATTTATTAGGTCGTAGTCCAAGTTTTGTTCAATTAAGTCCCACAGTCAATCGTTTCATTGTTAAAAGCGATGCAACCTAGTATTATCAGAAAAATATCGCTAAACACATGTTGGTACGAATAGGTGACCCAACCGTTGTAACTCAAAAGGACTGACACCGTTAAAAAGTCAATGAAATGTAGTTTTTGAAACTGTCGCTAATTCTTCAGCGCGCGATAACGGCTAAGATTGGTCCCACTGTAAAGAAAGACTTTTTTATCTTAATTTTTAATTGAAGCGCTACCACAGCGCCCAGTGTAATCGCTGTGTTTCGGCAATCATGTCAAATTAGGAAGAATGTTATTTCTTGGAGTCCAATTGTCTCACTTTAACATTTATAAGGTCACAGTCCATAATCAGTTCAATTAAGTCCCACAGTCAATCGTTTCACTGTTAAAAGCCATAAAAGCTAGTAGTACCGGAAAAATATCACGAAATACATGTTGGTACGAATATGTGACTCAACCGTTGTAACTCAAACGGATTGATACTCTTAGAAAGTCAATGAAATGTAGTTTTTGAAACTGTCGCTATTTCTTCAACGCGCGATAACGGCTAAGATTGGTCCCACAGTTAAGAATGACTAATTTATCTAAAATCTTAAATGAAGCGCTACCACAGCGCCCAGTGTCATCGCTGAGCTCCGGCAATCATGTCAAATTAAAAAGAATGTTATTTCTTTGAGTCCGCTTCTCTCACTTATAACATTTTTAAGGTCACAGCCCATAATCAGTTCAATTAAGTCACACAGTCAATCGTTTCACTGGTAAAAGCCATACAACCTAGTAATACCGGAAAATAGCACGAAATACATGTTGGTACGAATATGTGACCCAACCGTTGTAACTCGAACGGACTGACACCGTTAGAAAGTCAATGAAATGTAGATTTTGAAACTGTTGCTATTTCTTCTGCGCGCGATAACGGCTAGGATTGGTCCCACAGTAAAGAATGACTTTTTTATCTTAATTCTTAATTGAAGCGGTACCACAGCGCCCAGTGTAATCGCTGAGTTTCGGCAATCACGTCAAATTAAGAAGAATGTTATTTCTTGGAGTCCAGTTGTCTCATTTATCACATTTATCAGGTCACAGTCCAAAGTTAGTTCAAATAAGTCCCACAGTCATTCGTTTCATTGTTAAAAGCGATGCAACTTAGTAATATCAAAAAAAATATCGCTAAATACATGTTGGTACGAATATGTGACCCAACCGTTGTAACTTAAACGGACTGACACCGTTCGAAAGTCAATGAAATTTAGTTTCTGAAACTGTCGATATTTCTTCAGCGCGCGATAACGGCTAGGATTGGTCCCACAGTAAAGAATGACTTATTTATATAAATTTTTCAATGAAGCGCTACCACAGCGCCCAGTGTAATCGCTGAGTGGACATGGACAGTTATCAGTATTTTTAGACCACCTCATTATTCAAACTTAAACAACTTTTTTGAGAAATTAGAGATAGCTTTAAATAAAGCTCTATCTAAAGTCGAAAACATAATAATTATGGGTGATATAAATATCGATTGCCATAACTCGAACGATTCTGGTTTCGAAACCTTAAATAATTTCTGCGATATTTTTAGTCTTGAAAATCTTGTCAAAAACAAAAGTTGTTTTGCTAGTCCTAACGGAACAGCTATAGATGTCATTCTTACAAATAGACCCATAATGTTTTCAACACACACTAACATGTGAAACAGGATTAAGTGATCATCATCAAATGGTAACAACATTTTTAAAATCTCATTTAGCACGCTTAGCATCCAAGAAAATTATTTACAGAAGTTACAAAAATTTTAATGAAGCCAACTTTTTACGTGATGTTGAGAACGCAAATTTTATTTGTAATAGTAAAGATCCTGAACTGAATTATGAAAACCTCACCAATGTTTTCACATCTATCATAGAAAAGCATGCCCCACAGAAGCAAAAAACTCTGCGTGGAAACGAGGCACCATTTATGACAAAAGAGTTAAAAAAGGCCATATATACAAGGTCTAGGTTCAAAAATAAATACAATAAAAATCCTACTTCTGAAAACAAAATCACGTACAAGAAACAGAGAAACAAGTGTGTAAATTTACGCAAAAAGGCTATCAAAAACCATTTCAAAAGGGTAACAGAATCAGGTTTTATTTCCAAAAAAACGTTTTGGGAAACTGTTAAACCCTTGATATCAAATAAAAGTGGAATAAGCAAAGGAGATATAGCGATCGTTCAAAGTGAAAGTTTAGTTACTGATAAAAAACAGCTAACCAAACTTTTCAACGAATACTACATCAATATTTTAGAAAATTATTGTGGCATGAAACCAAATCCTATAAAATATAAGAATGTAAATGATAAGTCAAAAATGATTGAAGAAATTGTTGATAGTTTTGAAAATCATCCAAGTATCATTAAAATAAAGGAAATCAATGATTCTAACAACAATGAGAACTTCACATTCCAAGAAGTTGATGAAAATACAATTTCTAAACTGTTTAATGATTTAAACACCAAAGTATCAACAGGTGAAGATACAATACCATCAAAGCTGACAAAATTAGCAAAAAGGCACCTAGTAACGCCACTAACAGATGCTATAAATAGTAGCATAGTTTCAAACAAATTTCCAAGCAAAGCTAAGCGAGCTGCTGTAACGCCATTGGATAAGGGAGGAAAAGATAAAACTAAAATATCAAACTACAGGCCTGTCAGTGTTTTAAATGTTTTTTCTAAATTTTACGAAAGGGTTATGAAAGAACAAATAACCGCTTATATGGAATCAAAATTGTCGACCTTTCTCTCCGCCTATAGGAAATCCTATAGTACCCAACAAGTATTAATTCGCTTAATAGAGGAATGGAAGAGTAAACTTGATAAGAATTATGTGGTGGGTGCGATCTTGATGGATCTTTCAAAAGCTTTTGACTGTGTACCACATGACTTACTAATTGCGAAATTAGCTGCTTACGGATTTGACAATAAGTCTCTTCAATTCATTCTATCTTATCTTACTGATAGAGAGCAAGCCACTCGAATAAATGGGATCTATAGTCTATTTCAAATTATCTTATCTGGTGTACCACAAGGTTCTATTTTGGGACCTATCATATTCAATATATTTATAAATGATTTGTTTCTTTTTATAGAAAAATATAAGCTACATAATTACGCTGATGATAACACAATATCCAACTTCTCAAATTCTATTCCTAATTTGATAAATACTTTAGAAAACGAAGCTAAAACTGCCCTCTCCTGGTTAAAAGAGAATAAAATGATTGCAAACCCTGAAAAGTTTTACTCGATAATTCTGACAAAGAATAAGGCAGATAATTTAGGTCTAAAATTTAACATAGGAAATAAAACTATTGAAAGTGAAAATAACGTGAAATTACTAGGTGTGACTATAGACAATAAATTAAATTTTGACAGACACGTTAGTGATTTGTGTCGCAAAGCATCAGCCCAACTAAATGCCTTATTTCGATTTAGAAGTTTCTTATCCTTTCAAGCAAAATATATTTTAGTTCAAAGTTTTATCTACGCAAATTTCAATTATTGTTCCCTTATATGGCATTTTTCTTCTTCTAAATCTTTATCTAAAGTCGAAATGATACAAAAACGAGCATTAAGATTTCTGTATAATGATACGGTAAGTACATACCAAAATTTACTTAAAAATTCCAGCAAGAGTCACATGAATGTAAATCGCTTACGGTTATTGTGTATAGAAATCTCTAAAACTATAAATAACAGCAGCCCTCTTTTTATGAAAGATATATTTTGTTTAAATGATAACGGTAGGACAGTCAGAGAACAAAATAAAAATAATTAGGTAGTCTCAAAGAAAAGGACCGCGACTTTTGGAACTAATAGCTTATCAGCCCTGGGACCAAAGATTTGGAATAACCTACCATCACATTTGAAACGATGTGACAACCTTAAAGTTTTTAAAAGCATGATTAAAATGTGGGACGGATCTAAATGTAACTGTGATGAATGTAAGGTCCCTTTATAGAACTTTGTTGTTATTATTGTTTATATAAATAAAAAAATGATTTTATTTTATTGTAAACATAAAAAAATTTAGTCGATTTAGATTAGTTTTCTTAATTGCTTTTTTTTTTGGAAACTATTGTAAATATGCGAATAATCGACTTTAAATAAATTGAAAAAAAAAAAGAAAAAAGAGTTCCGGAAATCCCGTCAAATTAAGAAGAATGTTATTTCTTGGAGTCCAATTGTCTCATTTATCACATTTATCAGGTCACAGTCCAAAGTTAGTTCAATTAAGTCCCACAGTCAATCGTTTCATTGTTAAAAGCGATGCAACCTAGTAATATCAGAAAAATGTCGCTAAGCACATGTTGGTACGAATAGGTGACCCAACCGTTGTAACTCAAACGGACTGACACCGTTACAAAGTCAATGAAATGTAGTTTTTGAAACTGTCTCTAATTCTTCAGCGCGCGATAACGGCTAAGATTGGTCCCACAGTAAAGAATTACTTTTTTATCTTAATTTTCAATTGAAGCGCTACCACAGCGCCAATGTAATTGCTGAGTTTCGGCAATCATGTGAAATTAGGAAGAATGTTATTTCTTGGAGCCCAATTGTCTCACTTTAACATTTATAAGGTCACAGTCCATAATCAGTTCAATTAAGTCCAACAGTCAATCGTTTCACTGTTAAAAGCCATACAACCTAGTAGTACCGAAACAATATCACGAAATACATGTTGGTTCGAATATTTGACTCAACCGTTGTAACTCAAACGGATTGATACTCTTAGGAAGTCAATGAAATGTAGTTTTTAAAACTGTCGCTATTTCTTCAGCGTGCAATAACGGCTAGGATTGGTCCCACAGTAAAGAATGACTTATTTATCTAAATTTTTGAATGAAGCGTTACCACAGCGCCCAGTGAAATCGCTGAGTTCCGACAATCACGTCAAATTAAGAAGAATGTTATATCTTGGAGTCCAAATTTCTCACTTTAACATTTATAATGTCACAGTCCATAATCAGTTCAATTAAGTCCCACAGTCAATCGTTTCACTGTTAAAAGCCATACAAGCTAGTAGTACCGGAAAAATATCACAAAATACATGTTGGTACGAATATGTGACTCAACCGTTGTAACTCAAACGGATTGATACTCTTAGAAAGTCAATGCAATGTCGTTTTTGAAACTGTCGCTATTTCTTCAGCGCGCGATAACGGCTAGGATTGGTCCCACAGTTAAGAATGACTAATTTATCTAAATTCTTAAATGAAGCGCTACCACAGCGCCCGGTGTAATCGCTGAGTTCCGGCAATCATGTCAAATTAAAAAGAATGTTATTTCTTTGAGTCCGCTTATTTGACTTCACATTTTAAAGGTCACAGTCCATAATCAGTTCAATTAAGTCCCACAGTCAATCGTTTTATTGTTACAAGCGATGCAACCTAGTAATATCAAAAAATATCGCTAAATACATGTTGGTACGAATATGTGACCCAACCGATGTAACTGAAACGGACTGACACTGTTAGAAAGACAATGAAATGTAGTTTTTGAAACTGTCGCTATTTCTTCCACGCGCGATAACGGATAGGATTGGTCCCTCAGTAAAGAATGACTTATTAATCTAATTTCTTAAATGAAGCGCTACCACAGCGCCCAGTGTAATCGCTGAGTTCCGGCAATCATGTCAAATTAGGAAGAATGAAATTGCTTGGAGTCCAATTGTCTCACTTTAACAATTATAAGGTCACAGTCCATAATCAGTTCAATTAAGTCCCACAGTCAATCGTTTCACTGTTAAAAGCCATACAAGCTAGTAGTACCGGAAAAATATCACGAAATACATGTTGGTACGAATATGTGACTCAGCCGTTGTAACTCAAACGGATTGATACTCTTAGAAAGTCAATGAAATGTAGTTTTTAAAACTGTCGCTATTTCTTCAGCGTGTAATAACGGCTAGGATTGGTCCCACAGTAAAGAATGACTTATTTATCTAAATTTTTGAATGAAGCGTTACCACAGCGCCCAGTGTAATCGCTGAGTTCCGACAATCACGTCAAATTAAGAAGAATGTTATATCTTGGAGTCCAATTGTCTCACTTTAACATTTATAAGATCACAGTCCATAATCAGTTCAATTAAGTCCCACAGTCAATCGTTTCACTGTTAAAAGCCATACAAGCTAGTAGTACCGAAAAAATATCATTAAATACATGCTGGTACGAATATGTGACTCAACCGTTGTAACTCAAACGGATTAATACTCTTAGAAAGTCATTGAAATGTAGTTTTTGAAACGGTCGCTATTTCTTCAGCGCGCGATAACGGCTAGGATTGGTCCCAAAGTTAAGAATGACTAATTTATCTAAATTCTTAAATGAAGCGCTATCACAGCACGCGGTGTAATCGCTGAGTTCCGGCAATCATGTCAAATTAAAAAGAATGTTATTTCTTTGAGTCCGCTTGCTTCACTTATCACATTTTTAAGGTCGCAGTCCATAATCAGTGCAATTAAGTCCCACAGTCAATCGTTTTATTGTTACAAGCGATACAACCTAGCAATATCAAAAAATATCGCTAAATACATGTTGGTACGAATATGTGACTCAACCGTTGTAACTCAAACGGATTGATAGTCTTAGAAAGTCAATAAAATGAAGTTTTTGAAACTGTCGCTATTTCTTCAGCGCGCGATAACGGCCAGGATTGGTCCCACAGTTAAGAATGACTAATTTATCTAAATTCTTAAATAAAGCGCTACCACGGCACCCAGTGTAATCGCTGAGTTCCGGCAATCATGTCAAATTAAAAAGAATGTTATTTCTTCGAGTCCGCTTGTCTCACTTATAACATTTTTATGGTCACAGTCCATAATCAGTTCAATTAAATCCCACAGTCAATCGTTTCACTGGTAAAAGCCATACAACCTAGTAATACCGGAAAATAGCACGAAATACATGTTTTTACGAATATGTGACTCAACCGTTGTAACTCAAACGGATTGATACTGTTAGAAAGCCAATAAAATGTAGTTTTTGAAACTGTCGCTATTTATTCAGCGCGCGATAACGGCTAGGATTGGTTCCACAATAAAGAATGACTTATTTATCTAAATTCTTAAATGAAGCACTACCACAGCGCCCAGTGTAATCGCTGAGTTTCGGCAATCATGTCAAATTGAGGAGAATGTTATTTCTTGGAGTCCAATTTTCTTATTTATCACATTTATTAGGTGGTAGTCCAAAGTTTGTTCAATTAAGTCCCACAGTCAATCGTTTCATTGTTAAAAACGATACAACCTAGTAATATCAAAAAAATATCGCTAAATACATGTTGGTACGAATATGTGACCCAACCAATGTAACTCAAACGGGATGACACTGTTAGAAAGACAATGAAATGTAGTTTTTGAAACTGTCGCTATTTCTTCAGCGCCGATAACGGATAGGATTGGTCCCACAGTAAAGAATGACTTATTTATCTAAATTCTTAAATGAAGCGCTACCACAGCGCCCAGTGTAACCGCTGAGTTCCGGCAATCATGTCAAATTAAGAAGAATGTTATTTCTTGGAGTCCAGTTGTCTCATTTATCACATATATTAGGTCACAGTACAAAGTTAGTTCAATTAAGTCGCACAGTCATTCGTTTCATTGTTAAAAGCGATGCAACTTAGCAATATCAAAAAAAATATCGCTAAATACATGTTGGTACGAATATATGACCCAAACGTTGTAACTCAAACGGACTGACACGGTTAGAAAGTCAATGAAATTTAGTTTTTGAAACTGTCGATATTTCTTCAGAGCGCGATAACGGCTAGGATTGGTCCCACAGTAAAGAATGACTTATTTATCTAAATTTTTAAATATGCGCTACCACAGCGCCCAGTGTAATCGCTGAGTTCCGGAAATCCCGTAAAATTAAGAAGAATGTTATTTTTTGGAGTCCAATTGTCTCATTTATTACATTTATCAGGTCACAGTCCAAAGTTAGTTCAATTAAGTCCCACAGTCAATCGTTTCATTGTTAAAAGTGATGCAACCTAGTAATATCAGAAAAATGTCGCTAAGCACATGTTGGTACGAATAGGTGACCCAACCGTTGTAACTCAAACGGACTGACACCGTTAAAAAGTCAATGAAATGTAGTTTTTGAAACTGTCTCTAATTCTTCAGCGCGCGATAAAGGCTAAGATTGGTCCCACAGTAAAGAATGACTTTTTTATCTTAATTTTTAATTGAAACGCTACCACAGCGCCCAATGTAATTGCTGAGTTTCGGCAATCATGTCAAATTAGGAAGAATGTTATTTCTTGGAGTCCAATTGTCTCACTTATAACATTTTCAAGGTCACAGTCCGTAATCAGTTCCATTAAGTCCCACAGTCAATCGTTTTATTGTTACAAGCGATACAACCTAGTAATATCAAAAAATATCGCTAAATACATGTTGGTACGAATATGTGACCCAACCGATGTAACTCAAACGGACTGACACTGTTAGAAAGACAATGAAATGTAGTTTTTGAAACTGTCGCTAATTCTTTCACGCGCGATAACGGATAGGATTTGTCCCTCAGTAAAGAATGAGTTATTTATCTAAATTCTTAAATGAAGCGCTACCACAGCGCCCAGTGTAATCGCTGAGTTCCGGCAATCATGTCAAATTAGGAAGAATGAAATTTCTTGGAGTCCAATTGTCTCACTTTAACATTTATAAGGTCACAGTCCATAATCAGTTCAATTAAGTCCCACAGTCAATCGTTTCACTGTTAAAAGCCATACAAGCTAGTAGTACCGGAGAAATATCAGGAAATACATGTTAATACGAATATGTGACTCAACCGTTGTAACTCAAACGGATTGATACTCTTAGAAAGTCAATGAAATGAAGTTTTTGAAATTCTTGCCATTTCTTCAGCGCGCGATAACGGCTAGGATTGGTCCCACAGTAAAGAATGACTTATTTATCTAAATTCTTAAATAAAGCGCTACCACAGCGCCCAGTGTAATCGCTGAGTTTCGGCAATCATGTCAAATTGAGGAGAATGTTATTTCTTGGAGTCCAATTTTCTCATTTATCACATTTATCAGGTCACAGTCCAAAGTTAGTTCAATTAAGTCCCACAGTCAATCGTTTCATTGTTAAAAGCGATACAACCTAGTAATATCAAAAAATATCGCTAAATACATGTTGGTACGAAAATGTGTCTCAACCGTTGTAACTCAAACGGATTGATACTCTTAGAAAGTCAATGAAATAAAGTTTTTGAAACTCTCGCTATTTCTTCAGCGCGCGATAACGGCTAGGATTGGTCCCACAGTTAAGAATGACTAATTTATCTAAATTCATAAATGAAGCGCTACCATGGCGCCCAGTGTAATCGCTGAGTTCCGGCAATCATGTCAAATTAAAAAGAATGTTATTTATTTGAGTCCGCTTGTCTCACTTATAACATTTTTAAAGTCACAGTCCATAATCAGTTCAATTAAGTCCCACAGTCAATCGTTTCACTGGTAAAAGCCATACAACCTAGTAATAAGGGAAAATAGCACGAAATACATGTTGGTACGAATATGTGACCCAACCGTTGTAACTCAAACGGACTGACACGGTTAGAAAGTCAATGAGATTTAGTTTTTGAAACTGCTGATATTTCTTCAGAGCGCAATAACGGCTAGGATTGGTCCCACAGTAAAGAATGACTTATTTATCTAAATTTTTAAATGATGCGCTACCACAGCGCTCAGTGTAATCGCTGAGTTCCGGAAATCCCGTCAAATTAAGAAGAATGTTATTTCTTGGAGTCCAATTGCCTCATTTATCACATTTATCAGGTCACAGTTAAAAGTTAGTTCAATTAAGTCCCACAGTCAATCGTTTCATTGTTAAAAGCGATGCAACCTAGTAATATCAGAAAAATATCGCTAAGCACATGTTGGTACGAATAGGTGACCCAACCGATGTAACTCAAACGGACTGACACTGTTAGAAAGACAATGAAATGTAGTTTTTGAAACTGTCGCTAAATCTTTCACGCGCGATAACGGATAGGATTTGTCCCTCAGTAAAGAATGAGTTATTTATCTAAATTCTTAAATGAAGCGCTACCACAGCGCCCAGTGTAATCGCTGAGTTCCGGCAATCATGTCAAATTAGGAAGAATGAAATTTCTTGGAGTCCAATTGTCTCACTTTAACATTTATAAGGTCACAGTCCATAATCAGTTCAATTAAGTCCCACAGTCAATCGTTTCATTGTTAAAAGCGATACAACCTAGTAATATCAAAAAATATCGCTAAATACATGTTGGTACAAAAATGTGTCTCAACCGTTGTAACTCAAACGGATTGATACTCTTAGAAAGTCAATGAAATAAAGTTTTTGAAACTCTCGCTATTTCTTCAGCGCGCGATAACGGCTAGGATTGGTCCCACAGTTAAGAATGACTAATTTATCTAAATTCATAAATGAAGCGCTACCATGGCGCCCAGTGTAATCGCTGAGTTCCGGCAATCATGTCAAATTAAAAAGAATGTTATTTCTTTTAGTCCGCTTGTCTCACTTATAACATTTTTAAAGTCACAGTCCATAATCAGTTCAATTAAGTCCCACAGTCAATCGTTTCACTGGTAAAAGCCATACAACCTAGTAATACCGGAAAATAGCACGAAATACATGTTGGTACGAATATGTGACCCAACCGTTGTAACTCAAACGGACTGACACGGTTAGAAAGTCAATGAGATTTAGTTTTTGAAACTGCTGATATTTCTTCAGAGCGCAATAACGGCTAGGATTGGTCCCACAGTAAAGAATGACTTATTTATCTAAATTTTTAAATGATGCGCTACCACAGCGCCCAGTGTAATCGCTGAGTTCCGGAAATCCCGTCAAATTAAGAAGAATGTTATTTCTTGGAGTCCAATTGTCTCATTTATCACATTTATCAGGTCACAGTTAAAAGTTAGTTCAATTAAGTCCCACAGTCAATCGTTTCATTGTTGAAAGCGATGCAACCTAGTAATATCAGAAAAATATCGCTAAGCACATGTTGGTACGAATAGGTGACCAACCGATGTAACTCAAACGGACTGACACTGTTAGAAAGACAATGAAATGTAGTTTTTGAAACTGTCGCTAAATCTTTCACGCGCGATAACGGATAGGATTTGTCCCTCAGTAAAGAATGAGTTATTTATCTAAATTCTTAAATGAAGCGCTACCACAGCGCCCAGTGTAATCGCTGAGATCCGGCAATCATGTCAAATTAGGAAAAATGAAATTTCTTAGAGTCCAATTGTCTCACTATAACATTTATAAGGTCACAGTCCATAATCAGTTCAATTAAGTCCCACAGTCAATCGTTTCACTGTTAAAAGCCATACAAGCTAGTAGTACCAGAAAAATATCAGGAAATACATGTTGGTACGAATATGTGACTCAACCGTTGTAACTCAAACGGATTGATGCTCTTAGAAAGTCAATGAAATGAATTTTTTGAAACTCTCGCTATTTCTTCAGCGCGCGATAACGGCTAGGATTGGTCCCACAGTTAAGAATGACTAATTTATCTAAATTTTTAAATGATGCGCTACCACAGCGCCCAGTGTAATCGCTGAGTTCCGGAAATCCTGTCAAATTAAGAAGAATGTTATTTCTTGGAGTCCAATTGTCTCATTTATCACATTTATCAGGTCACAGTCCAAAGTTAGTTCAATTAAGTCCCACAGTCAATCGTTTCATTGTTAAAAGCGATACAACCTAGTAATATCAAAAAATATCGCTAAATACATGTTGGTACGAATATGTGACCCAACCGATGTAAGTCAAACGGACTGACACTGTTGGAAAGACAATGAAATGTAGTTTTTGAAACTGTCGCTATTTCTTCCACGCGCGATAACGGATAGGATTTGTCCCTCAGTAAAGAATGAGTTATTTATCTAAATTCTTAAATGAAGCGCTACCACAGCGTCCAGTGTAATCGCTGAGTTCCGGTAATCATGTAAAATTAAAAAGAATTTTATTTCTTGGAGTCCAATTGTCTCACTTATAACATTTTTAAAGTCACAGTCCATAATCAGTTCAATTAAGTCCCACAGTCAATCGTTTCACTGGTAAAAGCCATACAACCTAGTAATACCGGAAAATAGCACGAAATACATGTTGGTACGAATATGTGACCCAACCGTTGGAACTCAAACGGACTGACACGGTTATTAAGTCAATGAAATTTAGTTTTTGAAACTGCCGATATTTCTTCAGAGCGCAATAACGGCTAGGATTGGTCCCACAGTAAAGAATGACTTATTTATCTAAATTTTTAAATGATGCGCTACCACAGCGCCCAGTGTAATCGCTGAGTTCCGGAAATCCCGTCAAATTAAGAAGAATGTTATTTCTTGGAGTCCAATTGTCTCATTTATTACATTTATCAGGTCACAGTCCAAAGTTAGTTCAATTAAGTCCCACAGTCAATCGTTTCACTGTTAAAAGCGATGGAACCTAGTAATATCAGAATAATATCGCTAAGCACATGTTGGTACGAATAAGTGACCCAACCGTTGTAACTCAAACGGACTGACACCGTTAAAAAGTCAATGAAATGTAGTTTTTGAAACTGTCGCTATTTCTTCCACGCGCGATAACGGATAGGATTTGTCCCTCAGTAAAGAATGAGTTATTTATCTAAATTCTTAAATGAAGCGCTACCACAGCGTCCAGTGTAATCGCTGAGTTCCGGTAATCATGTAAAATTAAAAAGAATGTTATTTCTTGGAGTCCAATTGTCTCACTTATAACATTTTTAAAGTCACAGTCCATAATCAGTTCAATTAAGTCCCACAGTCAATCGTTTCACTGGTAAAAGCCATACAACCTAGTAATACCGGAAAATAGCACGAAATACATGTTGGTACGAATATGTGACCCAACCGTTGGAACTCAAACGGACTGACACGGTTATTAAGTCAATGAAATTTAGTTTTTGAAACTGCCGATATTTCTTCAGAGCGCAATAACAACTAGGATTGGTCCCACAGTAAAGAATGACTTATTTATCTAAATTTTTAAATGATGCGCTACCACAGCGCCCAGTGTAATCGCTGAGTTCCGGAAATCCCGTCAAATTAAGAAGAATGTTATTTCTTGGAGTCCAATTGTCTCATTTATTACATTTATCAGGTCACAGTCCAAAGTTAGTTCAATTAAGTCCCACAGTCAATCGTTTCACTGTTAAAAGCGATGGAACCTAGTAATATCAGAATAATATCGCTAAGCACATGTTGGTACGAATAAGTGACCCAACCGTTGTAACTCAAACGGACTGACACCGTTAAAAAGTCAATGAAATGTAGTTTTTGAAACTGTCGCTAATTCTTTCACGCGCGATAACGGATAGGATTTGTCCCTCAGTAAAGAATGAGTTATTTATCTAAATTCTTAAATGAAGCGCTACCACAGCGCCCAGTGTAATCGCTGAGTTCCGGCAATCATGTGAAATTAGGAAGAATGAAATTTCTTGGAGTCCAATTGTCTCACTTTAACATTTATAAGGTCACAGTCCATAATCAGTTCAATTAAGTCCCACAGTCAATCGTTTCACTGTTAAAAGCCATACAAGCTAGTAGTACCGGAAAAATATCAGGAAATACATGTTAATACGAATATGTGACTCAACCGTTGTAACTCAAACGGATTGATACTCTTAGAAAGTGAATGAAATGAAGTTTTTGAAATTCTCGCTATTTCTTCAGCGCGCGATAACGGCTAGGATTGGTCCCACAATAAAGAATGACTTATTTATCTAAATTCTTAAATAAAGCGCCACCACAGCGCCCAGTGTAATCGCTGAGTTTCGGCAATCATGTCAAATTGAGGAGAATGTTATTTCTTGGAGTCCAATTTTCTCATTTATCACATTGATCAGGTCACAGTCCAAAGTTAGTTCAATTAAGTCCCACAGTCAATCGTTTCATTGTTAAAAGCGATACAACCTAGTAATATTAAAAAATATCGCTAAATACTTGTTGGTACGAATATGTGACCCAACCGATGTAACTCAAACGGACTGACAATGTTAGAAAGACAATGAAATGTAGTTTTTGAAACTGTCGCTATTTCTTCCACGCGCGATAACGGATAGGATTTGTCCCTCAGTAAAGAATGAGTTATTTATCTAAATTCTTAAATGAAGCGCTACCACAGCGCCCAGTGTAACCGCTGAGTTCCGACAATCATGTCAAATTAGGAAGAATGAAATTTCTTGGAGTCCAATTGTCTCACTTTAACATTTATAAGGTCACAGTCCATAATCAGTTCAATTAAGTCCCACAGTCAATCGTTTCACTGTTAAAAGCCATACAAGCTAGTAGTACCAGAAAAATATCAGGAAATACATGTTGGTACGAATATGTGACTCAACCGTTGTAACTCAAACGGATTGATGCTCTTAGAAAGTCAATGAAATGAATTTTTTGAAACTCTCGCTATTTCTTCAGCGCGCGATAACGGCTAGGATTGGTCCCACAGTTAAGAATGACTAATTTATCTAAATTTTTAAATGATGCGCTACCACAGCGCCCAGTGTAATCGCTGAGTTCCGGAAATCCTGTCAAATTAAGAAGAATGTTATTTCTTGGAGTCCAATTGTCTCATTTATCACATTTATCAGGTCACAGTCCAAAGTTAGTTCAATTAAGTCCCACAGTCAATCGTTTCATTGTTAAAAGCGATACAACCTAGTAATATCAAAAAATATCGCTAAATACATGTTGGTACGAATATGTGACCCAACCGATGTAAGTCAAACGGACTGACACTGTTGGAAAGACAATGAAATGTAGTTTTTGAAACTGTCGCTATTTCTTCCACGCGCGATAACGGATAGGATTTGTCCCTCAGTAAAGAATGAGTTATTTATCTAAATTCTTAAATGAAGCGCTACCACAGCGTCCAGTGTAATCGCTGAGTTCCGGTAATCATGTAAAATTAAAAAGAATGTTATTTCTTGGAGTCCAATTGTCTCACTTATAACATTTTTAAAGTCACAGACCATAATCAGTTCAATTAAGTCCCACAGTCAATCGTTTCACTGGTAAAAGCCATACAACCTAGTAATACCGGAAAATAGCACGAAATACATGTTGGTACGAATATGTGACCCAACCGTTGGAACTCAAACGGACTGACACGGTTATTAAGTCAATGAAATTTAGTTTTTGAAACTGCCGATATTTCTTCAGAGCGCAATAACGGCTAGGATTGGTCCCACAGTAAAGAATGACTTATTTATCTAAATTTTTAAATGATGCGCTACCACAGCGCCCAGTGTAATCGCTGAGTTCCGGAAATCCCGTCAAATTAAGAAGAATGTTATTTCTTGGAGTCCAATTGTCTCATTTATTACATTTATCAGGTCACAGTCCAAAGTTAGTTCAATTAAGTCCCACAGTCAATCGTTTCACTGTTAAAAGCGATGGAACCTAGTAATATCAGAATAATATCGCTAAGCACATGTTGGTACGAATAAGTGACCCAACCGTTGTAACTCAAACGGACTGACACCGTTAAAAAGTCAATGAAATGTAGTTTTTGAAACTGTCGCTAATTCTTTCACGCGCGATAACGGATAGGATTTGTCCCTCAGTAAAGAATGAGTTATTTATCTAAATTCTTAAATGAAGCGCTACCACAGCGCCCAGTGTAATCGCTGAGTTCCGGCAATCATGTGAAATTAGGAAGAATGAAATTTCTTGGAGTCCAATTGTCTCACTTTAACATTTATAAGGTCACAGTCCATAATCAGTTCAATTAAGTCCCACAGTCAATCGTTTCACTGTTAAAAGCCATACAAGCTAGTAGTACCGGAAAAATATCAGGAAATACATGTTAATACGAATATGTGACTCAACCGTTGTAACTCAAACGGATTGATACTCTTAGAAAGTGAATGAAATGAAGTTTTTGAAATTCTCGCTATTTCTTCAGCGCGCGATAACGGCTAGGATTGGTCCCACAATAAAGAATGACTTATTTATCTAAATTCTTAAATAAAGCGCCACCACAGCGCCCAGTGTAATCGCTGAGTTTCGGCAATCATGTCAAATTGAGGAGAATGTTATTTCTTGGAGTCCAATTTTCTCATTTATCACATTGATCAGGTCACAGTCCAAAGTTAGTTCAATTAAGTCCCACAGTCAATCGTTTCATTGTTAAAAGCGATACAACCTAGTAACATTAAAAAATATCGCTAAATACTTGTTGGTACGAATATGTGACCCAACCGATGTAACTCAAACGGACTGACAATGTTAGAAAGACAATGAAATGTAGTTTTTGAAACTGTCGCTATTTCTTCCACGCGCGATAACGGATAGGATTTGTCCCTCAGTAAAGAATGAGTTATTTATCTAAATTCTTAAATGAAGCGCTACCACAGCGCCCAGTGTAACCGCTGAGTTCCGACAATCATGTCAAATTAGGAAGAATGAAATTTCTTGGAGTCCAATTGTCTCACTTTAACATTTATAAGGTCACAGTCCATAATCAGTTCAATTAAGTCCCACAGTCAATCGTTTCACTGTTAAAAGCCATACAAGCTAGTAGTACCAGAAAAATATCAGGAAATACATGTTGGTACGAATATGTGACTCAACCGTTGTAACTCAAACGGATTGATGCTCTTAGAAAGTCAATGAAATGAATTTTTTGAAACTCTCGCTATTTCTTCAGCGCGCGATAACGGCTAGGATTGGTCCCACAGTTAAGAATGACTAATTTATCTAAATTTTTAAATGATGCGCTACCACAGCGCCCAGTGTAATCGCTGAGTTCCGGAAATCCTGTCAAATTAAGAAGAATGTTATTTCTTGGAGTCCAATTGTCTCATTTATCACATTTATCAGGTCACAGTCCAAAGTTAGTTCAATTAAGTCCCACAGTCAATCGTTTCATTGTTAAAAGCGATACAACCTAGTAATATCAAAAAATATCGCTAAATACATGTTGGTACGAATATGTGACCCAACCGATGTAAGTCAAACGGACTGACACTGTTGGAAAGACAATGAAATGTAGTTTTTGAAACTGTCGCTATTTCTTCCACGCGCGATAACGGATAGGATTTGTCCCTCAGTAAAGAATGAGTTATTTATCTAAATTCTTAAATGAAGCGCTACCACAGCGTCCAGTGTAATCGCTGAGTTCCGGTAATCATGTAAAATTAAAAAGAATGTTATTTCTTGGAGTCCAATTGTCTCACTTATAACATTTTTAAAGTCACAGTCCATAATCAGTTCAATTAAGTCCCACAGTCAATCGTTTCACTGGTAAAAGCCATACAACCTAGTAATACCGGAAAATAGCACGAAATACATGTTGGTACGAATATGTGACCCAACCGTTGGAACTCAAACGGACTGACACGGTTATTAAGTCAATGAAATTTAGTTTTTGAAACTGCCGATATTTCTTCAGAGCGCAATAACGGCTAGGATTGGTCCCACAGTAAAGAATGACTTATTTATCTAAATTTTTAAATGATGCGCTACCACAGCGCCCAGTGTAATCGCTGAGTTCCGGAAATCCCGTCAAATTAAGAAGAATGTTATTTCTTGGAGTCCAATTGTCTCATTTATTACATTTATCAGGTCACAGTCCAAAGTTAGTTCAATTAAGTCCCACAGTCAATCGTTTCATTGTTAAAAGCGATGGAACCTAGTAATATCAGAATAATATCGCTAAGCACATGTTGGTACGAATAAGTGACCCAACCGTTGTAACTCAAACGGACTGACACCGTTAAAAAGTCAATGAAATGTAGTTTTTGAAACTGTCGCTAATTCTTTCACGCGCGATAACGGATAGGATTTGTCCCTCAGTAAAGAATGAGTTATTTATCTAAATTCTTAAATGAAGCGCTACCACAGCGCCCAGTGTAATCGCTGAGTTCCGGCAATCATGTGAAATTAGGAAGAATGAAATTTCTTGGAGTCCAATTGTCTCACTTTAACATTTATAAGGTCACAGTCCATAATCAGTTCAATTAAGTCCCACAGTCAATCGTTTCACTGTTAAAAGCCATACAAGCTAGTAGTACCGGAAAAATATCAGGAAATACATGTTAATACGAATATGTGACTCAACCGTTGTAACTCAAACGGATTGATACTCTTAGAAAGTGAATGAAATGAAGTTTTTGAAATTCTCGCTATTTCTTCAGCGCGCGATAACGGCTAGGATTGGTCCCACAATAAAGAATGACTTATTTATCTAAATTCTTAAATAAAGCGCCACCACAGCGCCCAGTGTAATCGCTGAGTTTCGGCAATCATGTCAAATTGAGGAGAATGTTATTTCTTGGAGTCCAATTTTCTTATTTATCACATTTATCAGGTCACAGTCCAAAGTTATTTCAATTAAGTCCCACAGTCAATCGTTTCATTGTTAAAAGCGATACAACCTAGTAATATTAAAAAATATCGCTAAATACTTGTTGGTACGAATATGTGACCCAACCGATGTAACTCAAACGGACTGACAATGTTAGAAAGACAATGAAATGTAGTTTTTGAAACTGTCGCTATTTCTTCCACGCGCGATAACGGATAGGATTTGTCCCTCAGTAAAGAATGAGTTATTTATCTAAATTCTTAAATGAAGCGCTACCACAGCGCCCAGTGTAACCGCTGAGTTCCGGCAATCATGTCAAATTAGGAAGAATGAAATTTCTTGGAGTCCAATTGTCTCACTTTAACATTTATAAGGTCACAGTCCATAATCAGTTCAATTAAGTCCCACAGTCAATCGTTTCACTGTTAAAAGCCATACAAGCTAGTAGTACCGGAAAAATATCAGGAAATACATGTTGGTACGAAAATGTGTCTCAACCGTTGTAACTCAAACGGATTGATACTCTTAGAAAGTCAATGAAATAAAGTTTTTGAAACTCTCGCTATTTCTTCAGCGCGCGATAACGGCTAGGATTGGTCCCACAGTTAAGAATGACTAATTTATCTAAATTCATAAATGAAGCGCTACCATGGCGCCCAGTGTAATCGCTGAGTTCCGGCAATCATGTCAAATTAAAAAGAATGTTATTTCTTTGAGTCCGCTTGTCTCACTTATAACATTTTTAAAGTCACAGTCCATAATTAGTTCAATTAAGTCCCACAGTCAATCGTTTCACTGGTAAAAGCCATACAACCTAGTAATACCGGAAAATAGCACGAAATACATGTTGGTACGAATATGTGACCCAACCGTTGTAACTCAAACGGACTGACACGGTTAGAAAGTCAATGAAATTTAGTTTTAGAAACTGCTGATATTTCTTCAGAGCGCAATAACGGCTAGGATTGGTCCCACAGTAAAGAATGACTTATTTATCTAAATTTTTAAATGATGCGCTACCACAGCGCCCAGTGTAATCGCTGAGTTCCGGCAATCATGTGAAATTAGGAAGAATGAAATTTCTTGGAGTCCAATTGTCTCACTTTAACATTTATAAGGTCACAGTCCATAATCAGTTCAATTAAGTCCCACAGTCAATCGTTTCACTGTTAAAAGCCATACAAGCTAGTAGTACCGGAAAAATATCAGGAAATACATGTTAATACGAATATGTGACTCAACCGTTGTAACTCAAACGGATTGATACTCTTAGAAAGTGAATGAAATGAAGTTTTTGAAATTCTCGCTATTTCTTCAGCGCGCGATAACGGCTAGGATTGGTCCCACAATAAAGAATGACTTATTTATCTAAATTCTTAAATAAAGCGCCACCACAGCGCCCAGTGTAATCGCTGAGTTTCGGCAATCATGTCAAATTGAGGAGAATGTTATTTCTTGGAGTCCAATTTTCTCATTTATCACATTTATCAGGTCACAGTCCAAAGTTAGTTCAATTAAGTCCCACAGTCAATCGTTTCATTGTTAAAAGCGATACAACCTAGTAATATTAAAAAATATCGCTAAATACTTGTTGGTACGAATATGTGACCCAACCGATGTAACTCAAACGGACTGACACTGTTAGAAAGACAATGAAATGTAGTTTTTGAAACTGTCGCTATTTCTTCCACGCGCGATAACGGATAGGATTTGTCCCTCAGTAAAGAATGAGTTATTTATCTAAATTCTTAAATGAAGCGCTACCACAGCGCCCAGTGTAACCGCTGAGTTCCGGCAATCATGTCAAATTAGGAAGAATGAAATTTCTTGGAGTCCAATTGTCTCACTTTAACATTTATAAGGTCACAGTCCATAATCAGTTCAATTAAGTCCCACAGTCAATCGTTTCACTGTTAAAAGCCATACAAGCTAGTAGTACCGGAAAAATATCAGGAAATACATGTTGGTACGAAAATGTGTCTCAACCGTTGTAACTCAAACGGATTGATACTCTTAGAAAGTCAATGAAATAAAGTTTTTGAAACTCTCGCTATTTCTTCAGCGCGCGATAACGGCTAGGATTGGTCCCACAGTTAAGAATGACTAATTTATCTAAATTCATAAATGAAGCGCTACCATGGCGCCCAGTGTAATCGCTGAGTTCCGGCAATCATGTCAAATTAAAAAGAATGTTATTTCTTTGAGTCCGCTTGTCTCACTTATAACATTTTTAAAGTCACAGTCCATAATCAGTTCAATTAAGTCCCACAGTCAATCGTTTCACTGGTAAAAGCCATACAACCTAGTAATACCGGAAAATAGCACGAAATACATGTTGGTACGAATATGTGACCCAACCGTTGTAACTCAAACGGACTGACACGGTTAGAAAGTCAATGAAATTTAGTTTTAGAAACTGCTGATATTTCTTCAGAGCGCAATAACGGCTAGGATTGGTCCCACAGTAAAGAATGACTTATTTATCTAAATTTTTAAATGATGCGCTACCACAGCGCCCAGTGTAATCGCTGACTTCCGGAAATCCCGTCAAATTAAGAATAATGTTATTTCTTGGAGTCCAATTGTCTCATTTATCACCATTATCAGGTCACAGTTAAAAGTTAGTTCAATTAAGTCCCACAGTCAATCGTTTTATTGTTAAAAGCGATGCAACCTAGTAATATCAGAAAAATATCGCTAAGCACATGTTGGTACGAATAGGTGACCCAACCGATGTAACTCAAACGGACTGACACTGTTAGAAAGACAATGAAATGTAGTTTTTGAAACTGTCGCTAAATCTTTCACGCGCGATAACGGATAGGATTTGTCCCTCAGTAAAGAATGAGTTATTTATCTAAATTCTTAAATAAAGCGCTACCACAGCGCCCAGTGTAATCGCTGAGTTTCGGCAATCATGCCAAATTGAGGAGAATGTTATTTCTTGGAGTCCAATTTTCTCATTTATCACATTTATCAGGTCACAGTCCAAAGTTAGTTCAATTAAGTCCCACAGTCAATCGTTTCATTGTTAAAAGCGATACAACCTAGTAATATTAAAAAATATCGCTAAATACTTGTTGGTACGAATATGTGACCCAACCGATGTAACTCAAACGGACTGACACTGTTAGAAAGACAATGAAATGTAGTTTTTGAAACTGTCGCTATTTCTTCCACGCGCGATAACGGATAGGATTTGTCCCTCAGTAAAGAATGAGTTATTTATCTAAATTCTTAAATGAAGCGCTACCACAGCGCCCAGTGTAACCGCTGAGTTCCGGCAATCATGTCAAATTAGGAAGAATGAAGTTTCTTGGAGTCCAATTGTCTCACTTTAACATTTATAAGGTCACAGTCCATAATCAGTTCAATTAAGTCCCACAGTCAATCGTTTCACTGTTAAAAGCCATACAAGCTAGTAGTACCGGAAAAATATCAGGAAATACATGTTGGTACGAAAATGTGTCTCAACCGTTGTAACTCAAACGGATTGATACTCTTAGAAAGTCAATGAAATAAAGTTTTTGAAACTCTCGCTATTTCTTCAGCGCGCGATAACGGCTAGGATTGGTCCCACAGTTAAGAATGACTAATTTATCTAAATTCATAAATGAAGCGCTCCATGGCGCCCAGTGTAATTGCTGAGTTCCGGCAATCATGTCAAATTAAAAAGAATGTTATTTCTTTGAGTCCGCTTGTCTCACTTATAACATTTTTAAAGTCACAGTCCATAATCAGTTCAATTAAGTCCCACAGTCAATCGTTTCACTGGTAAAAGCCATACAACCTAGTAATACCGGAAAATAGCACGAAATACATGTTGGCACGAATATGTGACCCAACCGTTGTAACTCAAACGGACTGACACGGTTAGAAAGTCAATGAAATTTAGTTTTAGAAACTGCTGATATTTCTTCAGAGCGCTGTAACGGCTAGGATTGGTCCCACAGTAAAGAATGACTTATTTATCTAAATTTTTAAATGATGCGCTACCACAGCGCCCAGTGTAATCGCTGAGTTCCGGAAATCCCGTCAAATTGAGAAGAATGTTATTTCTTGGAGTCCAATTGTCTCATTTATCATATTTATCAGGTCACAGTTAAAAGTTAGTTCAATTAATTCCCACAGTCAATCGTTTTATTGTTAAAAGCGATGCAACCTAGTAATATCAGAAAAATATCGCTAAGCACATGTTGGTACGAATAGGTGACCCAACCGATGTAACTCAAACGGACTGACACTGTTAGAAAGACAATGAAATGTAGTTTTTGAAACTGTCGCTAAATCTTTCACGCGCGATAACGGATAGGATTTGTCCCTCAGTAAAGAATGAGTTATTTATCTAAATTCTTAAATGAAGCGCTACCACAGCGCCCAGTGTAATCGCTGAGTTCCGGCAATCATGTCCAATTAGGAAGAATGAAATTTCTTGGAGTCCAATTGTCTCACTTTAACATTTATAAGGTCACAGTCCATAATCAGTTCAATTAAGTCCCACAGTCAATCGTTTCACTGTTAAAAGCCATACAAGCTAGTAGTACCAGAAAAATATCAGGAAATACATGTTGGTACGAATATGTGACTCAACCGTTGTAACTCAAACGGATTGATACTCTTAGAAAGTCAATGAAATGAATTTTTTGAAACTCTCGCTATTTCTTCAGCGCGCGATAACGGCTAGGATTGGTCCCACAGTTAAGAATGACTAATTTATCTAAATTTTTAAATGATGCGCTACCACAGCGCCCAGTGTAATCGCTGAGTTCCGGAAATCCTGTCAAATTAAGAAGAATGTTATTTCTTGGAGTCCAATTGTCTCATTTATCACATTTATCAGGTCACAGTCCAAAGTTAGATCAATTAAGTCCCACAGTCAATCGTTTCATTGTTAAAAGCGATACAACCTAGTAATATCAAAAAATATCGCTAAATACATGTTGGTACGAATATGTGACCCAACCGATGTAACTCAAACGGACTGACACTGTTAGAAAGACAATGAAATGTAGTTTTTGAAACTGTCGCTATTTCTTCCACGCGCGATAACGGATAGGATTTGTCCCTCAGTAAAGAATGAGTTATTTATCTAAATTCTTAAATGAAGCGCTACCACAGCGCCCAGTGTAATCGCTGAGTTCCGGTAATCATGTAAAATTAAGAAGAATGTTATTTCTTAGAGTCCAATTGTCTCACTTATAACATTTTTAAAGTCACAGTCCATAATCAGTTCAATTAAGTCCCACAGTCAATCGTTTCACTGGTAAAAGCCATACAACCTAGTAATACCGGAAATTAGCACGAAATACATGTTGGTACGAATATGTGACCCAACCGTTGTAACTCAAACGGACTGACACGGTTAGAAAGTCAATGAAATTTAGTTTTTGAAACTGCCGATATTTCTTCAGAGCGCAATAACGGCTAGGATTGGTCCCACAGTAAAAAATGACTTATTTATCTAAATTTTTAAATGATGCGCTACCACAGCGCCCAGTGTAATCGCTGAGTTCCGGAAATCCCGTCAAATTAAGAAGAATGTTATTTCTTGGAGTCCAATTGTCTCATTTATTACATTTATCAGGTCACAGTCCAAAGTTAGTTCAATTAAGTCCCACAGTCAATCGTTTCATTGTTAAAAGCGATGCAACCTAGTAATATCAGAAAAATGTCCCTAAGCACATGTTGGTACGAATAGGTGACCCAACCGTTGTAACTCAAACGGACTGACACCGTTAAAAAGTCAATGAAATGTAGTTTTTGAAACTGTCTTTAATTCTTCAGCGCGCGATAACGGCTAAGATTGGTCCCACAGTAAAGAATGACTTTTTTATCTTAATTTTTAATTGAAGCGCTACCACAGCGCCCAATGTAATTGCTGAGTTTCGGCAATCATGTCAAATTAGGAAGAATGTTATTTCTTGGAGTCCAATTGTCTCACTTATAACATTTTTAAGGTCACAGTCCGTAATCAGTTCCATTAAGTCCCACAGTCAATCGTTTTATTGTTACAAGCGATACAACCTAGTAATATCAAAAAATATCGCTAAATACATGTTGGTACGAATATGTGACCCAACCGATCTAACTCAAACGGACTGACACTGTTAGAAAGACAATGAAATGTAGTTTTTGAAACTGTCGCTAATTCTTTCACGCGCGATAACGGATAGGATTTGTCCCTCAGTAAAGAATGAGTTATTTATCTAAATTCTTAAATGAAGCGCTACCACAGCGCCCAGTGTAATCGCTGAGTTCCGGCAATCATGTCAAATTAGGAAGAATGAAATTTCTTGGAGTCCAATTGTCTCACTTTAACATTTATAAGGTCACAGTCCATAATCAGTTCAATTAAGTCCCACAGTCAATCGTTTCACTGTTAAAAGCCATACAAGCTAGTAGTACCGGAAAAATATCAGGAAATACATGTTAATACGAATATGTGACTCAACCGTTGTAACTCAAACGGATTGATACTCTTAGAAAGTCAATGAAATGAAGTTTTTGAAATTCTCGCTATTTCTTCAGCGCGCGATAACGGCTAGGATTGGTCCCACAGTAAAGAATGACTTATTTATCTAAATTCTTAAATAAAGCGCTACCACAGCGCCCAGTGTAATCGCTGAGTTTCGGCAATCATGTCAAATTGAGGTGAATGTTATTTCTTGGAGTCCAATTTTCTCATTTATCACATTTATCAGGTCACAGTCCAAAGTTAGTTCAATTAAGTCCCACAGTCATTCGTTTCATTGTTAAAAGCGATGCAACTTAGTAATATCAAAAAAATATCGCTAAATACATGTTAGTACGAATATGTGACCCAACCGTTGTAACTCCAAGGGACTGACACGGTTAGAAAGACAATGAAATTTAGTTTTTGAAACTGCCGATATTTCTTCAGAGCGCAATAACGGCTAGGATTGGTCCCACAGTAAAGAATGACTTATTTATCTAAATTTTTAAATGATGCGCTACCACAGCGCCCAGTGTAATCGCTGAGTTCCGGAAATCCTGTCAAATTAAGAAGAATGTTATTTCTTGAAGTCCAATTGTCTCATTTATCACATTTATCAGGTCACAGTCCAAAGTTAGTTCAATTAAGTCCCTCAGTCAATCGTTTCATTGTTAAAAGCGATACAACCTAGTAATATCAAAAAATATCGCTAAATACAAGTTGGTACGAATATGTGACCCAACCGATGTAACTCAAACGGACTGACACTGTTAGAAAGACAATGAAATGTAGTTTTTGAAACTGTCGCTATTTCTTCCACGCGCGATAACGGATAGGATTTGTCCCTCAGTAAAGAATGAGTTATTTATCTAAATTCTTAAATGAAGCGCTACCACAGCGCCCAGTGTAATCGCTGAGTTCCGGTAATCATGTAAAATTAAGAAGAATGTTATTTCTTGGAGTCCAATTGTCTCACTTATAACATTTTTAAAGTCACAGTCCATAATCAGTTCAATTAAGTCCCACAGTCAATCGTTTCACTGGTAAAAGCCATACAACCTAGTAATACCGGAAAATAGCACGAAATACATGTTGGTACGAATATGTGACCCAACCGTTGTAACTCAAACGGACAGACACGGTTAGAAAGTCAATGAAATTTAGTTTTTGAAACTGCCGATATTTCTTCAGAGCGCAATAACGGCTAGGATTGGTCCCACAGTAAAGAATGACTTATTTATCTAAATTTTTAAATGATGCGCTACCACAGCGCCCAGTGTAATCGCTGAGTTCCGGAAATCCCGTCAAATTAAGAAGAATGTTATTTCTTGGAGTCCAATTGTCTCATTTATTACATTTATCAGGTCACAGTCCAAAGTTAGTTCAATTAAGTCCCACAGTCAATCGTTTCATTGTTAAAAGCGATGCAACCTAGTAATATCAGAAAAATGTCGCTAAGCACATGTTGGTACGAGTAGGGGACCCAACCGTTGTAACTCAAACGGACTGACACCGTTAAAAAGTCAATGAAATGTAGTTTTTGAAACTGTCTCTAATTCTTCAGCGCGCGATAACGGCTAAGATTGGTCCCACAGTAAAGAATGACTTTTTTATCTTAATTTTTAATTGAAGCGCTACCACAGCGCCCAATGTAATTGCTGAGTTTCGGCAATCATGTCAAATTAGGAAGAATGTTATTTCTTGGAGTCCAATTGTCTCACTTATAACAATTTTAAGGTCACAGTCCGTAATCAGTTCCATTAAGTCCCACAGTCAATCGTTTTATTGTTACAAGCGATACAACCTAGTAATATCAAAAAATATCGCTAAATACATGTTGGTACGAATATGTGACCCAACCGATGTAACTCAAACGGACTGACACAGTTAGAAAGACAATGAAATGTAGTTTTTGAAACTGTCGCTAATTCTTTCACGCGCGATAACGGATAGGATTTGTCCCTCAGTAAAGAATGAGTTATTTATCTAAATTCTTAAATGAAGCGCTACCACAGCGCCCAGTGTAATCGCTGAGTTCCGGTAATCATGTCAAATTAGGAAGAATGAAATTTCTTGGAGTCCAATTGTCTCACTTTAACATTTATAAGGTCACAGTCCATAATCAGTTCAATTAAGTCCCACAGTCAATCGTTTCACTGTTAAAAGCCATACAAGCTAGTAGTACCGGAAAACTATCAGGAAATACATGTTAATACGAATATGTGACTCAACCGTTGTAACTCCAACGGACTGACACGGTTAGAAAGTCAATGAAATTTAGTTTTTGAAACTGCCGATATTTCTTCAGAGCGCAATAACGGCTAGGATTGGTCCCACAGTAAAGAATGACTTATTTATCTAAATTTTTAAATGATGCGCTACCACAGCGCCCAGTGTAATCGCTGAGTTCCGGAAATCCTGTCAAATTAAGAAGAATGTTATTTCTTAGAGTCCAATTGTCTCATTTATCACATTTATCAGGTCACAGTCCAAAGTTAGTTCAATTAAGTCCCACAGTCAATCGTTTCATTGTTAAAAGCGATACAACCTAGTAATATCAAAAAATATCGCTAAATACATGTTGGTACGAATATGTGACCCAACCGATGTAACTCAAACGGACTGACACTGTTAGAAAGACAATGAAATGTAGTTTTTGAAACTGTCGCTATTTCTTCCACGCGCGATAACGGATAGGATTTGTCCCTCAGTAAAGAATGAGTTATTTATCTAAATTCTTAAATGAAGCGCTACCACAGCGCCCAGTGTAATCGCTGAGTTCCGGTAATCATGTAAAATTAAGAAGAATGTTATTTCTTGGAGTCCAATTGTCTCACTTATAACATTTTTAAAGTCACAGTCCATAATCAGTTCAATTAAGTCCCACAGTCAATCGTTTCACTGGTAAAAGCCATACAACCTAGTAATACCGGAAAATAGCACGAAATACATGTTGGTACGAATATGTGACCCAACCGTTGTAACTCAAACGGACTGACACGGTTAGAAAGTCAATGAAATTTAGTTTTTGAAACTGCCGATATTTCTTCAGAGCGCAATAACGGCTAGGATTGGTCCCACAGTAAAGAATGACTTATTTATCTAAATTTTTAAATGATGCGCTACCACAGCGCCCAGTGTAATCGCTGATTTCCGGAAATCCCGTCAAATTAAGAAGAATGTTATTTCTTGGAGTCCAATTGTCTCATTTATTACATTTATCAGGTCACAGTCCAAAGTTAGTTCAATTAAGTCCCACAGTTAATCGTTTCATTGTTAAAAGCGATGCAACCTAGTAATATCAGAAAAATGTCGCTAAGCACATGTTGGTACGAATAGGTGACCCAACCGTTGTAACTCAAACGGACTGACACCGTTAAAAAGTCAATGAAATGTAGTTTTTGAAACTGTCTCTAATTCTTCAGCGCGCGATAACGGCTAAGATTGGTCCCACAGTAAAGAATGACTTTTTTATCTTAATTTTTAATTGAAGCGCTACCACAGCGCCCAATGTAATTGCTGAGTTTCGGCAATCATGTCAAATTAGGAAGAATGTTATTTCTTGGAGTCCAATTGTCTCACTTATAACATTTTTAAGGTCACAGTCCGTAATCAGTTCCATTAAGTCCCACAGTCAATCGTTTTATTGTTACAAGCGATACAACCTAGTAATATCAAAAAATATCGCTAAATACATGTTGGTACGAATATGTGACCCAACCGATGTAACTCAAACGGACTGACACTGTTAGAAAGACAATGAAATGTAGTTTTTGAAACTGTCGCTAATTCTTTCACGCGCGATAACGGATAGGATTTGTCCCTCAGTAAAGAATGAGTTATTTATCTAAATTCTTAAATGAAGCGCTACCACAGCGCCCAGTGTAATCGCTGAGTTCCGGCAATCATGTCAAATTAGGAAGAATGAAATTTCTTGGAGTCCAATTGTCTCACTTTAACATTTATAAGGTCACAGTCCATAATCAGTTCAATTAAGTCCCACAGTCAATCGTTTCACTGTTAAAAGCCATACAAGCTAGTAGTACCGGAAAAATATCAGGAAATACATGTTAATACGAATATGTGACTCAACCGTTGTAACTCAAACGGATTGATACTCTTAGAAAGTCAATGAAATGAAGTTTTTGAAATTCTCGCTATTTCTTCAGCGCGCGATAACGGATAGGATTGGTCCCACAGTAAAGAATGACTTATTTATCTAAATTCTTAAATAAAGCGCTACCACAGCGCCCAGTGTAATCGCTGAGTTTCGGCAATCATGTCAAATTGAGGAGAATGTTATTTCTTGGAGTCCAATTTTCTCATTTATCACATTTATCAGGTCACAGTCCAAAGTTAGTTCAATTAAGTCCCACAGTCATTCGTTTCATTGTTAAAAGCGATACAACTTAGTAATATCAAAAAAATATCGCTAAATACATGTTGGTACGAATATGTGACCCAACCGTTGTAACTCCAACGGACTGACACGGTTAGAAAGTCAATGAAATTTAGTTTTTGAAACTGCCGATATTTCTTCAGAGCGCAATAACGGCTAGGATTGGTCCCACAGTAAAGAATGACTTATTTATCTAAATTTTTAAATGATGCGCTACCACAGCGCCCAGTGTAATCTCTGAGTTCCGGAAATCCTGTCAAATTAAGAAGAATGTTATTTCTTGGAGTCCAATTGTCTCATTTATCACATTTATCAGGTCACAGTCCAAAGTTAGTTCAATTAAGTCCCACAGTCAATCGTTTCATTGTTAAAAGCGATACAACCTAGTAATATCAAAAAATATCGCTAAATACATGTTGGTACGAATATGTGACCCAACCAATGTAACTCAAACGGACTGACACTGTTAGAAAGACAATGAAATGTAGTTTTTGAAACTGTCGCTATTTCTTCCACGCGCGATAACGGATAGGATTTGTCCCTCAGTAAAGAGTGAGTTATTTATCTAAATTCTTAAATGAAGCGCTACCACAGCGCCCAGTGTAATCGCTGAGTTCCGGTAATCATGTAAAATTAAGAAGAATGTTATTTCTTGGAGTCCAATTGTCTCACTTATAACATTTTTAAAGTCACAGTCCATAATCAGTTCAATTAAGTCCCACAGTCAATCGTTTCATTGTTAAAAGCGATGCAACCTAGTAATATCAGAAAAATGTCGCTAAGCACATGTTGGTACGAATAGGTGACCCAACCGTTGTAACTCCAACGGACTGACACGGTTAGAAAGTCAATGAAATTTAGTTTTTGAAACTGCCGTTATTTCTTCAGAGCGCAATAACGGCTAGGATTGGTCCCACAGTAAAGAATGACTTATTTATCTAAATTTTTAAATGATGCGCTACCACAGCGCCCAGTGTAATCGCTGAGTTCCGGAAATCCTGTCAAATTAAGAAGAATGTTATTTCTTGGAGTCCAATTGTCTCATTTATCACATTTATCAGGTCACAGTCCAAAGTTAGTTCAATTAAGTCCCACAGTCAATCGTTTCATTGTTAAAAGCGATACAACCTAGTAATATCAAAAAATATCGCTAAATACATGTTGGTACGAATATGTGACCCAACCGATGTAACTCAAACGGACTGACACTGTTAGAACGACAATGAAATGTAGTTTTTGAAACTGTCGCTATTTCTTCCACGCGCGATAACGGATAGGATTTGTCCCTCAGTAAAGAATGAGTTATTTATCTAAATTCTTAAATGAAGCGCTACCACAGCGCCCAGTGTAATCGCTGAGTTCCGGTAATCCTGTCAAATTAAGAAGAATGTTATTTCTTGGAGTCCAATTGTCTCATTTATCACATTTATCAGGTCACAGTCCAAAGTTAGTTCAATTAAGTCCCACAGTCAATCGTTTTATTGTTACAAGCGATACAACCTAGTAATATCAAAAAATATCGCTAAATACATGTTGGTACGAATATGTGACCCAACCGATGTAACTCAAACGGACTGACACTGTTAGAAGGATAATGAAATGTAGTTTTTGAAACTGTCGCTAATTCTTTCACGCGCGATAACGGATAGGATTTGTCCCTCAGTAAAGAATGAGTTATTTATCTAAACTCTTAAATGAAGCGCTACCACAGCGCCCAGTGTAATCGCTGAGTTCCGGCAATCATGTCAAATTAGGAAGAATGAAATTTCTTGGAGTCCAATTGTCTCACTTTAACATTTATAAGGTCACAGTCCATAATCAGTTCAATTAAGTCCCACAGTCAATCGTTTCACTGTTAAAAGCCATACAAGCTAGTAGTACCGGAAAAATATCAGGAAATACATGTTAATACGAATATGTGACTCAACCGTTGTAACTCAAACGGATTGATACTCTTAGAAAGTCAATGAAATGAAGTTTTTGAAATTCTCGCTATTTCTTCAGCGCGCGATAACGGCTAGGATTGGTCCCACAGTAAAGAATGACTTATTTATCTAAATTTTTAAATAAAGGGCTACCACAGCGCCCAGTGTAATCGCTGAGTTTCGGCAATCATGTCAAATTGAGGAGAATGTTATTTCTTGGAGTCCAATTTTCTCATTTATCACATTTATCAGGTCACAGTCCAAGGTTAGTTCAATTAAGTCCCACAGTCAATCGTTTCATTGTTAAAAGCGATACAACCTAGTAATATCAAAAAATATCGCTAAATACATGTTGGTACGAATATGTGACCCAACCGATGTAACTCAAACGGACTGACACTGTTAGAAAGACAATGAAATGTAGTTTTTGAAACTGTCGCTATTTCTTCCACGCGCGATAACGGATAGGATTTGTCCCTCAGTAAAGAATGAGTTATTTATCTAAATTCTTAAATGAAGCGCTACCACAGCGCCCAGTGTAACCGCTGAGTTCCGGCAATCATGTCAAATTAGGAAGAATGAAATTTCTTGGAGTCCAATTGTTTCACTTTAACATTTATAAGGTCACAGTCCATAATCAGTTCAATTAAGTCCCACAGTCAATCGTTTCACTGTTAAAAGCCATACAAGCTAGTAGTACCGGAAAAATATCAGGAAATACATGTTGGTACGAAAATGTGTCTCAACCGTTGTAACTCAAACGGATTGATACTCTTAGAAAGTCAATGAAATAAAGTTTTTGAAACTCTCGCTATTTCTTCAGTGCGCGATAACGGCTAGGATTGGTCCCACAGTTAAGAATGACTAATTTATCTAAATTCATAAATGAAGCGCTACCATGGCGCCCAGTGTAATCGCTGAGTTCCGGCAATCATGTCAAATTAAAAAGAATGTTATTTCTTTGAGTCCGCTTGTCTCACTTATAACATTTTTAAAGTCACAGTCCATAATCAGTTCAATTAAGTCCCACAGTCAATCGTTTCACTGGTAAAAGCCATACAACCTAGTAATACCGGAAAATAGCACGAAATACATGTTGGTACGAATATGTGACCCAACCGTTGTAACTCAAACGGACTGACACGGTTAGAAAGTCAATGAAATTTAGTTTTAGAAACTGCTGATATTTCTTCAGAGCGCAATAACGGCTAAGATTGGTCTCACAGTAAAGAATGACTTTTTTATCTTAATTTTTAATTGAAGCGCTACCACAGCGCCCAATGTAATTGCTGAGTTCCGGAAATCTCGTCAAATTAAGAAGAATGTTATTTCTTGGAGTCCAATTGTCTCATTTATCACATTTATCAGGTCACAGTTAAAAGTTAGTTCAATTAAGTCCCACAGTCAATCGTTTTATTGTTAAAAGCGATGCAACCTAGTAATATCAGAAAAATATCGCTAAGCACATGTTGGTACGAATAGGTGACCCAACCGATGTAAATCAAACGGACTGACACTGTTAGAAAGACAATGAAATGTAGTTTTTGAAACTGTCGCTAAATCTTTGACGCGCGATAACGGATAGGATTTGTCCCTCAGTAAAGATTGAGTTATTTATCTAAATTCTTAAATGAAGCGCTACCACAGCGCCCAGTGTAATCGCTGGGTTCCGGCAATCATGTCAAATTAGGAAGAATGAAATTTCTTGGAGTCCAATTGTCTCACTTTAACATTTATAAGGTCACAGTCCATAATCAGTTCAATTAAGTCCCACAGTCAATCGTTTCACTGTTAAAAGCCATACAAGCTAGTAGTACCAGAAAAATATCAGGAAATACATGTTGGTACGAATATGTGACTCAACCGTTGTAACTCAAACGGATTGATACTCTTAGAAAGTCAATGAAATGAATTTTTTGAAACTCTCGCTATTTCTTCAGCGCGCGATAACGGCTAGGATTGGTCCCACAGTTAAGAATGACTAATTTATCTAAATTTTTAAATGATGCGCTACCACAGCGCCCAGTGTAATCGCTGAGTTCCGGAAATCCTGTCAAATTAAGAAGAATGTTATTTCTTGGAGTCCAATTGTCTCATTTATCACATTTATCAGGTCACAGTCCAAAGTTAGATCAATTAAGTCCCACAGTCAATCGTTTCATTGTTAAAAGCGATACAACCTAGTAATATCAAAAAATATCGCTAAATACATGTTGGTACGAATATGTGACCCAACCGATGTAACTCAAACGGACTGACACTGTTAGAAAGACAATGAAATGTAGTTTTTGAAACTGTCGCTATTTCTTCCACGCGCGATAACGGATAGGATTTGTCCCTCAGTAAAGAATGAGTTATTTATCTAAATTCTTAAATGAAGCGCTACCACAGCGCCCAGTGTAATCGCTGAGTTCCGGTAATCATGTAAAATTAAGAAGAATGTTATTTCTTGGAGTCCAATTGTCTCACTTATAACATTTTTAAAGTCACAGTCCATAATCAGTTCAATTAAGTCCCACAGTCAATCGTTTCACTGGTAAAAGCCATACAACCTAGTAATACCGGAAATTAGCACGAAATACATGTTGGTACGAATATGTGACCCAACCGTTGTAACTCAAACGGACTGACACGGTTAGAAAGTCAATGAAATTTAGTTTTTGAAACTGCTGATATTTCTTCAGAGCGCAATAACGGCTAGGATTGGTCCCACAGTAAAGAATGACTTATTTATCTAAATTTTTAAATGATGCGCTACCACAGCGCCCAGTGTAATCGCTGAGTTCCGGAAATCCCGTCAAATTAAGAAGAATGTTATTTCTTGGAGTCCAATTGTCTCATTTATTACATTTATCAGGTCACAGTCCAAAGTTAGTTCAATTAAGTCCCACAGTCAATCGTTTCATTGTTAAAAGCGATGCAACCTAGTTATATCAGAAAAATGTCGCTAAGCACATGTTGGTACGAGTAGGTGACCCAACCGTTGTGACTCAAACGGACTGACACCGTTAAAAAGTCAATGAAATGTAGTTTTTGAAACTGTCTCTAATTCTTCAGCGCGCGATAACGGCTAAGATTGGTCCCACAGTAAAGAATGACTTTTTTATCTTAATTTTTAATTGAAGCGCTACCACAGCGCCCAGTGTAATCGCTGAGTTTCGGCAATCATGTCAAATTGAGGAGAATGTTATTTCTTGGAGTCCAATTTTCTCATTTATCACATTTATCAGGTCACAGTCCAAAGTTAGTTCAATTAAGTCCCACAGTCATTCGTTTCATTCTTAAAAGCGATGCAACTTAGTAATATCAAAAAAATATCGCTAAATACATGTTAGTACGAATATGTGACCCAACCGATGTAACTCAAACGGACTGACACTGTTAGAAAGACAATGAAATGTAGTTTTTGAAACTGTCGCTATTTCTTCCACGCGCGATAACGGATAGGATTTGTCCCTCAGTAAAGAATGAGTTATTTATCTAAATTCTTAAATGAAGCGCTACCACAGCGCCCAGTGTAATCGCTGAGTTCCGGTAATCATGGAAAATTAAGAAGAATGTTATTTCTTGGAGTCCAATTGTCTCACTTATAACATTTTTAAAGTCACAGTCCATAATCAGTTCAATTAAGTCCCACAGTCAATCGTTTCACTGGTAAAAGCCATACAACCTAGTAATACCGGAAAATAGCACGAAATACATGTTGGTACGAATATGTGACCCAACCGTTGTAACTCAAACGGACTGACACGGTTAGAAAGTCAATGAAATTTAGTTTTTGAAACTGCCGATATTTCTTCAGAGCGCAATAACGGCTAGGATTGGTCCCACAGTAAAGAATGACTTATTTATCTAAATTTTTAAATGATGCGCTACCACAGCGCCCAGTGTAATCGCTGAGTTCCGGAAATCCCGTCAAATTAAGAAGAATGTTATTTCTTGGAGTCCAATTGTCTCACTTATAACATTTTTAAGGTCACAGTCCGTAATCAGTTCCATTAAGTCCCACAGTCAATCGTTTTATTGTTACAAGCGATACAACCTAGTAATATCAAAAATATCGCTAAATACATGTTGGTACGAATATGTGACCCAACCGATGTAACTCAAACGGACTGACACTGTTAGAAAGACAATGAAATGTAGTTTTTGAAACTGTCGCTAATTCTTTCACGCGCGATAACGGATAGGATTTGTCCCTCAGTAAAGAATGAGTTATTTATCTAAATTCTTAAATGAAGCGCTACCACAGCGCCCAGTGTAATCGCTGAGTTCCGGTAATCATGTCAAATTAGGAAGAATGAAATTTCTTGGAGTCCAATTGTCTCACTTTAACATTTATAAGGTCACAGTCCATAATCAGTTCAATTAAGTCCCACAGTCAATCGTTTCACTGTTAAAAGCCATACAAGCTAGTAGTACCGGAAAACTATCAGGAAATACATGTTAATACGAATATGTGACTCAACCGTTGTAACTCCAACGGACTGACACGGTTAGAAAGTCAATGAAATTTAGTTTTTGAAACTGCCGATATTTCTTCAGAGCGCAATAACGGCTAGGATTGGTCCCACAGTAAAGAATGACTTATTTATCTAAATTTTTAAATGATGCGCTACCACAGCGCCCAGTGTAATCGCTGAGTTCCGGAAATCCTGTCAAATTAAGAAGAATGTTATTTCTTAGAGTCCAATTGTCTCATTTATCACATTTATCAGGTCACAGTCCAAAGTTAGTTCAATTAAGTCCCACAGTCAATCGTTTCATTGTTAAAAGCGATACAACCTAGTAATATCAAAAAATATCGCTAAATACATGTTGGTACGAATATGTGACCCAACCGATGTAACTCAAACGGACTGACACTGTTAGAAAGACAATGAAATGTAGTTTTTGAAACTGTCGCTATTTCTTCCACGCGCGATAACGGATAGGATTTGTCCCTCAGTAAAGAATGAGTTATTTATCTAAATTCTTAAATGAAGCGCTACCACAGCGCCCAGTGTAATCGCTGAGTTCCGGTAATCATGTAAAATTAAGAAGAATGTTATTTCTTGGAGTCCAATTGTCTCACTTATAACATTTTTAAAGTCACAGTCCATAATCAGTTCAATTAAGTCCCACAGTCAATCGTTTCACTGGTAAAAGCCATACAACCTAGTAATACCGGAAAATAGCACGAAATACATGTTGGTACGAATATGTGACCCAACCGTTGTAACTCAAACGGACTGACACGGTTAGAAAGTCAATGAAATTTAGTTTTTGAAACTGCCGATATTTCTTCAGAGCGCAATAACGGCTAGGATTGGTCCCACAGTAAAGAATGACTTATTTATCTAAATTTTTAAATGATGCGCTACCACAGCGCCCAGTGTAATCGCTGATTTCCGGAAATCCCGTCAAATTAAGAAGAATGTTATTTCTTGGAGTCCAATTGTCTCATTTATTACATTTATCAGGTCACAGTCCAAAGTTAGTTCAATTAAGTCCCACAGTCAATCGTTTCATTGTTAAAAGCGATGCAACCTAGTAATATCAGAAAAATGTCGCTAAGCACATGTTGGTACGAATAGGTGACCCAACCGTTGTAACTCAAACGGACTGACACCGTTAAAAAGTCAATGAAATGTAGTTTTTGAAACTGTCTCTAATTCTTCAGCGCGCGATAACGGCTAAGATTGGTCCCACAGTAAAGAATGACTTTTTTATCTTAATTTTTAATTGAAGCGCTACCACAGCGCCCAATGTAATTGCTGAGTTTCGGCAATCATGTCAAATTAGGAAGAATGTTATTTCTTGGAGTCCAATTGTCTCACTTATAACATTTTTAAGGTCACAGTCCGTAATCAGTTCCATTAAGTCCCACAGTCAATCGTTTTATTGTTACAAGCGATACAACCTAGTAATATCAAAAAATATCGCTAAATACATGTTGGTACGAATATGTGACCCAACCGATGTAACTCAAACGGACTGACACTGTTAGAAAGACAATGAAATGTAGTTTTTGAAACTGTCGCTAATTCTTTCACGCGCGATAACGGATAGGATTTGTCCCTCAGTAAAGAATGAGTTATTTATCTAAATTCTTAAATGAAGCGCTACCACAGCGCCCAGTGTAATCGCTGAGTTCCGGCAATCATGTCAAATTAGGAAGAATGAAATTTCTTGCAGTCCAATTGTCTCACTTTAACATTTATAAGGTCACAGTCCATAATCAGTTCAATTAAGTCCCACAGTCAATCGTTTCACTGTTAAAAGCCATACAAGCTAGTAGTACCGGAAAAATATCAGGAAATACATGTTAATACGAATATGTGACTCAACCGTTGTAACTCAAACGGATTGATACTCTTAGAAAGTCAATGAAATGAAGTTTTTGAAATTCTCGCTATTTCTTCAGCGCGCGATAACGGCTAGGATTGGTCCCACAGTAAAGAATGACTTATTTATCTAAATTCTTAAATAAAGCGCTACCACAGCGCCCAGTGTAATCGCTGAGTTTCGGCAATCATGTCAAATTGAGGAGAATGTTATTTCTTGGAGTCCAATTTTCTCATTTATCACATTTATCAGGTCACAGTCCAAAGTTAGTTCAATTAAGTCCCACAGTCATTCGTTTCATTGTTAAAAGCGATACAACTTAGTAATATCAAAAAAATATCGCTAAATACATGTTGGTACGAATATGTGACCCAACCGTTGTAACTCCAACGGACTGACACGGTTAGAAAGTCAATGAAATTTAGTTTTTGAAACTGCCGATATTTCTTCAGAGCGCAATAACGGCTAGGATTGGTCCCACAGTAAAGAATGACTTATTTATCTAAATTTTTAAATGATGCGCTACCACAGCGCCCAGTGTAATCGCTGAGTTCCGGAAATCCTGTCAAATTAAGAAGAATGTTATTTCTTGGAGTCCAATTGTCTCATTTATCACATTTATCAGGTCACAGTCCAAAGTTAGTTCAATTAAGTCCCACAGTCAATCGTTTCATTGTTAAAAGCGATACAACCTAGTAATATCAAAAAATATCGCTAAATACATGTTGGTACGAATATGTGACCCAACCGATGTAACTCAAACGGACTGACACTGTTAGAAAGACAATGAAATGTAGTTTTTGAAACTGTCGCTATTTCTTCCACGCGCGATAACGGATAGGATTTGTCCCTCAGTAAAGAATGAGTTATTTATCTAAATTCTTAAATGAAGCGCTACCACAGCGCCCAGTGTAATTGCTGAGTTCCGGTAATCATGTAAAATTAAGAAGAATGTTATTTCTTGGAGTCCAATTGTCTCACTTATAACATTTTTAAAGTCACAGTCCATAATCAGTTCAATTAAGTCCCACAGTCAATCGTTTCATTGTTAAAAGCGATGCAACCTAGTAATATCAGAAAAATGTCGCTAAGCACATGTTGGTACGAATAGGTGACCCAACCGTTGTAACTCCAACGGACTGACACGGTTAGAAAGTCAATGAAATTTAGTTTTTGAAACTGCCGTTATTTCTTCAGAGCGCAATAACGGCTAGGATTGGTCCCACAGTAAAGAATGACTTATTTATCTAAATTTTTAAATGATGCGCTACCACAGCGCCCAGTGTAATCGCTGAGTTCCGGAAATCCTGTCAAATTAAGAAGAATGTTATTTCTTGGAGTCCAATTGTCTCATTTATCACATTTATCAGGTCACAGTCCAAAGTTAGTTCAATTAAGTCCCACAGTCAATCGTTTCATTGTTAAAAGCGATACAACCTAGTAATATCAAAAAATATCGCTAAATACATGTTGGTACGAATATGTGACCCAACCGATGTAACTCAAACGGACTGACACTGTTAGAAAGACAATGAAATGTAGTTTTTGAAACTGTCGCTATTTCTTCCACGCGCGATAACGGATAGGATTTGTCCCTCAGTAAAGAATGAGTTATTTATCTAAATTCTTAAATGAAGCGCTACCACAGCGCCCAGTGTAATCGCTGAGTTCCGGTAATCATGAAAAATTAAGAAGAATGTTATTTCTTGGAGTCCAATTGTCTCACTTATAACATTTTTAAGGTCACAGTCCATAATCAGTTCCATTAAGTCCCAAAGTCAATCGTTTTATTGTTACAAGCGATACAACCTAGTAATATCAAAAAATATCGCTAAATACATGTTGGTACGAATATGTGACCCAACCGATGTAACTCAAACGGACTGACACTGTTAGAAGGACAATGAAATGTAGTTTTTGAAACTGTCGCTAATTCTTTCACGCGCGATAACGGATAGGATTTGTCCCTCAGTAAAGAATGAGTTATTTATCTAAACTCTTAAATGAAGCGCTACCACAGCGCCCAGTGTAATCGCTGAGTTCCGGCAATCATGTCAAATTAGGAAGAATGAAATTTCTTGGAGTCCAATTGTCTCACTTTAACATTTATAAGGTCACAGTCCATAATCAGTTCAATTAAGTCCCACAGTCAATCGTTTCACTGTTAAAAGCCATACAAGCTAGTAGTACCGGAAAAATATCAGGAAATACATGTTAATACGAATATGTGACTCAACCGTTGTAACTCAAACGGATTGATACTCTTAGAAAGTCAATGAAATGAAGTTTTTGAAATTCTCGCTATTTCTTCAGCGCGCGATAACGGCTAGGATTGGTCCCACAGTAAAGAATGACTTATTTATCTAAATTTTTAAATAAAGGGCTACCACAGCGCCCAGTGTAATCGCTGAGTTTCGGCAATCATGTCAAATTGAGGAGAATGTTATTTCTTGGAGTCCAATTTTCTCATTTATCACATTTATCAGGTCACAGTCCAAAGTTAATTCAATTAAGTCCCACAGTCAATCGTTTCATTGTTAAAAGTGATACAACCTAGTAATATCAAAAAATATCGCTAAATACATGTTGGTACGAATATGTGACCCAACCGATGTAACTCAAACGGACTGACACTGTTAGAAAGACAATGAAATGTAGTTTTTGAAACTGTCGCTATTTCTTCCACGCGCGATAACGGATAGGATTTGTCCCTCAGTAAAGAATGAGTTATTTATCTAAATTCTTAAATGAAGCGCTACCACAGCGCCCAGTGTAACCGCTGAGTTCCGGCAATCATGTCAAATTAGGAAGAATGAAATTTCTTGGAGTCCAATTGTTTCACTTTAACATTTATAAGGTCACAGTCCATAATCAGTTCAATTAAGTCCCACAGTCAATCGTTTCACTGTTAAAAGCCATACAAGCTAGTAGTACCGGAAAAATATCAGGAAATACATGTTGGTACGAAAATGTGTCTCAACCGTTGTAACTCAAACGGATTGATACTCTTAGAAAGTCAAAGAAATAAAGTTTTTGAAACTCTCGCTATTTCTTCAGCGCGCGATAACGGCTAGGATTGGTCCCACAGTTAAGAATGACTAATTTATCTAAATTCATAAATGAAGCGCTACCATGGCGCCCAGTGTAATCGCTGAGTTCCGGCAATCATGTCAAATTAAAAAGAATGTTATTTCTTTGAGTCCGCTTGTCTCACTTATAACATTTTTAAAGTCACAGTCCATAATCAGTTCAATTAAGTCCCACAGTCAATCGTTTCACTGGTAAAAGCCATACAACCTAGTAATACCGGAAAATAGCACGAAATACATGTTGGTACGAATATGTGACCCAACCGTTGTAACTCAAACGGACTGACACGGTTAGAAAGTCAATGAAATTTAGTTTTAGAAACTGCTGATATTTCTTCAGAGCGCAATAACGGCTAAGATTGGTCTCACAGTAAAGAATGACTTTTTTATCTTAATTTTTAATTGAAGCGCTACCACAGCGCCCAATGTAATTGCTGAGTTCCGGAAATCTCGTCAAATTAAGAAGAATGTTATTTCTTGGAGTCCAATTGTCTCATTTATCACATTTATCAGGTCACAGTTAAAAGTTAGTTCAATTAAGTCCCACAGTCAATCGTTTTATTGTTAAAAGCGATGCAACCTAGTAATATCAGAAAAATATCGCTAAGCACATGTTGGTACGAATAGGTGACCCAACCGATGTAAATCAAACGGACTGACACTGTTAGAAAGACAATGAAATGTAGTTTTTGAAACTGTCGCTAAATCTTTGACGCGCGATAACGGATAGGATTTGTCCCTCAGTAAAGATTGCGTTATTTATCTAAATTCTTAAATGAAGCGCTACCACAGCGCCCAGTGTAATCGCTGGGTTCCGGCAATCATGTCAAATTAGGAAGAATGAAATTTCTTGGAGTCCAATTGTCTCACTTTAACATTTATAAGGTCACAGTCCATAATCAGTTCAATTAAGTCCCACAGTCAATCGTTTCACTGTTAAAAGCCATACAAGCTAGTAGTACCAGAAAAATATCAGGAAATACATGTTGGTACGAATATGTGACTCAACCGTTGTAACTCAAACGGATTGACACTGTTAGAAAGACAATGAAATGTAGTTTTTGAAACTGTCGCTATTTCTTCCACGCGCGATAACGGATAGGATTTGTCCCTCAGTAAAGAATGAGTTATTTATCTAAATTCTTAAATGAAGCGCTACCACAGCGCCCAGTGTAATCGCTGAGTTCCGGTAATCATGTAAAATTAAGAAGAATGTTATTTCTTGGAGTCCAATTGTCTCACTTATAACATTTTTAAAGTCACAGTCCATAATCAGTTCAATTAAGTCCCACAGTCAATCGTTTCACTGGTAAAAGCCATACAACCTAGTAATACCGGACATTAGCACGAAATACATGTTGGTACGAATATGTGACCCAACCGTTGTAACTCAAACGGACTGACACGGTTAGAAAGTCAATGAAATTTAGTTTTTGAAACTGCCGATATTTCTTCAGAGCGCAATAACGGCTAGGATTGGTCCCACAGTAAAGAATGACTTATTTATCTAAATTTTTAAATGATGCGCTACCACAGCGCCCAGTGTAATCGCTGAGTTCCGGAAATCCCGTCAAATTAAGAAGAATGTTATTTCTTGGAGTCCAATTGTCTCATTTATTACATTTATCAGGTCACAGTCCAAAGTTAGTTCAATTAAGTCCCACAGTCAATCGTTTCATTGTTAAAAGCGATGCAACCTAGTAATATCAGAAAAATGTCGCTAAGCACATGTTGGTACGAGTAGGTGACCCAACCGTTGTGACTCAAACGGACTGACACCGTTAAAAAGTCAATGAAATGTAGTTTTTGAAACTGTCTCTAATTCTTCAGCGCGCGATAACGGCTAAGATTGGTCCCACAGTAAAGAATGACTTTTTTATCTTAATTTTTAATTGAAGCGCTACCACAGCGCCCAATGTAATTGCTGAGTTTCGGCAATCATGTCAAATTAGGAAGAATGTTATTTCTTGGAGTCCAATTGTCTCACTTATAACATTTTTAAGGTCACAGTCCGTAATCAGTTCCATTAAGTCCCACAGTCAATCGTTTTATTGTTACAAGCGATACAACCTAGTAATATCAAAAAATATCGCTAAATACATGTTGGTACGAATATGTGACCCAACCGATGTAACTCAAACGGACTGACACTGTTAGAAAGACAATGAAATGTAGTTTTTGAAACTGTCGGAAATTCTTTCACGCGCGATAACGGATAGGATTTGTCCCTCAGTAAAGAATGAGTTATTTATCTAAATTCTTAAATGAAGCGCTACCACAGCGCCCAGTGTAATCGCTGAGTTCCGGCAATCATGTCAAATTAGGAAGAATGAAATTTCTTGGAGTCCAATTGTCTCACTTCACCATTTATAAGGTCACAGTCCATAATCAGTTTAATTAAGTCCCACAGTCAATCGTTTCACTGTTAAAAGCCATACAAGCTAGTAGTACCGGAAAAATATCAGGAAATACATGTTAATACGAATATGTGACTCAACCGTTGTAACTCAAACGGATTGATACTCTTAGAAAGTCAATGAAATGAAGTTTTTGGAATTCTCGCTATTTCTTCAGCGCGCGATAACGGCTAGGATTGGTCCCACAGTAAAGAATGACTTATTTATCTAAATTCTTAAATAAAGCGCTACCACAGCGCCCAGTGTAATCGCTGAGTTTCGGCAATCATGTCAAATTGAGGAGAATGTTATTTCTTGGAGTCCGATTTTCTCATTTATCACATTTATCAGGTCACAGTCCAAAGTTAGTTCAATTAAGTCCCACAGTCATCCGTTTCATTGTTAAAAGCGATGCAACTTAGTAATATCAAAAAAATATCGCTAAATACATGTTAGTACGAATATGTGACCCAACCGATGTAACTCAAACGGACTGACACTGTTAGAAAGACAATGAAATGTAGTTTTTGAAACTGTCGCTATTTCTTCCACGCGCGATAACGGATAGGATTTGTCCCTCAGTAAAGAATGAGTTATTTATCTAAATTCTTAAATGAAGCGCTACCACAGCGCCCAGTGTAATCGCTGAGTTCCGGTAATCATGGAAAATTAAGAAGAATGTTATTTCTTGGAGTCCAATTGTCTCACTTATAACATTTTTAAAGTCACAGTCCATAATCAGTTCAATTAAGTCCCACAGTCAATCGTTTCACTGGTAAAAGCCATACAACCTAGTAATACCGGAAAATAGCACGAAATACATGTTGGTACGAATATGTGACCCAACCGTTGTAACTCAAACGGACTGACACGGTTAGAAAGTCAATGAAATTTAGTTTTTGAAACTGCCGATACTTCTTCAGAGCGCAATAACGGCTAGGATTGGTCCCACAGTAAAGAATGACTTATTTATCTAAATTTTTAAATGATGCGCTACCACAGCGCCCAGTGTAATCGCTGAGTTCCGGAAATCCCGTCAAATTAAGAAGAATGTTATTTCTTGGAGTCCAATTGTCTCACTTATAACATTTTTAAGGTCACAGTCCGTAATCAGTTCCATTAAGTCCCACAGTCAATCGTTTTATTGTTACAAGCGATACAACCTAGTAATATCAAAAAATATCGCTAAATACATGTTGGTACGAATATGTGACCCAACCGATGTAACTCAAACGGACTGACACTGTTAGAAAGACAATGAAATGTAGTTTTTGAAACTGTCGCTAATTCTTTCACGCGCGATAACGGATAGGATTTGTCCCTCAGTAAAGAATGAGTTATTTATCTAAATTCTTAAATGAAGCGCTACCACAGCGCCCAGTGTAATCGCTGAGTTCCGGCAATCATGTCAAATTAGGAAGAATGAAATTTCTTGGAGTCCAATTGTCTCACTTTAACATTTATAAGGTCACAGTCCATAATCAGTTCAATTAAGTCCCACAGTCAATCGTTTCACTGTTAAAAGCCATACAAGCTAGTAGTACCGGAAAAATATCAGGAAATACATGTTAATACGAATATATGACTCAACCATTGTAACTCAAACGGATTGATACTCTTAGAAAGTCAATGAAATGAAGTTTTTGAAATTCTCGCTATTTCTTCAGCGCGCGATAACGGCTAGGATTGGTCCCACAGTAAAGAATGACTTATTTATCTAAATTCTTAAATAAAGCGCCACCACAGCGCCCAGTGTAATCGCTGAGTTTCGGCAATCATGTCAAATTGAGGAGAATGTTATTTCTTGGAGTCCAATTTTCTCATTTATCACATTTATCAGGTCACAGTCCAAAGTTAGTTCAATTAAGTCCCACAGTCATTCGTTTCATTGTTAAAAGCGATGCAACTTAGTAATATCAAAAAAATATCGCTAAATACATGTTGGTACGAATATGTGACCCAACCGTTGTAACTCAAACGGACTGACACGGTTAGAAAGTCAATGAAATTTAGTTTTTGAAACTGCCGATATTTCTTCAGAGCGCAATAACGGCTAGGATTGGTCCCATAGTATAGAATGACTTATTTATCTAAATTTTTAAATGATGCGCTACCACAGCGCCCAGTGTAATCCCTGAGTTCCGGAAATCCTGTCAAATTAAGAAGAATGTTATTTCTTGGAGTCCAATTTTCTCATTTATCACATTTATCAGGTCACAGTCCAAAGTTAGTTCAATTAAGTCCCACAGTCAATCGTTTCATTGTTAAAAGCGATACAACCTAGTAATATCAAAAAATATCGCTAAATACATGTTGGTACGGATATGTGACCCAACCGATGTAACTCAAACGGACTGACACTGTTAGAAAGACAATGAAATGTAGTTTTTGAAACTGTCGCTATTTCTTCCACGCGCGATAACGGATAGGATTTGTCCCTCAGTAAAGAATGAGTTATTTATCTAAATTCTTAAATGAAGCGCTACCACAGCGCCCAGTGTAATCGCTGAGTTCCGGTAATCATGTAAAATTAAGAAGAATGTTATTTCTTGGAGTCCAATTGTCTCACTTATAACATTTTTAAAGTCACAGTCCATAATCAGTTCAATTAAGTCCCACAGTCAATCGTTTCACTGGTAAAAACCATACAACCTAGTAATACCGGAAAATAGCACGAAATATATGTTGGTACGAATATGTGACCCAACCGTTGTAACTCAAACGGACTGACACGGTTAGAAAGTCAATGAAGTTTAGTTTTTGAAACTGCCGATATTTCTTCAGAGCGCAATAACGGCTAGGATTGGTCCCACAGTAAACAATGACTTATTTATCTAAATTTTTAAATGATGCGCTACCACAGCGCCCAGTGTAATCGCTGAGTTCCGGAAATCCCGTCAAAGTAAGAAGAATGTTATTTCTTGGAGTCCAATTGTCTCATTTATTACATTTATCAGGTCACAGTCCAAAGTTAGTTCAATTAGGTCCCACAGTCAATCGTTTCATTGTTAAAAGCGATGCAACCTAGTAATATCAGAAAAATGTCGCTAAGCACATGTTGGTACGAATAGGTGACCCAACCGTTGTAACTCCAACGGACTGACACGGTTAGAAAGTCAATGAAATTTAGTTTTTGAAACTGCCGTTATTTCTTCAGAGCGCAATAACGGCTAGGATTGGTCCCACAGTATGACTTATTTATCTAAATTTTTAAATGATGCGCTACCACAGCGCCCAGTGTAATCGCTGAGTTCCGGAAATCCTGTCAAATTAAGAAGAATGTTATATCTTGGAGTCCAATTGTCTCATTTATCACATTTATCAGGTCACAGTCCAAAGTTAGTTCAATTAAGTCCCACAGTCAATCGTTTCATTGTTAAAAGCGATACAACCTAGTAATATCAAAAAATATCGCTAAATACATGTTGGTACGAATATGTGACCCAACCGATGTAACTCAAACGGACTGACACTGTTAGAAAGACAATGAAATGTAGTTTTTGAAACTGTCGCTATTTCTTCCACGCGCGATAACGGATAGGATTTGTCCCTCAGTAAAGAATGAGTTATTTATCTAAATTCTTAAATGAAGCGCTACCACAGCGCCCAGTTTAATCGCTGAGTTCCGGTAATCATGTAAAATTAAGAAGAATGTTATTTCTTGGAGTCCAATTGTCTCACTTATAACATTTTTAAAGTCACAGTCCATAATCAGTTCAATTAAGTCCCACAGTCAATCGTTTCACTGGTAAAAGCCATACAACCTAGTAATACCGGAAAATAGCACGAAATACATGTTGGTACGAATATGTGACCCAACCGTTGTAACTCAAACGGACTGACACGGTTAGAAAGTCAATGAAATTTAGTTTTTGAAACTGCCGATATTTCTTCAGAGCGCAATAACGGCTAGGATTGGTCCCACAGTAAAGAATGACTTATTTATCTAAACTTTTAAATGAAGCGCTACCACAGCGCCCAGTGTAATCGCTGAGTTCCGGCAATTACGTCAAATTAAGAAGAATGTTATTTCTCTGAGTCCAATTGTCTCATTTATCACATTTATCAGGTCACACTCCAAAGTTAGTTCAATTAAGTCCCACAGTCAATCGTTTCATTGTTAAAAGCGATGGAACATAGTAATATCAGAAAAATGTCGCTAAGCACATGTTGGTACGAATAGGTGACCCAACCGTTGTAACTCAAACGGACTGAAACCGTTAAAAAGTCAATGAAATGTAGTTTTTGAAACTGTCTCTAATTCTTCAGCACGCGATAACGGCTAAGATTGGTCCCACAGTAAAGAATGACTTATTTATCTAAATTTTTGAATGATGCGCTACCACAGCGCCCAGTGTAATCGCTGAGTTCCGGAAATCCTGTCAAATTAAGAAGAATGTTATTTCTTGGAGTCCAATTGTCTCATTTATCACATTTATCAGGTCACAGTCCAAAGTTAGTTCAATTAAGTCCCACAGTCAATCGTTTCATTGTTAAAAGCGATACAACCTAGTAATATCAAAAAATATCGCTAAATACATGTTGGTACGAATATGTGACCCAACCGATGTAACTCAAACGGACTGACACTGTTAGAAAGACAATGAAATGTAGTTTTTGAAACTGTCGCTATTTCTTCCACGCGCGATAACGGATAGGATTTGTCCCTCAGTAAAGAATGAGTTATTTATCTAAATTCTTAAATAAAGCGCTACCACAGCGCCCAGTGTAATCGCTGAGTTCCGGTAATCATGTAAATATAAGAAGAATGTTATTTCTTGGAGTCCAATTGTCTCACTTATAACATTTTTAAAGTCACAGTCCATAATCAGTTTAATTAAGTCCCACAGTCAATCGTTTCACTGGTAAAAGCCATACAACCTAGTAATACCGGAAAATAGCACGAAATACATGTTGGTACGAATGTGTGACCCAACCGTTGTAACTCAAACAGACTGACACGGTTAGAAAGTCAATGAAATTTAGTTTTGGAAACTGCCGATATTTCTTCAGAGCGCAATAACGGCTAGGATTGGTCCCACAGTAAAGAATGACTTATTTATCTAAACTTTTAAATGAAGCGCTACCACAGCGCCCAGTGTAATCGCTGAGTTCCGGCAATTACGTCAAATTAAGAAGAATGTTATTTCTCTGAGTCCAATTGTCTCATTTATCACATTTATCAGGTCAAAGTCCAAAGTTAGTTCAGTTAAGTCCCACAGTCAATCGTTTCATTGTTAAAAGCGATGCAACCTACTAATATCAGAAAAATGTCGCTAAGCACATGTTGGTACGAATAGGTGACCCAACCGTTGTAACTCAAACGGACTGACACCGTTAAAAAGTCAATGAAATGTAGTTTTTGAAACTGTCTCTAATTCTTCAGCGCGCGATAACGGCTAAGATTGGTCCCACAGTAAAGAATGACTTTTTTATCTTAATTTTTAATTGAAGCGCTACCACAGCGCCCAATGTAATTGCTGAGTTTCGGCAATCATGTCAAATTAGGAAGAATGTTATTTCTTGGAGTCCAATTGTCTCACTTATAACATTTTTAAGGTCACAGTCCGTAATCAGTTCCATTATGTCCCACAGTCAAACGTTTTATTGTTACAAGCGATACAACCTAGTAATATCAAAAAATATCGCTAAATACATGTTGGTACGAATATGTGACCCAACCGATGTAACTCAAACGGACTGACACTGTTAGAAAGACAATGAAATGTAGTTTTTGAAACTGTCGCTAATTCTTTCACGCGCGATAACGGATAGGATTTGTCCCTAAGTAAAGAATGAGTTATTTATCTAAATTCTTAAATGAAGCGCTACCACAGCGCCCAGTGTAATCGCTGAGTTCCGGCAATCATGTCAAATTAGGAAGAATGAAATTTCTTGGAGTCCAATTGTCTCACTTTAACATTTATAAGGTCACAGTCCATAATCAGTTCAATTAAGTCCCACAGTCAATCGTTTCACTGTTAAAAGCCATACAAGCTAGTAGTACCGGAAAAATATTAGGAAATACATGTTAATACGAATATTAGACTCAACCGTTGTAACTCAAACGGATTGATACTCTTAGAAAGTCAATGAAATGAAGTTTTTGAAATTCTCGCTATTTCTTCAGCGCGCGATAACGGCTAGGATTGGTCCCACAGTAAAGAATGACATATTTATCTATATTCTTAAATAAAGCGCTACCACAGCGCCCAGTGTAATCGCTGAGTTTCGGCAATCATGTCAAATTGAGGTGAATGTTATTTCTTGGAGTCCAATTTTCTCATTTATCACATTTATCAGGTCACAGTCCAAAGTTAGTTCAATTAAGTCCCACAGTCAATCGTTTTATTGTTACAAGCGATACAACCTAGTAATATCAAAAAATATCGCTAAATACATGTTGGTACGAATATGTGACCCAACCGATGAAACTCAAACGGACTGACACTGTTAGAAAGACAATGAAATGTAGTTTTTGAAACTGTCGCTATTTCTTCCACGCGCAATAACGGATAGGATTTGTCCCTCAGTAAAGAATGAGTTATTTATCTAAATTCTTAAATGAAGCGCTACCACAGCGCCCAGTGTAATCGCTGAGTTCCGGTAATCATGTAAAATTAAGAAGAATGTTATTTCTTGGAGTCCAATTGTCTCACTTATAACATTTTTAAAGTCACAGTCCATAATCAGTTCAATTAAGTCCCACAGTCAATCGTTTCACTGGTAAAAGCCATACAACCTAGTAATACCGGAAAATAGCACGAAATACATGTTGGTACGAATATGTGACCCAACCGTTGTAACTCAAACGGACTGACACGGTTAGAAAGTCAATGAAATTTAGTTTTTGAAACTGCCGATATTTCTTCAGAGCGCAATAACGGCTAGGATTGGTCCCACAGTAAAGAATGACTTATTTATCTAAATTCTTAAATAAAGTGCTACCACAGCGCCCAGTGTAATCGCTGAGTTCCGGAAATCCTGTCAAATTAAGAAGAATGTTATTTCTTGGAGTCCAATTGTCTCATTTATCACATTTATCAGGTCACAGTCCAAAGTTAGTTCAATTAAGTCCCACAGTCAATCGTTTCATTGTTAAAAGCGATACAACCTAGTAATATCAAAAAATATCGCTAAATACATGTTGGTACGAATATGTGACCCAACCGATGTAACTCAAACGGACTGACACTGTTAGAAAGACAATGAAATGTAGTTTTTGAAACTGTCGCTATTTCTTCAGCGCGCGATAACGGCTAGGATTGGTCCCACAGTTAAGAATGACTAATTTATCTAAATTCTTAAATGAAGCGCTACCACAGCGCCCAGTGTAATCGCTGGGTTCCGGCAATCATGTCAAATTAGGAAGAATGAAATTTCTTGGAGTCCAATTGTCTCACTTTAACATTTATAAGGTCACAGTCCATAATCAGTTCAATTAAGTCCCACAGTCAATCGTTTCACTGTTAAAAGCCATACAAGCTAGTAGTACCAGAAAAATATCAGGAAATACATGTTGGTACGAATATGTGACTCAACCGTTGTAACTCAAACGGATTGATACTCTTAGAAAGTCAATGAAATGAATTTTTTGAAACTCTCGCTATTTCTTCAGCGCGCGATAACGGCTAGGATTGGTCCCACAGTTAAGAATGACTAATTTATCTAAAATTTTAAATGATGCGCTACCACAGCGCCAAGTGTAATCGCTGAGTTCCGGAAATCCTGTCAAATTAAGAAGAATGTTATTTCTTGGAGTCCAATTGTCTCATTTATCACATTTATCAGGTCACAGTCCAAAGTTAGATCAATTAAGTCCCACAGTCAATCGTTTCATTGTTAAAAGCGATACAACCTAGTAATATCAAAAAATATCGCTAAATACATGTTGGTACGAATATGTGACCCAACCGATGTAACTCAAACGGACTGACACTGTTAGAAAGACAATGAAATGTAGTTTTTGAAACTGTCGCTATCTCTTCCACGCGCGATAACGGTTAGGATTTGTCCCTCAGTAAAGAATGAGTTATTTATCTAAATTCTTAAATGAAGCGCTACCACAGCGCCCAGTGTAATCGCTGAGTTCCGGTAATCATGTAAAATTAAGAAGAATGTTATTTCTTGGAGTCCAATTGTCTCACTTATAACATTTTTAAAGTCACAGTCCATAATCAGTTCAATTAAGTCCCACAGTCAATCGTTTCACTGGTAAAAGCCATACAACCTAGTAATACCGGAAATTAGCACGAAATACATGTTGGTACGAATATGTGACCCAACCGTTGTAACTCAAACGGACTGACACGGTTAGAAAGTCAATGAAATTTAGTTTTTGAAACTGCCGATATTTCTTCAGAGCGCAATAACGACTAGGATTGGTCCCACAGTAAAGAATGACTTATTTATCTAAATTTTTAAATGATGCGCTACCACAGCGCCCAGTGTAATCGCTGAGTTCCGGAAATCCCGTCAAATTAAGAAGAATGTTATTTCTTGGAGTCCAATTGTCTCATTTATTACATTTATCAGGTCACAGTCCAAAGTTAGTTCAATTAAGTCCCACAGTCAATCGTTTCATTGTTAAAAGCGATGCAACCTAGTAATATCAGAAAAATGTCGCTAAGCACATGTTGGTACGAGTAGGTGACCCAACCGTTGTAACTCAAACGGACTGACACCGTTAAAAAGTCAATGAAATGTAGTTTTTGAAACTGTCTCTAATTCTTCAGCGCGCGATAACGGCTAAGATTGGTCCCACAGTAAAGAATGACTTTTTTATCTTAATTTTTAATTGAAGCGCTACCACAGCGCCCAATGTAATTGCTGAGTTTCGGCAATTATGTCAAATTAGGAAGAATGTTATTTCTTGGAGTCCAATTGTCTCACTTATAACATTTTTAAGGTCACAGTCCGTAATCAGTTCCATTAAGTCCCACAGTCAATCGTTTTATTGTTACAAGCGATACAACCTAGTAATATCAAAAAATATCGCTAAATACATGTTGGTACGAATATGTGACCCAACCGATGTAACTCAAACGGACTGACACTGTTAGAAAGACAATGAAATGTAGTTTTTGAAACTGTCGCTAATTCTTTCACGCGCGATAAGGGATAGGATTTGTCCCTCAGTAAAGAATGAGTTATTTATCTAAATTCTTAAATGAAGCGCTACCACAGCGCCCAGTGTAATCGCTGAGTTCCGGCAATCATGTCAAATTAGGAAGAATGAAATTTCTTGGAGTCCAATTGTCTCACTTTAACATTTATAATGTCACAGTCCATAATCAGTTCAATTAAGTCCCACAGTCAATCGTTTCACTGTTAAAAGCCATACAAGCTAGTAGTACCGGAAAAATATCAGGAAATACATGTTAATACGAATATGTGACTCAACCGTTGTAACTCAAACGGATTGATACTCTTAGAAAGTCAATGAAATGAAGTTTTTGAAATTCTCGCTATTTCTTCAGCGCGCGATAACGGCTAGGATTGGTCCCACAGTAAAGAATGACTTATTTATCTAAATTCTTAAATAAAGCGCTACCACAGCGCCCAGTGTAATCGCTGAGTTTCGGCAATCATGTCAAATTGAGGAGAATGTTATTTCTTGGAGTCCAATTTTCTCATTTATCACATTTATCAGGTCACAGTCCAAAGTTAGCTCAATTAAGTCCCACAGTCATTCGTTTCATTGTTAAAAGCGATGCAACTTAGTAATATCAAAAAAATATCGCTAAATACATGTTGGTACGAATATGTGACCCAACCGTTGTAACTCCAACGGACTGACACGGTTAGAAAGTCAATGAAATTTAGTTTTTGAAACTGCCGATATTTCTTCAGAGCGCAATAACGGCTAGGATTGGTCCCACAGTAAAGAATGACTTATTTATCTAAATTTTTAAATGATGCGCTACCACAGCGCCCAGTGTAATCGCTGAGTTCCGGAAATCCTGTCAAATTAAGAAGAATGTTATTTCTTGGAGTCCAATTGTCTCATTTATCACATTTATCAGGTCACAGTCCAAAGTTAGTTCAATTAAGTCCCACAGTCAATCGTTTCATTGTTAAAAGCGATACAACCTAGTAATATCAAAAAATATCGCAAAATACATGTTGGTACGAATATGTGACCCAACCGATGTAACTCAAACGGACTGACACTGTTAGAAAGACAATGAAATGTAGTTTTTGAAACTGTCGCTATTTCTTCCACGCGCGATAACGGATAGGATTTGTCCCTCAGTAAAGAATGAGTTATTTATCTAAATTCTTAAATGAAGCGCTACCACAGCGCCCAGTGTAATCGCTGAGTTCCGGTAATCATGTAAAATTAAGAAGAATGTTATTTCTTGGAGTCCAATTGTCTCACTTATAACATTTTTAAAGTCACAGTTCATAATCAGTTCAATTAAGTCCCACAGTCAATCGTTTCACTGGTAAAAACCATACAACCTAGTAATACCGGAAAATAGCACGAAATACATGTTGGTGCGAATATGTGACCCAACCGTTGTAACTCAAACGGACTGACACGGTTAGAAAGTCAATGAAATTTAGTTTTTGAAACTGCCGATATTTCTTCAGAGCGCAATAACGGCTAGGATTGGTCCCACAGTAAAGAATGACTTATTTATCTAAATTTTTAAATGATGCGCTACCACAGCGCCCAGTGTAATCGCTGAGTTCCGGAAATCCCTTCAAATTAAGAAGAATGTTATTTCTTGGAGTCCAATTGTCTCATTTATTACATTTATCAGGTCACAGTCCAAAGTTAGTTCAATTAAGTCTCACAGTCAATCGTTTCATTGTTAAAAGCGATGCAACCTAGTAATATCAGAAAAATGTCGCTAAGCACATGTTGGTACGAATAGGTGACCCAACCGTTGTAACTCCAACGGACTGACATGGTTAGAAAGTCAATGAAATTTAGTTTTTGAAACTGTCGCTATTTCTTCCACGCGCGATAACGGATAGGATTTGTCCCTCAGTAAAGAATGAGTTATTTATCTTAATTCTTAAATGAAGCGCTACCACAGCGCCCAGTGTAATCGCTGAGTCCCGGTAATCATGTAAAATTAAAAAGAATGTTATTTCTTGGAGTCCAATTGTCTCACTTATAACATTTTTAAAGTCACAGTCCATAATCAGTTCAATTAAGTCCCACAGTCAATCGTTTCACTGGTAAAAGCCATACAACCTAGTAATACCGGAAAATAGCACGAAATACATGTTGGTACGAATATGTGACCCAACCGTTGTAACTCAAACGGACTGACACGGTTAGAAAGTCAATGAAATTTAGTTTTTGAAACTGCCGATATTTCTTCAGAGCGCAATAACGGCTAGGATTGGTCCCACAATAAAGAATGACTTATTTATCTAAATTTTTAAATGATGCGCTACCACAGCGCCCAGTGTAATCGCTGAGTTCCGGAAATCCTGTCAAATTAAGAAGAATGTTATTTCTTGGAGTCCAATTGTCTCATTTATCACATTTATCAGGTCACAGTCCAAAGTTAGTTCAATTAAGTCCCACAGTCAATCGTTTCATTGTTAAAAGCGATACAACTAGTAATATCAAAAAATATCGCTAAATATATGTTGGTACGAATATGTGACCCAACCGATGTAACTCAAACGGACTGACACTGTTCGAAAGACCATGAAATGTAGTTTTTGAAACTGTCGCTATTTCTTCCACGCGCGATAACGGATAGGATTTGTCCCTCAGTAAAGAATGAGTTATTTATCTAAATTCTTAAATGAAGCGCTACCACAGCGCCCAGTGTAATCGCTGAGTTCCGGCAATCATGTCAAATTAGGAAGAATGAAATTTCTTGGAGTCCAATTGTCTCACTTTAACATTTATAAGATCACAGTCCATAATCAGTTCAATTAAGTCCCACAGTCAATCGTTTCACTGTTAAAAGCCATACAAGCTAGTAGTACCGGAAAAATATCAGGAAATACATGTTAATACGAATATTAGACTCAACCGTTGTAACTCAAACGGATTGATACTCTTAGAAAGTCAATGAAATGAAGTTTTTGAAATTCTCGCTATTTCTTCAGCGCGCGATAACGGCTAGGATTGGTCCCACAGTAAAGAATGACTTATTTATCTAAATTCTTAAATAAAGCGCTACCACAGCGCCCAGTGTAATCGCTGAGTTTTAGCAATCATGTCAAATTGAGGAGAATGTTATTTCTTGAAGTCCAATTTTCTCATTTATCACATTTATCAGGTCACAGTCCAAAGTTAGTTCAATTAAGTCCCACAGTCATTCGTTTCATTGTTAAAAGCGATGCAACTTAGTAATATCAAAAAAATATCGCTAAATACATGTTGGTACGAATATGTGACCCAACCGTTGTTACTCCAACGGACTGACACGGTTAGAAAGTCAATGAAATTTAGTTTTTGAAACTGCCGATATTTCTTCAGAGCGCAATAACGGCTAGGATTGGTCCCACAGTAAAGAATGACTTATTTATCTAAATTTTTAAATGATGCGCTACCACAGCGCCCAGTGTAATCGCTGAGTTCCGGAAATCCTGTCAAATTAAGAACAATGTTATTTCTTGGAGTCCAATTGTCTCATTTATCACATTTATCAGGTCACAGTCCAAAGTTAGTTCAATTAAGTCCCACAGTCAATCGTTTCATTGTTAAAAGCGATACAACCTAGTAATATCAAAAAATATCGCTAAATACATGTTGGTACGAATATGTGACCCAACCGATGTAACTCAAACGGACTGACACTGTTAGAAAGACAATGAAATGTAGTTTTTGAAACTGTCGCTATTTCTTCCACGCGCGATAACGGATAGGATTTGTCCCTCAGTAAAGAATGAGTTATTTATCTAAATTCTTAAATGAAGCGCTACCACAGCGCCCAGTGTAATCGCTGAGTTCCGGTAATCATGTAAAATTAAGAAGAATGTTATTTCTTGGAGTCCAATTGTCTCACTTATAACATTTTTAAAGTCACAGTTCATAATCAGTTCAATTAAGTCCCACAGTCAATCGTTTCACTGGTAAAAACCATACAACCTAGTAATACCGGAAAATAGCACGAAATACATGTTGGTACGAATATGTGACCCAACCGTTGTAACTCAAACGGACTGACACGGTTAGAAAGTCAATGAAATTTAGTTTTTGAAACTGCCGATATTTCTTCAGAGCGCAATAACGGCTAGGATTGGTCCCACAGTAAAGAATGACTTATTTATCTAAATTTTTAAATGATGCGCTACCACAGCGCCCAGTGTAATCGCTGAGTTCCGGAAATCCCTTCAAATTAAGAAGAATGTTATTTCTTGGAGTCCAATTGTCTCATTTATTACATTTATCAGGTCACAGTCCAAAGTTAGTTCAATTAAGTCCCACAGTCAATCGTTTCATTGTTAAAAGCGATGCAACCTAGTAATATCAGAAAAATGTCGCTAAGCACATGTTGGTACGAATAGGTGACCCAACCGTTGTAACTCCAACGGACTGACACGGTTAGAAAGTCAATGAAATTTAGTTTTTGAAACTGCCGTTATTTCTTCAGAGCGCAATAACGGCTAGGATTGGTCCCACAGTAAAGAATGACTTATTTATCTAAATTTTTAAATGATGCGCTACCACAGCGCCCAGTGTAATCGCTGAGTTCCGGAAATCCTGTCAAATTAAGAAGAATGTTATATCTTGGAGTCCAATTGTCTAATTTATCACATTTATCAGGTCATAGTCCAAAGTTAGTTCAATTAAGTCCCACAGTCAATCGTTTCATTGTTAAAAGCGATACAACCTAGTAATATCAAAAAATATCGATAAATACATGTTGGTACGAATATGTGACCCAACAGATGTAACTCAAACGGACTGACACTGTTAGAAAGTCAATGAAATGTAGTTTTTGAAACTGTCGCTATTTCTTCCACGCGCGATAACGGATAGGATTTGTCCCTCAGTAAAGAATGAGTTATTTATCTAAATTCTTAAATGAAGCGCTACCACAGCGCCCAGTGTAATCGCTGAGTTCGGGAAATCCCTTCAAATTAAGAAGAATGTTATTTCTTGGAGTCCAATTGTCTCATTTATTACATTTATCAGGTCACAGTCCAAAGTTAGTTCAATTTAGTCCCACAGTCAATCGTTTCATTGTTAAAAGCGATGCAACCTAGTAATATCAGAAAAATGTCGCTAAGCACATGTTGGTACGAATAGGTGACCCAACCGTTGTAACTCCAACGGACTGACACGGTTAGAAAGTCAATGAAATTTAGTTTTTGAAACTGCCGTTATTTCTTCAGAGCGCAATAACGGCTAGGATTGGTCCCACAGTAAAGAATGACTTATTTATCTAAATTTTTAAATGATGCGCTACCACAGCGCCCAGTGTAATCGCTGAGTTCCGGAAATCCTGTCAAATTAAGAAGAATGTTATTTCTTGGAGTCCAATTGTCTCACTTATAACATTTATCAGGTCACAGTCCAAAGTTAGTTCAATTAAGTCCCACAGTCAATCGTTTCATTGTTAAAAGCGATACAGCCTAGTAATATCAAAAAATATCGCTAAATACATGTTGGTACGAATATGTGACCCAACCGATGTAACTCAAACGGACTGACACTGTTAGAAAGACAATGAAATGTAGTTTTTGAAACTGTCGCTATTTCTTCCACGTGCGATAACGGATAGGATTTGTCCCTCAGTAAAGAATGAGTTATTTATCTAAATTCTTAAATGAAGCGCTACCACAGCGCCCAGTGTAATCGCTGAGTTCCGGTAATCATGTAAAATTAAGAAGAATGTTATTTCTTGGAGTCCAATTGTCTCACTTATAACATTTTTAAAGTCACAGTCCATAATCAGTTCAATTAAGTCCCACAGTCAATCGTTTCACTGGTAAAAGCCATACAACCTAGTAATACCGGAAAATAGCACGAAATACATGTTGGTACGAATATGTGACCCAACCGTTGTAACTCAAATGGACTGACACGGTTAGAAAGTCAATGAAATTTAGTTTTTGAAACTGCCGATATTTCTTCAGAGCGCAATAACGGCTAGGATTGGTCCCACAATAAAAAATGACTTATTTATCTAAATTTTTAAATGATGCGCTACCACAGCGCCCAGTGTAATCGCTGAGTTCCGGAAATCCTGTCAAATTAAGAAGAATGTTATTTCTTGGAGTCCAATTGTCTCACTTATCACATTTATCAGGTCACAGTCCAAAGTTAGTTCAATTAAGTCCCACAGTCAATCGTTTCATTGTTAAAAGCGATACAACCTAGTAATATCAAAAAATATCGCTAAATACATGTTGGTACGAATATGTGACCCAACCGATGTAACTCAAACGGACTGACACGGTTAGAAAGTCAATGAAATTTAGTTTTTGAAACTGCCGATATTTCTTCAGAGCGCAATAACGGCTAGGATTGGTCCCACAGTAAAGAATGACTTATTTATCTAAACTTTTAAATGAAGCGCTACCACAGCGCCCAGTGTAATCGCTGAGTTCCGGCAATTACGTCAAATTAAGAAGAATGTTATTTCTCTCAGTCCAATTGTCTCATTTATCACATTTATCAGGTCACAGTCCAAAGTTAGTTCAATTAAGTCCCACAGTCAATCGTTTCATTGTTAAAAGCGATGCAACCTAGTAATATCAGAAAAATGTCGCTAAGCACATGTTGGTACGAATAGGTGACCCAACCGTTGTAACTCAAACGGACTGACACCGTTAAAAAGTCAATGAAATGTAGTTTTTGAAACTGTCTCTAATTCTTCAGCGCGCGATAACGGCTAAGATTGGTCCCACAGTAAAGAATGACTTTTTTATCTTAATTTTTAATTGAAGCGCTACCACAGCGCCCAATGTAATTGCTGAGTTTCGGCAATCATGTCAAATTAGGAAGAATGTTATTTCTTGGAGTCCAATTGTCTCACTTATAACATTTTTAAGGTCACAGTCCGTAATCAGTTCCATTATGTCCCACAGTCAAACGTTTTATTGTTACAAGCGATACAACCTAGTAATATCAAAAAATATCGCTAAATACATGTTGGTACGAATATGTGACCCAACCGATGTAACTCAAACGGACTGACACTGTTAGAAAGACAATGAAATGTAGTTTTTGAAACTGTCGCTAATTCTTTCACGCGCGATAACGGATAGGATTTGTCCCTAAGTAAAGAATGAGTTATTTATCTAAATTCTTAAATGAAGCGCAACCACAGCGCCCAGTGTAATCGCTGAGTTCCGGCAATCATGTCAAATTAGGAAGAATGAAATTTCTTGGAGTCCAATTGTCTCACTTTAACATTTATAAGGTCACAGTCCATAATCAGTTCAATTAAGTCCCACAGTCAATCGTTTCACTGTTAAAAGCCATACAAGCTAGTAGTACCTGAAAAATATTAAGAAATACATGTTAATACGAATATGTGACTCAACCGTTGTAACTCAAACGGATTGATACTCTTAGAAAGTCAATGAAATGAAGTTTTTGAAATTCTCGCTATTTCTTCAGCGCGCGATAACGGCTAGGATTGGTCCCACAGTAAAGAATGACTTATTTATCTAAATTCTTAAATAAAGCGCCACCACAGCGCCCAGTGTAATCGCTGAGTTCCGGTAATCATGTAAAATTAAGAAGAATGTTATTTCTTGGAGTCCAATTGTCTCACTTATAACATTTTTAAAGTCACAGTCCATAATCAGTTCAATTAAGTCCCACAGTCAATCGTTTCACTGGTAAAAGCCATACAACCTAGTAATACCGGAAAATAGCACGAAATACATGTTGGTACGAATATGTGACCCAACCGTTGTAACTCAAACGGACTGACACGGTTAGAAAGTCAATGAAATTTAGTTTTTGAAACTGCCGATATTTCTTCAGAGCGCAATAACGGCTAGGATTGGTCCCACAGTAAAGAATGACTTATTTATCTAAATTCTTAAATAAAGTGCTACCACAGCGCCCAGTGTAATCGCTGAGTTCCGGAAATCCTGTCAAATTAAGAAGAATGTTATTTCTTGGAGTCCAATTGTCTTATTTATCACATTTATCAGGTCACAGTCCAAAGTTAGTTCAATTAAGTCCCACAGTCAATCGTTTCATTGTTAAAAGCGATACAACCTAGTAATATCAAAAAATATCGCTAAATACATGTTGGTACGAATATGTGACCCAACCGATGTAACTCAAACGGACTGACACTGTTAGAAAGACAATGAAATGTAGTTTTTGAAACTGTCGCTATTTCTTCCAAGCGCAATAACGGCTAGGATTGGTCCCACAGTAAAGAATGACTTATTTATCTAAATTCTTAAATAAAGTGCTACCACAGCGCCCAGTGTAATCGCTGAGTTCCGGAAATCCTGTCAAATTAAGAAGAATGTTATTTCTTGGAGTCCAATTGTCTCATTTATCACATTTATCAGGTCACAGTCCAAAGTTAGTTCAATTAAGTACCACAGTCAATCGTTTCATTGTTAAAAGCGATACAACCTAGTAATATCAAAAAATATCGCTAAATACATGTTGGTACGAATATGTGACCCAACCGATGTAACTCAAACGGACTGACACTGTTAGAAAGACAATGAAATGTAGTTTTTGAAACTGTCGCTATTTCTTCCACGCGCGATAACGGATAGGATTTGTCCCTCAGTAAAGAATGAGTTATTTATCTAAATTCTTAAATGAAGCGCTACCACAGCGCCCAGTGTAATCGCTGAGTTCCGGAAATCCTGTCAAATTAAGAAGAATGTTATTTCTTGGAGTCCAATTGTCTCACTTATAACATTTTTAAGGTCACAGTCCGTAATCAGTTCCATTAAGTCCCACAGTCAATCGTTTTATTGTTACAAGCGATACAACCTAGTAATATCAAAAAATATCGCTAAATACATGTTGGTACGAATATGTGACCCAACCGATGTAACTCAAACGGACTGACACTGTTAGAAAGACAATGAAATGTAGTTTTTGAAACTGTCGCTAATTCTTTCACGCGCGATAACGGATAGGATTTGTCCCTAAGTAAAGAATGAGTTATTTATCTAAATTCTTAAATGAAGCGCAACCACAGCGCCCAGTGTAATCGCTGAGTTCCGGCAATTATGTCAAATTAGGAAGAATGAAATTTCTTTGAGTCCAATTGTCTCACTTTAACATTTATAAGGTCACAGTCCATAATCAGTTCAATTAAGTCCCACAGTCAATCGTTTCACTGTTAAAAGCCATACAAGCTAGTAGTACCGGAAAAATATTAGGAAATACATGTTAATACGAATATGTGACTCAACCGTTGTAACTCAAACGGATTGATACTCTTAGAAAGTCAATGAAATGAAGTTTTTGAAATTCTCGCTATTTCTTCAGCGCGCAATAACGGCTAGGATTGGTCCCACAGTAAAGAATGACTTATTTATCTAAATTCTTAAATAAAGCGCTACCACAGCGCCCAGTGTAATCGCTGAGTTTCGGCAATCATGTCAAATTGAGGAGAATGTTATTTCTTGGAGTCCAATTTTCTCATTTATCACATTTATCAGGTCACAGTCCAAAGTTAGTTCAATTAAGTCCCACAGTCAATCGTTTCATTGTTAAAAGCGATGCAACCTAGTAATATCAGAAAAATGTCGCTAAGCACATGTTGGTACGAATAGGTGACCCAACCGTTGTAACTCAAACGGACTGACACCGTTAAAAAGTCAATGAAATGTAGTTTTTGAAACTGTCTCTAATTCTTCAGCGCGCGATAACGGCTAAGAGTGGTCCCACAGTAAGGAATGACTTTTTTATCTTAATTTTTAATTGAAGCGCTACTACAGCGCCCAATGTAATTGCTGAGTTTCGGCAATCATGTCAAATTAGGAAGAATGTTATTTCTTGGAGTCCAATTGTCTCACTTATAACATTTTTAAGGTCACAGTCCGTAATCAGTTCCATTAAGTCCCACAGTCAATCGTTTTATTGTTACAAGCGATACAACCTAGTAATATCAAAAAATATCGCTAAATACATGTTGGTACGAATATGTGACCCAACCGATGTAACTCAAACGGACTGACACTGTTAGAAAGACAATGAAATGTAGTTTTTGAAACTGTCGCTATTTCTTCCACTCGCAATAACGGATAGGATTTGTCCCTCAGTAAAGAATGAGTTATTTATCTAAATTCTTAAATGAAGCGCTACCACAGCGCCCAGTGTAATCGCTGAGTTCCGGTAATCATGTAAAATTAAGAAGAATGTTATTTCTTGGAGTCCAATTGTCTCACTTATAACATTTTTAAAGTCACAGTCCATAATCAGTTCAATTAAGTCCCACAGTCAATCGTTTCACTGGTAAAAGCCATACAACCTAGTAATACCGGAAAATAGCACGAAATACATGTTGGTACGAATATGTGACCCAACCGTTGTAACTCAAACGGACTGACACGGTTGGAAAGTCAATGAAATTTAGTTTTTGAAACTGCCGATATTTCTTCAGAGCGCAATAACGGCTAGGATTGGTCCCACAGTAAAGAATGACTTATTTATCTAAATTCTTAAATAAAATGCTACCACAGCGTCCAGTGTAATCGCTGAGTTCCGGAAATCCTGTCAAATTAAGAAGAATGTTATTTCTTGGAGTCCAATTGTCTCATTTATCACATTTATCAGGTCACAGTCCAAAGTTAGTTCAATTAAGTCCCACAGTCAATCGTTTCATTGTTAAAAGCAATACAACCTAGTAATATCAAAAAATATCGCTAAATACATGTTGGTACGAATATGTGACTCAACCGTTGTAACTCAAACGGATTGATACTCTTAGAAAGTCAATGAAATGAAGTTTTTGAAATTCTCGCTATTTCTTCAGCGCGCAATAACGGCTAGGATTGGTCCCACAGTAAAGAATGACTTATTTATCTAAATTCTTAAATAAAGCGCTACCACAGCGCCCAGTGTAATCGCTGAGTTTCGGCAATCATGTCAAATTGAGGAGAATGTTATTTCTTGGAGTCCAATTTTCTCATTTATCACATTTATCAGGTCACAGTCCAAAGTTAGTTCAATTAAGTCCCACAGTCAATCGTTTCATTGTTAAAAGCGATGCAACCTAGTAATATCAGAAAAATATCGCTAAGCACATGTTGGTACGAATAGGTGACCCAACCGTTGTAACTCAAACGGACTGACACCGTTAAAAAGTCAATGAAATGTAGTTTTTGAAACTGTCTCTAATTCTTCAGCGCGCGATAACGGCTAAGAGTGGTCCCACAGTAAGGAATGACTTTTTTATCTTAATTTTTAATTGAAGCGCTACTACAGCGCCCAATGTAATTGCTGAGTTTCGGCAATCATGTCAAATTAGGAAGAATGTTATTTCTTGGAGTCCAATTGTCTCACTTATAACATTTTTAAGGTCACAGTCCGTAATCAGTTCCATTAAGTCCCACAGTCAATCGTTTTATTGTTACAAGCGATACAACCTAGTAATATCAAAAAATATCGCTAAATACATGTTGGTACGAATATGTGACCCAACCGATGTAACTCAAACGGACTGACACTGTTAGAAAGACAATGAAATGTAGTTTTTGAAACTGTCGCTATTTCTTCCACTCGCGATAACGGATAGGATTTGTCCCTCAGTAAAGAATGAGTTATTTATCTAAATTCTTAAATGAAGCGCTACCACAGCGCCCAGTGTAATCGCTGAGTTCCGGTAATCATGTAAAATTAAGAAGAATGTTATTTCTTGGAGTCCAATTGTCTCACTTATAACATTTTTAAAGTCACAGTCCATAATCAGTTCAATTAAGTCCCACAGTCAATCGTTTCACTGGTAAAAGCCATACAACCTAGTAATACCGGAAAATAGCACGAAATACATGTTGGTACGAATATGTGACCCAACCGTTGTAACTCAAACGGACTGACACGGTTGGAAAGTCAATGAAATTTAGTTTTTGAAACTGCCGATATTTCTTCAGAGCGCAATAACGGCTAGGATTGGTCCCACAGTAAAGAATGACTTATTTATCTAAATTCTTAAATAAAATGCTACCACAGCGTCCAGTGTAATCGCTGAGTTCCGGAAATCCTGTCAAATTAAGAAGAATGTTATTTCTTGGAGTCCAATTGTCTCATTTATCACATTTATCAGATCACAGTCCAAAGTTAGTTCAATTAAGTCCCACAGTCAATCGTTTCATTGTTAAAAGCGATACAACCTAGTAATATCAAAAAATATCGCTAAATACATGTTGGTACGAATATGTGACCCAACCGATGTAACTGAAACGGACTGACACTGTTAGAAAGACAATGAAATGTAGTTTTTGAAACTGTCGCTATTTCTTCCACGCGCAATAACGGCTAGGATTGGTCCCACAGTAAAGAATGACTTATTTATCTAAATTCTTAAATAAAGTGCTACCACAGCGCCCAGTGTAATCGCTGAGTTCCGGAAATCCTGTCAAATTAAGAAGAATGTTATTTCTTGGAGTCCAATTGTCTCATTTATCACATTTATCAGGTCACACTCCAAAGTTAGTTCAATTAAGTCCCACAGTCAATCGTTTCATTGTTAAAAGCGATACAACCTAGTAATATCAAAAAATATCGCTAAATACATGTTGGTACGAATATGTGACCCAACCGATGTAACTCAAACGGACTGACACTGTTAGAAAGACAATGAAATGTAGTTTTTGAAACTGTCGCTATTTCTTCCACGCGCGATAACGGATAGGATTTGTCCCTCAGTAAAGAATGAGTTATTTATCTAAATTCTTAAATGAAGCGCTACCACAGCGCCCAGTGTAATCGCTGAGTTCCGGAAATCCTGTCAAATTAAGAAGAATGTTATTTCTTGGAGTCCAATTGTCTCATTTATCACATTTATCAGGTCACAGTCCAAATTTAGTTCAATTAAGTCCCACAGTCAATCGTTTCATTGTTAAAAGCGATACAACCTAGTAATATCAAAAAATATCGCTAAATACATGTTGGTACGAATATGTGACCCAACCGATGTAACTCAAACGGACTGACACTGTTAGAAAGACAATGAAATGTAGTTTTTGAAACTGTCGCTAATTCTTTCACGCGCGATAACGGATAGGATTTGTCCCTAAGTAAAGAATGAGTTATTTATCTAAATTCTTAAATGAAGCGCAACCACAGCGCCCAGTGTAATCGCAGAGTTCCGGCAATCATGTCAAATTAGGAAGAATGAAATTTCTTGGAGTCCAATTGTCTCACTTTAACATTTATAAGGTCACAGTCCATAATCAGTTCAATTAAGTCCCACAGTCAATCGTTTCACTGTTAAAAGCCATACAAGCTAGTAGTACCGGAAAAATATTAGGAAATACATGTTAATACGAATATGTGACTCAACCGTTGTAACTCAAACGGATTGATACTCTTAGAAAGTCAATGAAATGAAGTTTTTGAAATTCTCGCTATTTCTTCAGCGCGCGATAACGGCTAGGATTGGTCCCACAGTAAAGAATGACTTATTTATCTAAATTCTTAAATAAAGCGCTACCACAGGGCCCAGTGTAATCGCTGAGTTTCGGCAATCATGTCAAATTGAGGAGAATGTTATTTCTTGGAGTCCAATTTTCTCATTTATCACATTTATCAGGTCACAGTCCAAAGTTAGTTCAATTAAGTCCCACAGTCAATCGTTTCATTGTTAAAAGCGATGCAACCTAGTAATATCAGAAAAATGTCGCTAAGCACATGTTGGTACGAATAGGTGACCCAACCGTTGTAACTCAAACGGACTGACACCGTTAAAAAGTCAATGAAATGTAGTTTTTGAAACTGTCTCTAATTCTTCAGCGCGCGATAACGGCTAAGAGTGGTCCCACAGTAAAGAATGACTTTTTTATCTTAATTTTTAATTGAAGCGCTACTACAGCGCCCAATGTAATTGCTGAGTTTCGGCAATCATGTCAAATTAGGAAGAATGTTATTTCTTGGAGTCCAATTGTCTCACTTATAACATTTTTAAGGTCACAGTCCGTAATCAGTTCCATTAAGTCCCACAGTCAATCGTTTTATTGTTACAAGCGATACAACCTAGTAATATCAAAAAATATCGCTAAATACATGTTGGTACGAATATGTGACCCAACCGATGTAACTCAAACGGACTGACACTGTTAGAAAGACAATGAAATGTAGTTTTTGAAACTGTCGCTATTTCTTCCACGCGCGATAACGGATAGGATTTGTCCCTCAGTAAAGAATGAGTTATTTATCTAAATTCTTAAATGAAGCGCTACCACAGCGCCCAGTGTAATCGCTGAGTTCCGGTAATCATGTAAAATTAAGAAGAATGTTATTTCTTGGAGTCCAATTGTCTCACTTATAACATTTTTAAAGTCACAGTCCATAATCAGTTCAATTAAGTCCCACAGTCAATCGTTTCACTGGTAAAAGCCATACAACCTAGTAATACCGGAAAATAGCACGAAATACATGTTGGTACGAATGTGTGACCCAACCGTTGTAACTCAAACGGACTGACACGGTTAGAAAGTCAATGAAATTTAGTTTTTGAAACTGCCGATATTTCTTCAGAGCGCAATAACGGCTAGGATTGGTCCCACAGTAAAGAATGACTTATTTATCTAAATTCTTAAATAAAGTGCTACCACAACGCCCAGTGTAATCGCTGAGTTCCGGAAATCCTGTCAAATTAAGAAGAATGTTATTTCTTGGAGTCCAATTGTCTCATTTATCACATTTATCAGGTCACAGTCCAAAGTTAGTTCAATTAAGTCCCACAGTCAATCGTTTCATTGTTAAAAGCGATACAACCTAGTAATATCAAAAAATATCGCTAAATACATGTTGGTACGAATATGTGACCCAACCGATGTAACTCAAACGGACTGACACTGTTAGAAAGACAATGAAATGTAGTTTTTGAAACTGTCGCTATTTCTTCCACGCGCAATAACGGCTAGGATTGGTCCCACAGTAAAGAATGACTTATTTATCTAAATTCTTAAATAAAGTGCTACCACAGCGCCCAGTGTAATCGCTGAGTTCCGGAAATCCTGTCAAATTAAGAAGAATGTTATTTCTTGGAGTCCAATTGTCTCATTTATCACATTTATCAGGTCACAGTCCAAAGTTAGTTCAATTAAGTCCCACAGTCAATCGTTTCATTGTTAAAAGCGATACAACCTAGTAATATCAAAAAATATCGCTAAATACATGTTGGTACGAATATGTGACCCAACCGATGTAACTCAAACGGACTGACACTGTTAGAAAGACAATGAAATGTAGTTTTTGAAACTGTCGCTATTTCTTCCACGCGCGATAACGGATAGGATTTGTCCCTCAGTAAAGAATGAGTTATTTATCTAAATTCTTAAATGAAGCGCTACCACAGCGCCCAGTGTAATCGCTGAGTTCCGGAAATCCTGTCAAATTAAGAAGAATGTTATTTCTTGGAGTCCAATTGTCTCATTTATCACATTTATCAGGTCACAGTCCAAAGTTAGTTCAATTAAGTCCCACAGTCAATCGTTTCATTGTTAAAAGCGATACAACCTAGTAATATCAAAAAATATCGCTAAATACATGTTGGTACGAATATGTGACCCAACCGATGTAACTCAAACGGAATGACACTGTTAGAAAGACAATGAAATGTAGTTTTTGAAACTGTCGCTATTTCTTCCACGCGCGATAACGGATAGGATTTGTCCCTCAGTAAAGAATGAGTTATTTATCTAAATTCTTAAATGAAGCGCTACCACAGCGCCCAGTGTAATCGCTGAGTTCCGGCAATCATGTCAAATTAGGAAGAATGAAATTTCTTGGTGTCCAATTGTCTCACTTTAACATTTATAAGGTCACAGTCCATAATCAGTTCAATTAAGTCCCACAGTCAATCGTTTCACTGTTAAAAGCCATACAAGCTAGTAGTACCAGAAAAATATCAGGAAATACATGTTGGTACGAATATGTGACTCAACCGTTGTAACTCAAACGGATTGATACTCTTAGAAAGTCAATGAAATGAATTTTTTGAAACTCTCGCTATTTCTTCAGCGCGCGATAACGGCTAGGATTGGTCCCACAGTTAAGAATGACTAATTTATCTAAATTCATTAATGAAGCGCTACCACGGCGCCCAGTGTAATCGCTGAGTTCCGGCAATCATGTCAAATTAAAAAGAATGTTATTTCTTTGAGTCTGCTTGTCTCACTTATAACATTCTTAAGGTCACAGTCCATAATCAGTTCAATTAAGTCCCACAGTCAATCATTTCACTGGTAAAAGCCATACAACCTAGTAATACCGGAAAATAGCACGAAATACATGTTGGTATGAATATGTGAATCCACCGTTGTAACTCAAACGGATGATACTGTTAGAAAGCCAATGAAATGTAGTTTTTGAAACTGTCGCTATTTATTCAGCGCGCGATAACGGCTAGGATTGGTCCCACAGTAAAGAATGACTTATTTATCTAAATTCTTAAATAAAGTGCTACCACAACGCCCAGTGTAATCGCTGAGTTCCGGAAATCCTGTCAAATTAAGAAGAATGTTATTTCTTGGAGTCCAATTGTCTCATTTATCACATTTATCAGGTCACAGTCCAAAGTTAGTTCAATTAAGTCCCACAGTCAATCGTTTCATTGTTAAAAGCGATACAACCTAGTAATATCAAAAAATATCGCTAAATACATGTTGGTACGAATATGTGACCCAACCGATGTAACTCAAACGGACTGACACTGTTAGAAAGACAATGAAATGTAGTTTTTGAAACTGTCGCTATTTCTTCCACGCGCAATAACGGCTAGGATTGGTCCCACAGTAAAGAATGAGTTATTTATCTAAATTCTTAAATGAAGCGCTACCACAGCGCCCAGTGTAATCGCTGAGTTCCGGAAATCCTGTCAAATTAAGAAGAATGTTATTTCTTGGAGTCCAATTGTCTCATTTATCACATTTATCAGGTCACAGTCCAAATTTAGTTCAATTAAGTCCCACAGTCAATCGTTTCATTGTTAAAAGCGATACAACCTAGTAATATCAAAAAATATCGCTAAATACATGTTGGTACGAATATGTGACCCAACCGATGTAACTCAAACGGACTGACACTGTTAGAAAGACAATGAAATGTAGTTTTTGAAACTGTCGCTAATTCTTTCACGCGCGATAACGGATAGGATTTGTCCCTAAGTAAAGAATGAGTTATTTATCTAAATTCTTAAATGAAGCGCAACCACAGCGCCCAGTGTAATCGCTGAGTTCCGGCAATCATGTCAAATTAGGAAGAATGAAATTTCTTGGAGTCCAATTGTCTCACTTTAACATTTATAAGGTCACAGTCCATAATCAGTTCAATTAAGTCCCACAGTCAATCGTTTCACTGTTAAAAGCCATACAAGCTAGTAGTACCGGAAAAATATTAGGAAATACATATTAATACGAATATGTGACTCAACCGTTGTAACTCAAACGGATTGATACTCTTAGAAAGTCAATGAAATGAAGTTTTTGAAATTCTCGCTATTTCTTCAGCGCGCGATAACGGCTAGGATTGGTCCCACAGTAAAGAATGACTTATTTATCTAAATTCTTAAATAAAGCGCTACCACAGGGCCCAGTGTAATCGCTGAGTTTCGGCAATCATGTCAAATTGAGGAGAATGTTATTTCTTGGAGTCCAATTTTCTCATTTATCACATTTATCAGGTCACAGTCCAAAGTTAGTTCAATTAAGTCCCACAGTCAATCGTTTCATTGTTAAAAGCGATGCAACCTAGTAATATCAGAAAAATGTCGCTAAGCACATGTTGGTACGAATAGGTGACCCAACCGTTGTAACTCAAACGGACTGACACCGTTAAAAAGTCAATGAAATGTAGTTTTTGAAACTGTCTCTAATTCTTCAGCGCGCGATAACGGCTAAGAGTGGTCCCACAGTAAAGAATGACTTTTTTATCTTAATTTTTAATTGAAGCGCTACTACAGCGCCCAATGTAATTGCTGAGTTTCGGCAATCATGTCAAATTAGGAAGAATGTTATTTCTTGGAGTCCAATTGTCTCACTTATAACATTTTTAAGGTCACAGTCCGTAATCAGTTCCATTAAGTCCCACAGTCAATCGTTTTATTGTTACAAGCGATACAACCTAGTAATATCAAAAAATATCGCTAAATACATGTTGGTACGAATATGTGACCCAACCGATGTAACTCAAACGGACTGACACTGTTAGAAAGACAATGAAATGTAGTTTTTGAAACTGTCGCTATTTCTTCCACGCGCGATAACGGATAGGATTTGTCCCTCAGTAAAGAATGAGTTATTTATCTAAATTCTTAAATGAAGCGCTACCACAGCGCCCAGTGTAATCGCTGAGTTCCGGTAATCATGTAAAATTAAGAAGAATGTTATTTCTTGGAGTCCAATTGTCTCACTTATAACATTTTTAAAGTCACAGTCCATAATCAGTTCAATTAAGTCCCACAGTCAATCGTTTCACTGGTAAAAGCCATACAACCTAGTAATACCGGAAAATAGCACGAAATACATGTTGGTACGAATGTGTGACCCAACCGTTGTAACTCAAACGGACTGACACGGTTAGAAAGTCAATGAAATTTAGTTTTTGAAACTGCCGATATTTCTTCAGAGCGCAATAACGGCTAGGATTGGTCCCACAGTAAAGAATGACTTATTTATCTAAATTCTTAAATAAAGTGCTACCACAACGCCCAGTGTAATCGCTGAGTTCCGGAAATCCTGTCGTTTCATTGTTAAAAGCGATACAACCTAGTAATATCAAAAAATATCGCTAAATACATGTTGGTACGAATATGTGACTCAACCGTTGTAACTCAAACGGATTGATACTCTTAGAAAGACAATGAAATGTAGTTTTTGAAACTGTCGCTATTTCTTCCACGCGCGATAACGGATAGGATTTGTCCCTCAGTAAAGAATGAGTTATTTATCTAAATTCTTAAATGAAGCGCTACCACAGCGCCCAGTGTAATCGCTGAGTTCCGGAAATCCTGTCAAATTGAGGAGAATGTTATTTCTTGGAGTCCAATTTTCTCATTTATCACATTTATCAGGTCACAGTCCAAAGTTAGTTCAATTAAGTCCCACAGTCAATCGTTTCATTGTTAAAAGCGATGCAACCTAGTAATATCAGAAAAATGTCGCTAAGCACATGTTGGTACGAATAGGTGACCCAACCGTTGTAACTCAAACGGACTGACACCGTTAAAAAGTCAATGAAATGTAGTTTTTGAAACTGTCTCTAATTCTTCAGCGCGCGATAACGGCTAAGAGTGGTCCCACAGTAAAGAATGACTTTTTTATCTTAATTTTTAATTGAAGCGCTACTACAGCGCCCAATGTAATTGCTGAGTTTCGGCAATCATGTCAAATTAGGAAGAATGTTATTTCTTGGAGTCCAATTGTCTCACTTATAACATTTTTAAGGTCACAGTCCGTAATCAGTTCCATTAAGTCCCACAGTCAATCGTTTTATTGTTACAAGCGATACAACCTAGTAATATCAAAAAATATCGCTAAATACATGTTGGTACGAATATGTGACCCAACCGATGTAACTCAAACGGACTGACACTGTTAGAAAGACAATGAAATGTAGTTTTTGAAACTGTCGCTATTTCTTCCACGCGCGATAACGGATAGGATTTGTCCCTCAGTAAAGAATGAGTTATTTATCTAAATTCTTAAATGAAGCGCTACCACAGCGCCCAGTGTAATCGCTGAGTTCCGGTAATCATGTAAAATTAAGAAGAATGTTATTTCTTGGAGTCCAATTGTCTCACTTATAACATTTTTAAAGTCACAGTCCATAATCAGTTCAATTAAGTCCCACAGTCAATCGTTTCACTGGTAAAAGCCATACAACCTAGTAATACCGGAAAATAGCACGAAATACATGTTGGTACGAATGTGTGACCCAACCGTTGTAACTCAAACGGACTGACACGGTTAGAAAGTCAATGAAATTTAGTTTTTGAAACTGCCGATATTTCTTCAGAGCGCAATAACGGCTAGGATTGGTCCCACAGTAAAGAATGACTTATTTATCTAAATTCTTAAATAAAGTGCTACCACAACGCCCAGTGTAATCGCTGAGTTCCGGAAATCCTGTCAAATTAAGAAGAATGTTATTTCTTGGAGTCCAATTGTCTCATTTATCACATTTATCAGGTCACAGTCCAAAGTTAGTTCAATTAAGTCCCACAGTCAATCGTTTCATTGTTAAAAGCGATACAACCTAGTAATATCAAAAAATATCGCTAAATACATGTTGGTACGAATATGTGACCCAACCGATGTAACTCAAACGGACTGACACTGTTAGAAAGACAATGAAATGTAGTTTTTGAAACTGTCGCTATTTCTTCCACGCGCAATAACGGCTAGGATTGGTCCCACAGTAAAGAATGACTTATTTATCTAAATTCTTAAATAAAGTGCTACCACAGCGCCCAGTGTAATCGCTGAGTTCCGGAAATCCTGTCAAATTAAGAAGAATGTTATTTCTTGGAGTCCAATTGTCTCATTTATCACATTTATCAGGTCACAGTCCAAAGTTAGTTCAATTAAGTCCCACAGTCAATCGTTTCATTGTTAAAAGCGATACAACCTAGTAATATCAAAAAATATCGCTAAATACATGTTGGTACGAATATGTGACCCAACCGATGTAACTCAAACGGACTGACACTGTTAGAAAGACAATGAAATGTAGTTTTTGAAACTGTCGCTATTTCTTCCACGCGCGATAACGGATAGGATTTGTCCCTCAGTAAAGAATGAGTTATTTATCTAAATTCTTAAATGAAGCGCTACCACAGCGCCCAGTGTAATCGCTGAGTTCCGGAAATCCTGTCAAATTAAGAAGAATGTTATTTCTTGGAGTCCAATTGTCTCATTTATCACATTTATCAGGTCACAGTCCAAAGTTAGTTCAATTAAGTCCCACAGTCAATCGTTTCATTGTTAAAAGCGATACAACCTAGTAATATCAAAAAATATCGCTAAATACATGTTGGTACGAATATGTGACCCAACCGATGTAACTCAAACGGAATGACACTGTTAGAAAGACAATGAAATGTAGTTTTTGAAACTGTCGCTATTTCTTCCACGCGCGATAACGGATAGGATTTGTCCCTCAGTAAAGAATGAGTTATTTATCTAAATTCTTAAATGAAGCGCTACCACAGCGCCCAGTGTAATCGCTGAGTTCCGGCAATCATGTCAAATTAGGAAGAATGAAATTTCTTGGTGTCCAATTGTCTCACTTTAACATTTATAAGGTCACAGTCCATAATCAGTTCAATTAAGTCCCACAGTCAATCGTTTCACTGTTAAAAGCCATACAAGCTAGTAGTACCAGAAAAATATCAGGAAATACATGTTGGTACGAATATGTGACTCAACCGTTGTAACTCAAACGGATTGATACTCTTAGAAAGTCAATGAAATGAATTTTTTGAAACTCTCGCTATTTCTTCAGCGCGCGATAACGGCTAGGATTGGTCCCACAGTTAAGAATGACTAATTTATCTAAATTCATTAATGAAGCGCTACCACGGCGCCCAGTGTAATCGCTGAGTTCCGGCAATCATGTCAAATTAAAAAGAATGTTATTTCTTTGAGTCTGCTTGTCTCACTTATAACATTCTTAAGGTCACAGTCCATAATCAGTTCAATTAAGTCCCACAGTCAATCATTTCACTGGTAAAAGCCATACAACCTAGTAATACCGGAAAATAGCACGAAATACATGTTGGTATGAATATGTGAATCCACCGTTGTAACTCAAACGGATGATACTGTTAGAAAGCCAATGAAATGTAGTTTTTGAAACTGTCGCTATTTATTCAGCGCGCGATAACGGCTAGGATTGGTCCCACAGTAAAGAATGACTTATTTATCTAAATTCTTAAATAAAGTGCTACCACAACGCCCAGTGTAATCGCTGAGTTCCGGAAATCCTGTCAAATTAAGAAGAATGTTATTTCTTGGAGTCCAATTGTCTCATTTATCACATTTATCAGGTCACAGTCCAAAGTTAGTTCAATTAAGTCCCACAGTCAATCGTTTCATTGTTAAAAGCGATACAACCTAGTAATATCAAAAAATATCGCTAAATACATGTTGGTACGAATATGTGACCCAACCGATGTAACTCAAACGGACTGACACTGTTAGAAAGACAATGAAATGTAGTTTTTGAAACTGTCGCTATTTCTTCCACGCGCAATAACGGCTAGGATTGGTCCCACAGTAAAGAATGAGTTATTTATCTAAATTCTTAAATGAAGCGCTACCACAGCGCCCAGTGTAATCGCTGAGTTCCGGAAATCCTGTCAAATTAAGAAGAATGTTATTTCTTGGAGTCCAATTGTCTCATTTATCACATTTATCAGGTCACAGTCCAAATTTAGTTCAATTAAGTCCCACAGTCAATCGTTTCATTGTTAAAAGCGATACAACCTAGTAATATCAAAAAATATCGCTAAATACATGTTGGTACGAATATGTGACCCAACCGATGTAACTCAAACGGACTGACACTGTTAGAAAGACAATGAAATGTAGTTTTTGAAACTGTCGCTAATTCTTTCACGCGCGATAACGGATAGGATTTGTCCCTAAGTAAAGAATGAGTTATTTATCTAAATTCTTAAATGAAGCGCAACCACAGCGCCCAGTGTAATCGCTGAGTTCCGGCAATCATGTCAAATTAGGAAGAATGAAATTTCTTGGAGTCCAATTGTCTCACTTTAACATTTATAAGGTCACAGTCCATAATCAGTTCAATTAAGTCCCACAGTCAATCGTTTCACTGTTAAAAGCCATACAAGCTAGTAGTACCGGAAAAATATTAGGAAATACATATTAATACGAATATGTGACTCAACCGTTGTAACTCAAACGGATTGATACTCTTAGAAAGTCAATGAAATGAAGTTTTTGAAATTCTCGCTATTTCTTCAGCGCGCGATAACGGCTAGGATTGGTCCCACAGTAAAGAATGACTTATTTATCTAAATTCTTAAATAAAGCGCTACCACAGGGCCCAGTGTAATCGCTGAGTTTCGGCAATCATGTCAAATTGAGGAGAATGTTATTTCTTGGAGTCCAATTTTCTCATTTATCACATTTATCAGGTCACAGTCCAAAGTTAGTTCAATTAAGTCCCACAGTCAATCGTTTCATTGTTAAAAGCGATGCAACCTAGTAATATCAGAAAAATGTCGCTAAGCACATGTTGGTACGAATAGGTGACCCAACCGTTGTAACTCAAACGGACTGACACCGTTAAAAAGTCAATGAAATGTAGTTTTTGAAACTGTCTCTAATTCTTCAGCGCGCGATAACGGCTAAGAGTGGTCCCACAGTAAAGAATGACTTTTTTATCTTAATTTTTAATTGAAGCGCTACTACAGCGCCCAATGTAATTGCTGAGTTTCGGCAATCATGTCAAATTAGGAAGAATGTTATTTCTTGGAGTCCAATTGTCTCACTTATAACATTTTTAAGGTCACAGTCCGTAATCAGTTCCATTAAGTCCCACAGTCAATCGTTTTATTGTTACAAGCGATACAACCTAGTAATATCAAAAAATATCGCTAAATACATGTTGGTACGAATATGTGACCCAACCGATGTAACTCAAACGGACTGACACTGTTAGAAAGACAATGAAATGTAGTTTTTGAAACTGTCGCTATTTCTTCCACGCGCGATAACGGATAGGATTTGTCCCTCAGTAAAGAATGAGTTATTTATCTAAATTCTTAAATGAAGCGCTACCACAGCGCCCAGTGTAATCGCTGAGTTCCGGTAATCATGTAAAATTAAGAAGAATGTTATTTCTTGGAGTCCAATTGTCTCACTTATAACATTTTTAAAGTCACAGTCCATAATCAGTTCAATTAAGTCCCACAGTCAATCGTTTCACTGGTAAAAGCCATACAACCTAGTAATACCGGAAAATAGCACGAAATACATGTTGGTACGAATGTGTGACCCAACCGTTGTAACTCAAACGGACTGACACGGTTAGAAAGTCAATGAAATTTAGTTTTTGAAACTGCCGATATTTCTTCAGAGCGCAATAACGGCTAGGATTGGTCCCACAGTAAAGAATGACTTATTTATCTAAATTCTTAAATAAAGTGCTACCACAACGCCCAGTGTAATCGCTGAGTTCCGGAAATCCTGTCGTTTCATTGTTAAAAGCGATACAACCTAGTAATATCAAAAAATATCGCTAAATACATGTTGGTACGAATATGTGACTCAACCGTTGTAACTCAAACGGATTGATACTCTTAGAAAGACAATGAAATGTAGTTTTTGAAACTGTCGCTATTTCTTCCACGCGCGATAACGGATAGGATTTGTCCCTCAGTAAAGAATGAGTTATTTATCTAAATTCTTAAATGAAGCGCTACCACAGCGCCCAGTGTAATCGCTGAGTTCCGGAAATCCTGTCAAATTGAGGAGAATGTTATTTCTTGGAGTCCAATTTTCTCATTTATCACATTTATCAGGTCACAGTCCAAAGTTAGTTCAATTAAGTCCCACAGTCAATCGTTTCATTGTTAAAAGCGATGCAACCTAGTAATATCAGAAAAATGTCGCTAAGCACATGTTGGTACGAATAGGTGACCCAACCGTTGTAACTCAAACGGACTGACACCGTTAAAAAGTCAATGAAATGTAGTTTTTGAAACTGTCTCTAATTCTTCAGCGCGCGATAACGGCTAAGAGTGGTCCCACAGTAAAGAATGACTTTTTTATCTTAATTTTTAATTGAAGCGCTACTACAGCGCCCAATGTAATTGCTGAGTTTCGGCAATCATGTCAAATTAGGAAGAATGTTATTTCTTGGAGTCCAATTGTCTCACTTATAACATTTTTAAGGTCACAGTCCGTAATCAGTTCCATTAAGTCCCACAGTCAATCGTTTTATTGTTACAAGCGATACAACCTAGTAATATCAAAAAATATCGCTAAATACATGTTGGTACGAATATGTGACCCAACCGATGTAACTCAAACGGACTGACACTGTTAGAAAGACAATGAAATGTAGTTTTTGAAACTGTCGCTATTTCTTCCACGCGCGATAACGGATAGGATTTGTCCCTCAGTAAAGAATGAGTTATTTATCTAAATTCTTAAATGAAGCGCTACCACAGCGCCCAGTGTAATCGCTGAGTTCCGGTAATCATGTAAAATTAAGAAGAATGTTATTTCTTGGAGTCCAATTGTCTCACTTATAACATTTTTAAAGTCACAGTCCATAATCAGTTCAATTAAGTCCCACAGTCAATCGTTTCACTGGTAAAAGCCATACAACCTAGTAATACCGGAAAATAGCACGAAATACATGTTGGTACGAATGTGTGACCCAACCGTTGTAACTCAAACGGACTGACACGGTTAGAAAGTCAATGAAATTTAGTTTTTGAAACTGCCGATATTTCTTCAGAGCGCAATAACGGCTAGGATTGGTCCCACAGTAAAGAATGACTTATTTATCTAAATTCTTAAATAAAGTGCTACCACAACGCCCAGTGTAATCGCTGAGTTCCGGAAATCCTGTCAAATTAAGAAGAATGTTATTTCTTGGAGTCCAATTGTCTCATTTATCACATTTATCAGGTCACAGTCCAAAGTTAGTTCAATTAAGTCCCACAGTCAATCGTTTCATTGTTAAAAGCGATACAACCTAGTAATATCAAAAAATATCGCTAAATACATGTTGGTACGAATATGTGACCCAACCGATGTAACTCAAACGGACTGACACTGTTAGAAAGACAATGAAATGTAGTTTTTGAAACTGTCGCTATTTCTTCCACGCGCAATAACGGCTAGGATTGGTCCCACAGTAAAGAATGACTTATTTATCTAAATTCTTAAATAAAGTGCTACCACAGCGCCCAGTGTAATCGCTGAGTTCCGGAAATCCTGTCAAATTAAGAAGAATGTTATTTCTTGGAGTCCAATTGTCTCATTTATCACATTTATCAGGTCACAGTCCAAAGTTAGTTCAATTAAGTCCCACAGTCAATCGTTTCATTGTTAAAAGCGATACAACCTAGTAATATCAAAAAATATCGCTAAATACATGTTGGTACGAATATGTGACCCAACCGATGTAACTCAAACGGACTGACACTGTTAGAAAGACAATGAAATGTAGTTTTTGAAACTGTCGCTATTTCTTCCACGCGCGATAACGGATAGGATTTGTCCCTCAGTAAAGAATGAGTTATTTATCTAAATTCTTAAATGAAGCGCTACCACAGCGCCCAGTGTAATCGCTGAGTTCCGGAAATCCTGTCAAATTAAGAAGAATGTTATTTCTTGGAGTCCAATTGTCTCATTTATCACATTTATCAGGTCACAGTCCAAAGTTAGTTCAATTAAGTCCCACAGTCAATCGTTTCATTGTTAAAAGCGATACAACCTAGTAATATCAAAAAATATCGCTAAATACATGTTGGTACGAATATGTGACCCAACCGATGTAACTCAAACGGAATGACACTGTTAGAAAGACAATGAAATGTAGTTTTTGAAACTGTCGCTATTTCTTCCACGCGCGATAACGGATAGGATTTGTCCCTCAGTAAAGAATGAGTTATTTATCTAAATTCTTAAATGAAGCGCTACCACAGCGCCCAGTGTAATCGCTGAGTTCCGGCAATCATGTCAAATTAGGAAGAATGAAATTTCTTGGTGTCCAATTGTCTCACTTTAACATTTATAAGGTCACAGTCCATAATCAGTTCAATTAAGTCCCACAGTCAATCGTTTCACTGTTAAAAGCCATACAAGCTAGTAGTACCAGAAAAATATCAGGAAATACATGTTGGTACGAATATGTGACTCAACCGTTGTAACTCAAACGGATTGATACTCTTAGAAAGTCAATGAAATGAATTTTTTGAAACTCTCGCTATTTCTTCAGCGCGCGATAACGGCTAGGATTGGTCCCACAGTTAAGAATGACTAATTTATCTAAATTCATTAATGAAGCGCTACCACGGCGCCCAGTGTAATCGCTGAGTTCCGGCAATCATGTCAAATTAAAAAGAATGTTATTTCTTTGAGTCTGCTTGTCTCACTTATAACATTCTTAAGGTCACAGTCCATAATCAGTTCAATTAAGTCCCACAGTCAATCATTTCACTGGTAAAAGCCATACAACCTAGTAATACCGGAAAATAGCACGAAATACATGTTGGTATGAATATGTGAATCCACCGTTGTAACTCAAACGGATGATACTGTTAGAAAGCCAATGAAATGTAGTTTTTGAAACTGTCGCTATTTATTCAGCGCGCGATAACGGCTAGGATTGGTCCCACAGTAAAGAATGACTTATTTATCTAAATTCTTAAATAAAGTGCTACCACAACGCCCAGTGTAATCGCTGAGTTCCGGAAATCCTGTCAAATTAAGAAGAATGTTATTTCTTGGAGTCCAATTGTCTCATTTATCACATTTATCAGGTCACAGTCCAAAGTTAGTTCAATTAAGTCCCACAGGCAATCGTTTCATTGTTAAAAGCGATACAACCTAGTAATATCAAAAAATATCGCTAAATACATGTTGGTACGAATATGTGACAACCGATGTAACTCAAACGGACTGACACTGTTAGAAAGACAATGAAATGTAGTTTTTGAAACTGTCGCTATTTCTTCCACGCGCAATAACGGCTAGGATTGGTCCCACAGTAAAGAATGACTTATTTATCTAAATTCTTAAATAAAGTGCTACCACAGCGCCCAGTGTAATCGCTGAGTTCCGGAAATCCTGTCAAATTAAGAAGAATGTTATTTCTTGGAGTCCAATTGTCTCATTTATCACATTTATCAGGTCACAGTCCAAAGTTAGTTCAATTAAGTCCCACAGTCAATCGTTTCATTGTTAAAAGCGATACAACCTAGTAATATCAAAAAATATCGCTAAATACATGTTGGTACGAATATGTGACCCAACCGATGTAACTCAAACGGACTGACACTGTTAGAAAGACAATGAAATGTAGTTTTTGAAACTGTCGCTATTTCTTCCACGCGCGATAACGGATGTCAAATTCAATCGTTTCATTGTTAAAAGCGATACAACCTAGTAATATCAAAAAATATCGCTAAATACATGTTGGTACGAATATGTGACCCAACCGATGTAACTCAAACGGACTGACACTGTTAGAAAGACAATGAAATGTAGTTTTTGAAACTGTCGCTATTTCTTCCACGCGCGATAACGGATAGGATTTGTCCCTCAGTAAAGAATGAGTTATTTATCTAAATTCTTAAATGAAGCGCTACCACAGCGCCCAGTGTAATCGCTGAGTTCCGGCAATCATGTCAAATTAGGAAGAATGAAATTTCTTGGTGTCCAATTGTCTCACTTTAACATTTATAAGGTCACAGTCCATAATCAGTTCAATTAAGTCCCACAGTCAATCGTTTCACTGTTAAAAGCCATACAAGCTAGTAGTACCAGAAAAATATCAGGAAATACATGTTGGTACGAATATGTGACTCAACCGTTGTAACTCAAACGGATTGATACTCTTAGAAAGTCAATGAAATGAATTTTTTGAAACTCTCGCTATTTCTTCAGCGCGCGATAACGGCTAGGATTGGTCCCACAGTTAAGAATGACTAATTTATCTAAATTCATTAATGAAGCGCTACCACGGCGCCCAGTGTAATCGCTGAGTTCCGGCAATCATGTCAAATTAAAAAGAATGTTATTTCTTTGAGTCTGCTTGTCTCACTTATAACATTCTTAAGGTCACAGTCCATAATCAGTTCAATTAAGTCCCACAGTCAATCATTTCACTGGTAAAAGCCATACAACCTAGTAATACCGGAAAATAGCACGAAATACATGTTGGTATGAATATGTGAATCCACCGTTGTAACTCAAACGGATGATACTGTTAGAAAGCCAATGAAATGTAGTTTTTGAAACTGTCGCTATTTATTCAGCGCGCGATAACGGCTAGGATTGGTCCCACAGTAAAGAATGACTTATTTATCTAAATTCTTAAATAAAGCGCTACCACAGCGCCCAGTGTAATCGCTGAGTTTCGGCAATCATGTCAAATTGAGGAGAATGTTATTTCTTGGAGTCCAATTTTCTCATTTATCACATTTATTAGGTGGTAGTTCAAAGTTTGTTCAATTAAGTCCCACAGTCAATTGTTTCATTGTTAAAAGCGATACAACCTAGTAATATCAAAAAAATATCGCTAAATACATGTTGGTACGAGTATGTGACCCAACCGATGTAACTCAAACGGACTGACACTGTTAGAAAGACAATAAAATGTAGTTTTTGAAACTGTCGCTATTTCTTCAGTGCGCGATAACGGATAGGATTGGTCCCACAATAAAGAATGAGTTATTTATCTAAATTCTTAAATGAAGCGCTACCACAGCGCCCAGTGTAATCGCTGAGTTCCGGCAATCATGTCAAATTAGGAAGAATGAAATTTCTTGGAGTCCAATTGTCTCACTTTAACATTTATAAGGTCACAGTCCATAATCAGTTCAATTAAGTCCCACAGTCAATCGTTTCACTGTTAAAAGCCATACAAGCTAGTAGTACCAGAAAAATATCAGGAAATACATGTTGGTACGAATATGTGACTCAACCGTTGTAACTCAAACGGATTGATACTCTTAGAAAGTCAATGAAATGAAATTTTTGAAACTCTCGCTATTTCTTCAGCGCGCGAAAACGGCTAGGATTGGTCCCACAGTTAAGAATGACTAATTTATCTAAATTCATTAATGAAGCGCTACCACGGCGCCCAGTGTAATCGCTGAGTTCCGGCAATCATGTCAAATTAAAAAGAATGTTATTTCTTTGAGTCCGCTTGTCTCACTTATAACATTTTTAAGGTCACAGTCCATAATCAGTTCAATTAAGTCCCACAGTCAATCGTTTCACTGGTAAAAGCCATACAACCTAGTAATACCGGAAAATAGCACTAAATACATGTTGGTATGAATATGTGACTCCACCGTTGTAACTCAAACGGATGATACTGTTAGAAAGCCAATGAAATGTAGTTTTTAAAACTGTCGCTATTTATTCAGCGCGCGATAACGGCTAGGATTGGTCCCACAGTAAAGAATGACTTATTTATCTAAATTCTTAAATAAAGCGCTACCACAGCGCCCAGGGTAATCGCTGAGTTTCGGCAATCATGTCAAATTGAGGAGAATGTTATTTCTGGGAGTCCAATTTTCTCATTTATCACATTTATTAGGTGGTAATCCAAAGTTTGTTCAATTAAGTCCCACAGTCAATTGTTTCATTGTTAAAAGCGATACATCCTAGTAATATCAAAAAAATATCGCTAAATACATGTTGGTACGAATATGTGACCCAACCGATGTAACTCCAACGGACTGACACTGTTAGAAAGACAATGAAATGTAGTTTTTGAAACTGTCGCTATTTCTTCAGCGCGCGATAACGGATAGGATTGGTCCCACAATAAAGAATGACTTATTTATCTAAATTCTTAAATGAAGCGGTACCACAGCGCCCAGTGTAATCGCTGAGTTCCGGCAATCATGTCAAATTAAGAAGAATGTTATTTCTTGGAGTCCAGTTGTCTCATTTATCACATTTATCAGGTGACAGTCCAAAGTTAGTTCAATTAAGTCCCACAGTCATTCGTTTCATTGTTAAAAGCGAGGCAACTTAGTAATATCAAAAAAAATATCGCTAAATACATGTTGGTACGAATATGTGACCCAACCGTTGTAACTCAAACGGACTGACACCGTTAAAAAGTCAATGAAATGTAGTTCTTGAAACTGTCTCTAATACTTCAGCGCGCGATAACGGCTAAAATTGGTCCCACAGTAAAGAATGACTTTTTTATCTTAATTTTTTATTGAAGCGCTACCACAGAGCCCAATGTAATTGCTGAGTTTCGGCAATCATGTCAAATTAGGAAGAATGTTATTTCTTGGAGTCCAATTGTCTCACTTTAACATATATAAGGTCACAGTCCATAATCAGTTCAATTAAGTCCCACAGTCAATGGTTTCACTGTTAAAAGCCATACAACCTAGTAGTACCGAAAAAATATCACGAAATACATGTTGGTACGAATATTTGACTCAACCGTTGTAACTCAAACGGATTGATACTCTTAGAAAGTCAAGGAAATGTAGTTTTTAAAACTGTCGCTATTTCTTCAGCGCGCGATAACGGCTAGGATTGGTCCCACGGTTAAGAATGACTAATTTTTCTAAATTCTTAAATGAAGCGCTACCACAGCGCCCGGTGTAATTGCTGAGTTCCGGCAATCATGTCAAATTAAAAAGAATGTTATTTTTTTGAGTCCGTTTGTCTCACTTATAACATTTTTAAGGTCACAGTCCAAAGTTAGTTCAATTAAGTCCCACAGTCATTCGTTTCATTGTTAAAAGCGATGCAACTTAGTAATATCAAAAAAATATCGCTAAATACATGTTGGTACGAATATGTGACCCAACCGTTGTAAATCAAACGGACTGACACGGTTAGAAAGTCAATGAAATTTAGTTTTTGAAACTGTCGATATTTCTTCAGAGCGCGATAATGGCTAGGATTGGTCCCACAGTAAAGAATGAGTTATTTATCTAAATTTTTAAATGAAGCGCTACCACGGCGCCCAGTGTAATCGCTGAGTTCCGGAAATCCCGTCAAATTAAGAAGAATGTTATTTCTTGGAGTCCAATTGTCTCATTTATCACATTTATCAGGTCACAGTCCAAAGTTAGTTCAATTAAGTCCCACAGTCAATCGTTTCATTGTTAAAAGCAATGCAACCTAGTAATATCAGAAAAATATCGCTAAACACATGTTGGTACGAATAGGTGACCCAACCGTTGTAACTCAAACGGACTGACACCGTTAAAAAGTCAATGAAATGTAGTTTTTGAAACTGTCTCTAAATCTTCAACGCGCGATAACGGCTAAGATTGGTCCCACAGTAAGGAATGACTTTTTTATCTTAATTTTTAATTGAAGCGCTACCACAGCGCCCAGTGTAATCGCTGAGTTCCGGAAATCCTGTCAAATTAAGAAGAATGTTATTTCTTGGAGTCCAATTGTCTCATTTATCACATTTATCAGGTCACAGTCCAAAGTTAGTTCAATTAAGTCCCACAGTCAATCGTTTCATTGTTAAAAGCGATGCAACCTAGTAATATCAGAAAAATATCGCTAAGCACATGTTGGTACGAATAGGTGACCCAACCGTTGTAACTCAAACGGACTGACACCGTTAAAAAGTCAATGAAATGTAGTTCTGCAAACTGTCTCTAATTCTTCAGCGCGCGATAACGGCTAAGATTGGTCCCACAGTAAAGAATGACTTTTTTATCTTAATTTTTAATTGAAGCGCTACCACAGCGCCCAATGTAAATGCTGAGTTTCGGCAATCATGTCAAATTAGGAAGAATGTTATTTCATGGAGTCCAATTGTCTCACTTTAACATTTATAGGGTCACAGTCCATAATCAGTTCAATTAAGTCCCACAGTCAATCGTTTCACTGTTAAAAGCCATACAACCTAGTAGTACCGAAAAAATATCACGAAATACATGTTGGTACGAATATTTGACTCAACCGTTGTAACTCAAACTTATTGATACTCTTAGAACGTCAATGAAATGTAGTTTTTGAAACTGTCGCCATTTCTTCCACCCGCGATAACGGCTAGGATTGGTCCCACAGTTAAGAATGACTAATTTATCTAAATTCTTAAATGAAGCGCTACCACAGCGCCCGGTGTAATTGCTGAGTTCCGGCAATCATGTCAAATTAAAAAGAATGTTACTTCTTTGAGTCCGCTTGTCTCACTTATAACATTTTTAAGGTCACAGTCCATAATCAGTTCAATTAAGTCCCACAGTCAATCGTTTTATTGTTACAAGCGATACAACCTAGTAATATCAAAAAATATCGCTAAATACATGTTGGTACGAATATGTGACCCAACCGATGTAACTCAAACGGACTGACACTGTTAGAAAGACAATGAAATGTAGTTTTTGAAACTGTCGCTATTTCTTCCACCCGCGATAACGGATAGGATTGGTCCCTCAGTAAAAAATGACTTATTTATCTAAATTCTTAAATGAAGCGCTGCCGCAGCGCCCAGTGTAATCGCTGAGTTCCGGCAATCATGCCAAATTAAGAAGAATGTTATTTCTTGGAGTCCAGCTGTCTCATTTATCACATTTATCATGTCAAAGTCCAAAGTTAGTTCAATTAAGTCCCACAGTCATTCGTTTCATTGTTAAAAGCGATGCAACTTAGTAATATCAAAAAAAAATATCGCTAAATACTTGTTGGTACGAATATTTGACCCAACCGTTGTAACTCAAACGGACTGTCACGGTTAGAAAGTCAATGAAATTTAGTTTTTGAAACTGTCGATATTTCTTCAGAGCGCGATAATGGCTAGGATTGGTCCCACAGTAAAGAATGACTTATTTATCTAAATTTTTAAATGAAGCGCTACCACGGCGCCCAGTGTAATCGCTGAGTTCCGGCAATCATGTCAAATTAGGAAGAATGAAATTTCTTGGAGTCCAATTGTCTCACTTTAACATTTATAAGGTCACAGTCCATAATCAGTTCAATTAAGTCCCACAGTCAATCGTTTCACTGTTAAAAGCCATACAAGCTAGTAGTACCAGAAAAATATCAGGAAATACATGTTGGTACGAATATGTGACTCAACCGTTGTAACTCAAACGGATTGATACTCTTAGAAAGTCAATGAAATGAAATTTTTGAAACTCTCGCTATTTCTTCAGCGCGCGAAAACGGCTAGGATTGGTCCCACAGTTAAGAATGACTAATTTATCTAAATTCATTAATGAAGCGCTACCACGGCGCCCAGTGTAATCGCTGAGTTCCGGCAATCATGTCAAATTAAAAAGAATGTTATTTCTTTGAGTCCGCTTGTCTCACTTATAACATTTTTAAGGTCACAGTCCATAATCAGTTCAATTAAGTCCCACAGTCAATCGTTTCACTGGTAAAAGCCATACAACCTAGTAATACCGGAAAATAGCACTAAATACATGTTGGTATGAATATGTGACTCCACCGTTGTAACTCAAACGGATGATACTGTTAGAAAGCCAATGAAATGTAGTTTTTAAAACTGTCGCTATTTATTCAGCGCGCGATAACGGCTAGGATTGGTCCCACAGTAAAGAATGACTTATTTATCTAAATTCTTAAATAAAGCGCTACCACAGCGCCCAGGGTAATCGCTGAGTTTCGGCAATCATGTCAAATTGAGGAGAATGTTATTTCTGGGAGTCCAATTTTCTCATTTATCACATTTATTAGGTGGTAATCCAAAGTTTGTTCAATTAAGTCCCACAGTCAATTGTTTCATTGTTAAAAGCGATACATCCTAGTAATATCAAAAAAATATCGCTAAATACATGTTGGTACGAATATGTGACCCAACCGATGTAACTCCAACGGACTGACACTGTTAGAAAGACAATGAAATGTAGTTTTTGAAACTGTCGCTATTTCTTCAGCGCGCGATAACGGATAGGATTGGTCCCACAATAAAGAATGACTTATTTATCTAAATTCTTAAATGAAGCGGTACCACAGCGCCCAGTGTAATCGCTGAGTTCCGGCAATCATGTCAAATTAAGAAGAATGTTATTTCTTGGAGTCCAGTTGTCTCATTTATCACATTTATCAGGTGACAGTCCAAAGTTAGTTCAATTAAGTCCCACAGTCATTCGTTTCATTGTTAAAAGCGAGGCAACTTAGTAATATCAAAAAAAATATCGCTAAATACATGTTGGTACGAATATGTGACCCAACCGTTGTAACTCAAACGGACTGACACCGTTAAAAAGTCAATGAAATGTAGTTCTTGAAACTGTCTCTAATACTTCAGCGCGCGATAACGGCTAAAATTGGTCCCACAGTAAAGAATGACTTTTTTATCTTAATTTTTTATTGAAGCGCTACCACAGAGCCCAATGTAATTGCTGAGTTTCGGCAATCATGTCAAATTAGGAAGAATGTTATTTCTTGGAGTCCAATTGTCTCACTTTAACATATATAAGGTCACAGTCCATAATCAGTTCAATTAAGTCCCACAGTCAATGGTTTCACTGTTAAAAGCCATACAACCTAGTAGTACCGAAAAAATATCACGAAATACATGTTGGTACGAATATTTGACTCAACCGTTGTAACTCAAACGGATTGATACTCTTAGAAAGTCAAGGAAATGTAGTTTTTAAAACTGTCGCTATTTCTTCAGCGCGCGATAACGGCTAGGATTGGTCCCACGGTTAAAAATGACTAATTTTTCTAAATTCTTAAATGAAGCGCTACCACAGCGCCCGGTGTAATTGCTGAGTTCCGGCAATCATGTCAAATTAAAAAGAATGTTATTTTTTTGAGTCCGTTTGTCTCACTTATAACATTTTTAAGGTCACAGTCCAAAGTTAGTTCAATTAAGTCCCACAGTCATTCGTTTCATTGTTAAAAGCGATGCAACTTAGTAATATCAAAAAAATATCGCTAAATACATGTTGGTACGAATATGTGACCCAACCGTTGTAAATCAAACGGACTGACACGGTTAGAAAGTCAATGAAATTTAGTTTTTGAAACTGTCGATATTTCTTCAGAGCGCGATAATGGCTAGGATTGGTCCCACAGTAAAGAATGAGTTATTTATCTAAATTTTTAAATGAAGCGCTACCACGGCGCCCAGTGTAATCGCTGAGTTCCGGAAATCCCGTCAAATTAAGAAGAATGTTATTTCTTGGAGTCCAATTGTCTCATTTATCACATTTATCAGGTCACAGTCCAAAGTTAGTTCAATTAAGTCCCACAGTCAATCGTTTCATTGTTAAAAGCAATGCAACCTAGTAATATCAGAAAAATATCGCTAAACACATGTTGGTACGAATAGGTGACCCAACCGTTGTAACTCAAACGGACTGACACCGTTAAAAAGTCAATGAAATGTAGTTTTTGAAACTGTCTCTAAATCTTCAACGCGCGATAACGGCTAAGATTGGTCCCACAGTAAGGAATGACTTTTTTATCTTAATTTTTAATTGAAGCGCTACCACAGCGCCCAGTGTAATCGCTGAGTTCCGGAAATCCTGTCAAATTAAGAAGAATGTTATTTCTTGGAGTCCAATTGTCTCATTTATCACATTTATCAGGTCACAGTCCAAAGTTAGTTCAATTAAGTCCCACAGTCAATCGTTTCATTGTTAAAAGCGATGCAACCTAGTAATATCAGAAAAATATCGCTAAGCACATGTTGGTACGAATAGGTGACCCAACCGTTGTAACTCAAACGGACTGACACCGTTAAAAAGTCAATGAAATGTAGTTTTGCAAACTGTCTCTAATTCTTCAGCGCGCGATAACGGCTAAGATTGGTCCCACAGTAAAGAATGACTTTTTTATCTTAATTTTTAATTGAAGCGCTACCACAGCGCCCAATGTAAATGCTGAGTTTCGGCAATCATGTCAAATTAGGAAGAATGTTATTTCATGGAGTCCAATTGTCTCACTTTAACATTTATAGGGTCACAGTCCATAATCAGTTCAATTAAGTCCCACAGTCAATCGTTTCACTGTTAAAAGCCATACAACCTAGTAGTACCGAAAAAATATCACGAAATACATGTTGGTACGAATATTTGACTCAACCGTTGTAACTCAAACTTATTGATACTCTTAGAACGTCAATGAAATGTAGTTTTTGAAACTGTCGCCATTTCTTCCACCCGCGATAACGGCTAGGATTGGTCCCACAGTTAAGAATGACTAATTTATCTAAATTCTTAAATGAAGCGCTACCACAGCGCCCGGTGTAATTGCTGAGTTCCGGCAATCATGTCAAATTAAAAAGAATGTTACTTCTTTGAGTCCGCTTGTCTCACTTATAACATTTTTAAGGTCACAGTCCATAATCAGTTCAATTAAGTCCCACAGTCAATCGTTTTATTGTTACAAGCGATACAACCTAGTAATATCAAAAAATATCGCTAAATACATGTTGGTACGAATATGTGACCCAACCGATGTAACTCAAACGGACTGACACTGTTAGAAAGACAATGAAATGTAGTTTTTGAAACTGTCGCTATTTCTTCCACCCGCGATAACGGATAGGATTGGTCCCTCAGTAAAAAATGACTTATTTATCTAAATTCTTAAATGAAGCGCTGCCGCAGCGCCCAGTGTAATCGCTGAGTTCCGGCAATCATGCCAAATTAAGAAGAATGTTATTTCTTGGAGTCCAGCTGTCTCATTTATCACATTTATCATGTCAAAGTCCAAAGTTAGTTCAATTAAGTCCCACAGTCATTCGTTTCATTGTTAAAAGCGATGCAACTTAGTAATATCAAAAAAAAATATCGCTAAATACTTGTTGGTACGAATATTTGACCCAACCGTTGTAACTCAAACGGACTGTCACGGTTAGAAAGTCAATGAAATTTAGTTTTTGAAACTGTCGATATTTCTTCAGAGCGCGATAATGGCTAGGATTGGTCCCACAGTAAAGAATGACTTATTTATCTAAATTTTTAAATGAAGCGCTACCACGGCGCCCAGTGTAATCGCTGAGTTCCGGAAATCCCGTCAAATTAAGAAGAATGTTATTTCTTGGAGTCCAATTGTCTCATTTATCACATTTATTAGGTTATAGTCCAAAGTTTGTTCAATTAAGCCCCACAGTCAATCGTTTCATTGTTAAAAGCGATGCAACCTAGCAATATCAAAAAAAATATTGCTAAATACATGTTAGTACGAATATGTGACCCAACCGTTGTAACTCAAACGGACTGACACTGTTAGAAAGTCAATGAAATTTAGTTTTTGAAACTGTCGATATTTCTTCAGAGCGTGATAACGGCTAGGATTGGTCCCACAGTAAAGAATGACTTATTTATCTGAATTTTTAAATGAAGCGCTACCACGGCGCCCAGTGTAATCGCTGAGTTCCGGAAATCCCGTCAAATTAAGAAGAATGTTATTTCTTGGAGTCCAATTGTCTCATTTATCACATTTATCAGGTCACAGTACAAAGTTAGTTCAATTAAGTCCCACAGTCAATCGTTTCATTGTTAAAAGCGATACAACCTAGTAATATTAGAAAAATATCGCTAAACACATGTTGGTACGAATAGGTGACCCAACCGTTGCAACTCAAACGGACTGACACCGTTAAAAAGTCAATGAAATGTAGTTTTTGAAACTGTCTCTAATTCTTCAGCGCGCGATAACGGATAGGATTGGTCCCACAGTAAAGAATGACTTATTTATCTGAATTTTTAAATGAAGCGCTACCATGGCGCCCAGTGTAATCGCTGAGTTCCGGAAATCCCGTCAAATTAAGAAGAATGTTATTTCTTGGAGTCCAATTGTCTCATTTATCACATTTATCAGGTCACAGTACAAAGTTAGTTCAATTAAGTCCCACAGTCAATCGTTTCATTGTTAAAAGCGATACAACCTAGTAATATTAGAAAAATATCGCTAAACACATTTTGGTACGAATAGGTGACCCAACCGTTGCAACTCAAACGGACTGACACCGTTAAAAAGTCAATGAAATGTAGTTTTTGAAACTGTCTCTAATTCTTCAGCGCGCCATAACGGATAGGATTGGTCCCACAGTAAAGAATGACTTATTTATCTAAATTTTTAAATGAAGCGCTACCACAGCGCCCAGTGTAATCACAGAGTTTCGGCAATCATGTCAAATTGAGAAGAATGTTATTTCTTGGAGTCCAATTTTCTCATTTATCACATTTATTAGGTTATAGCCCAAAGTTTGTTCAATTAAGTCCCAAAGTCAATCGTTTCATTGTTAAGAATGATGCAACCTAGTAATATCAAAAAAATATCGCTAAATACATGTTAGTACGAATATGTGACCCAACCGTTGTAACTCAAACGGACTGACACTGTTAGAAAGACAATAGAATGTAGTTTTTAAAACTGTCGCTATTTCTTCAGCGCGCGATAACGGATAGGATTGGTCCCACAGTAAAGAATGACTTATTTATCTAAATTCTTAAATAAAGCGCTACCACAGCGCCCAGTGTAATCGCTGAGTTCCGGCAATCATGTCAAATTGAGAAGAATGTTATTTCTTGGAGTCCAATTTTCTCATTTATCACATTTATTAGGTCACAGTCCAAAGTTTGTTCAATTAAGTCCCACAGTCAATCGTTTCATTGTTAAGAGCGATGCAACCTAGTAATATTAGAAAAATATCGCTAAACACATGTTGGTACGAATAGGTGACCCAACCGTTGTAACTCAAACGGACTGACACCGTTAAAAAGTCAATGAAATGTAGTTTTTGAAACTGTCTCTAATTCTTCAGCGCACGATAACGGCTAAGATTGGTCCCACAGTAAAGAATAACTTTTTTATCTTAATTTTTAATTGAAGCGCTATCACAGCGCCCAGTGTAATTGCTGAGTTTTGGCAATCATGTCAAATTAGGAAGAATGTTATTTCTTGGAGTCCTATTTTCTCATTTATCACATTTATTAGGTCACAGTCCAAAGTTTGTTCAATTAAGTCCCACAATTAATCGTTTCACTGTTAAAAGCCATACCAGCTAGTAGTACCGGAAAAATATCACGAAATACATGTTGGTACCAATATGTGACGCAACCGTTGTAACTCAAACAGATTGATACTCTTAGAAAGTCAATGAAATTTTGTTTTTGAAACTGTCGATATTTCTTCAGAGCGTGATAACGGCTAGGATTGGTCCCACAGTAAAGAATGACTTATTTATCTAAATTTTTAAATGAAGCGCTACCACAGCGCCCGGTGTAATCGCTGAATTCCGGCAATCATGTCAAATTAAAAAGAATGTTATTTCTTTGAGTCCGCTTGTCTCACTTATAACATTTTCAAGGTCACAGTCTATAATCATTTCAATTAAGTCCCACAGTTAATCGTTTCATTGTTAAGAGCGATGCAACCTAGTAATATCAAAAAAATATCGCTAAATACATGTTAGTACGAATATGTGACCCAACCGTTGTAACTCAAACGGACTGACACTGTTAGAAAGACAATAAAATGTAGTTTTTGAAACTGTCGCTATTTCTTCAGCGCGCGATAACGGATAGGATTGGTCCCACAGTAAAGAATGACTTATTTATCTAAATTCTTAAATAAAGCGCTACCACAGCGCCCAGTGTAATCGCTGAGTTCCGGCAATCATGTCAAATTGAGAAGAATGTTATTTCTTGGAGTCCAATTTTCTCATTTATCACATTTATTAGGTCACAGTCCAATGTTTGTTCAATTAAGTCCCACAGTCAATCGTTTCATTGTTAAGAGCGATGCAACCTACTATTATCAAAAAAATATCGCTAAATACATGTTGGTACGAATATGTGACCCAACCGTTGTAACTCAAGCGGACTGACACCGTTAGAAAGTCAATGAAATGTAGTTTTTTAAACTGTCGCTATCTCTTCAGCGCGCGATAACGGCTAGGATTGGTCCCACAGTATAAAATAACTTTTTTATCTTAATTTTTAATTGAAGCGCTGCCACAGCGCCCAGTGTAATCGCTGAGTTTCGGTAATCATGTCAAATTAAGAAGAATGTTATTTCTTGGAGTCCAATTGTCTCCCCTTTAACATTTTTTAAGGTCACAGTCCAAAATCAGTTCAATTATGTGCCACAGTCAATCTTTTCACTGTTAAAAGCAATGCAACCTAATAATATGAGAAAAATATCGCTAAATACATGTTGGCACGAATAGGTGACCCAACCGTTGTAACTCAAACAGACTGACACCGTAAGAAAGTCAATGAAATGTAGTTTTTTAAACTGTCGCTATCTCTTCAGCGCGCGATAACGGCTAGGATTGGACTCACAGTAAAAAATGGCTTATTAATTTAAATTTTTAAATGAAGCGCTACCACAGCGCCCAGTGTAACCGCTGAGTTCCGGGAATCATGTCAAATTAAGAAGAATGTTATTTCTTGGAGTCCAATCTTTTTCATTTATCACATTTATCAGTTCACAGTCCAAAGTTAGTTCAATTAAGTCCCACAGTCAATCGTTTCACTGTTAAAAGCGATGCAACCTAGTAATATCAGATAAATATCGCTAAATACATGTTGGTACGAATATGTGACCCAACTGTTGAAACTCAAACGGACTGACACCGTTAGAAAGCCAGTGAAATGTAGTATTTGAAACTGTCTGTATTACTTCAGCGTGCGCTAACGGCTACGATTGGTCCCACAGTAAAGAATGACTTAATTATCTAAGTTCTTAAATGAAGCGCTACCACAGCGCTCAGTGTAATCGCTGAGTTTCGGCAATCATGTCAAATTGAGAAGAATTTTATTTCTTGGAGTCCAATTTTCTCATTTACCACATTTATTAAGTTATAGTCCAAAGTTTGTTCAATTAAGTCCCACAGTCAATCGTTTCATTGTTAAAAGCGATGCAACCTAGTAATATCAAAAAAAATATCGCTAAATACATATTAGTACGAATATGTGACCCAACCGTTGTAACGCAAACGGACTGACACTGTTAGAAAGACAATAAAATGTAGTTTTTGAAACTGTCGCTATTTCTTCAGCGCGCGATAACGGATAGGATTGGTCCCACAGTAAAGAATAAATTATTTATCTAAATTCTTAAATGAAGCGCTACCACAGCGCCCAGTGTAATCGCTGAGTTCCGGCAATCATGTCAAATTGAGAAGAATGTTATTTCTTGGAGTCCAATTTTCTCATTTATCATATTTATTAGGTCACAGTCCAAAGTTTGTTCAATTAAGTCCCACAGTCAATGGTTTCATTGTTAAGAGCGATGCAACCTAGTGATATCAAAAAAATATCGCTAAATACATGTTGGTACGAATATGTGACCCAACCGTTGTAACTCAAACGGACTGACACTGTCAGAAAGACAATAAGATGTAGTTTTTGAAACTGTCTCTCTTTCTTCAGCGCGCGATAACGGATAGGCTTGGTCCTACAGAAAAGAATGACTGATTTATCTAAATTCTTAAATGAAGCGCTACCACAGCGCCAGTGTAATCGCTGAGTTGCGGCAATCATGTCAAATTGAGAAGAATGTTATTTCTTGGAGTCCAATTTTCTCATTTATCACATTTATTAGGTCACAGTCCAAAGTTTGTTCAATTAAGTCCCACAGTCAATCTTTTCACTGTTAAAAGCAATGCAACCTAATAATATGAGAAAAATATCGCTAAATACATGTTGGCACGAATAGGTGACCCAACCGTTGTAACTCAAACAGACTGACACCGTTAGAAAGTCAATGAAATGTAGTTTTTTAAACTGTCGCTATCTCTTCAGCGCGTGATAACGGCTAGGATTGGACCCACAGTAAAAAATGGCTTATTAATTTAAATTTTTAAATGAAGCGCTACCACAGCGCCCAGTTAACCGCTGAGTTCCGGGAATCATGTCAAATTAAGAAGAATGTTATTTCTTGGAGTCCAATCTTTTTCATTTATCACATTTATCAGTTCACAGTCCAAAGTTAGTTCAATTAAGTCCCACAGTCAATCGTTTCACTGTTAAAAGCGATGCAACCTAGTAATATCAGATAAATATCGCTAAATACATGTTGGTACGAATATGTGACCCAACTGTTGAAACTCAAACGGACTGACACCGTTAGAAAGCCAGTAAAATGTAGTATTTGAAACTGTCTGTATTACTTCAGCGTGCGCTAACGGCTACGATTGGTCCCACAGTAAAGAATGACTTAATTATCTAAGTTCTTAAATGAAGCGCTACCACAGCGCTCAGTGTAATCGCTGAGTTTCGGCAATCATGTCAAATTGAGAAGAATTTTATTTCTTGGAGTCCAATTTTCTCATTTACCTTATTTATTAAGTTATAGTCCAAAGTTTGTTCAATTAAGTCCCACAGTCAATCGTTTCATTGTTAAAAGCGATGCAACCTAGTAATATCAAAAAAAATATCGCTAAATACATATTAGTACGAATATGTGACCCAACCGTTGTAACTCAAACGGACTGACACTGTTAGAAAGACAATAAAATGTAGTTTTTGAAACTGTCGCTCTTTCTTCAGCGCGCGATAACGGATAGGCTTGGTCCCACAGTAAAGAATGACTGATTTATCTAAATTCTTAAATGAAGCGCTACCACAGCGCCAGTGTAATCGCTGAGTTCCGGCAATCATGTCAAATTGAGAAGAATGTTATTTCTTGGAGTCCAATTTTCTCATTTATCACATTTATTAGGTCACAGTCCAAAGTTCGTTCAATTAAGTCCCACAGTCAATCGTTTCATTGTTAAGAGCGATGCAACCTAGTAATATTAGAAAAATATCGCTAAACACATGTTGATACGAATAGGTGACCCAACCGTTGTAACTTAAACGGACTGACACCGTTAAAAAGTCAATGAAATGTAGTTTTTGAAACTGTCTCTAATTCTTCAGCGCGCGATAACGGCTAAGATTGGTCCCACAGTAAAGAATGACTTTTTTATCTTAATTTTTAATTGAAACGCTACCACAGCACCCAGTGTAATTGCTGAGTTTCGGCAATCATGTCAAATTAGGAAGAATGTTATTTCTTGGAGTCCTATTTTCTCATTTATCACATTTATTAGGTCACAGTCCAAAGTTTGTTCAATTAAGTCCCACAATCAATCGTTTCACTGTTAAAAGCCATACCAGCTAGTAGTACCGGAAAATATCACGAAATACATGTTGGTACCAATATGTGACGCAACCGTTGTAACTCAAACGGATTGATACTCTTAGAAAGTCAATGAAATTTTGTTTTTGAAACTGTCGATATTTCTTCAGAGCGTGATAACGGCTAGGATTAGTCCAACAGTAAAGAATGACTTATTTATCTAAATTTTTAAATGAAGCGCTACCACAGCGCACGGTGTAATCGCTGAATTCCGGCAATCATGTCAAATTAAAAAGAATGTTATTTCTTTGAGTCCGCTTGTCTCACTTATAACATTTTCAAGGTTACAGTCTATAATCAGTTCAATTAAGTCCCACAGTTAATCGTTTCATTGTTAAGAGCGATGCAACCTAGTAATATCAAAAAAATATCGCTAAATACATGTTAGTACGAATATGTGACCCAACCGTTGTAACTCAAACGGACTGACACTGTTAGAAAGACAATAAAATGTAGTTTTTGAAACTGTCGCTATTTCTTCAGCGCGCGATAACGGATAGGATTGGTCTCACAGTAAAGAATGACTTATTTATCTAAATTCTTAAATAAAGCGCTAGCACAGCGCCCAGTGCAATCGCTGAGTTCCGGCAATCATGTCAAATTGAGAAGAATGTTATTTCTTGGAGTCCAATTTTCTCATTTATCACATTTATTAGGTCACAGTCCAAAGTTTGTTCAATTAAGTCCCACAGGCAATCGTTTCATTGTTAAGAGCGATGCAACCTAGTAATATTAGAAAAATATCGCTAAACACATGTTGGTACGAATAGGTGACCCAACCGTTGTAACTCAAACGGACTGACACCGTTAAAAAGTCAATGAAATGTAGTTTTTGAAACTGTCTCTAATTCTTCAGCGCGCGATATCGGCTAAGATTGGTCCCACAGTAAAGAATGACTTTTTTATCTTAATTTTTAATTGAAGCGCTACCACAGCGCCCAGTGTAATTGCTGAGTTTCGACAATCATGTCAAATTAGGAAGAATGTTATTTCTTGGAGTCCTATTTTCTCATTTATCACATTTATTAGGTCACAGTCCAAAGTTTGTTCAATTAAGTCCCACAATCAATCGTTTCACTGTTAAAAGCCATACCAGCTAGTAGTACCGGAAAAATATCACGAAATACATGTTGGTACCAATATGTGACGCAACCGTTGTAACTCAAACGGATTGATACTCTTAGAAAGTCAATGAAATTTTGTTTTTGAAACTGTCGATATTTCTTCAGAGCGTGATAACGGCTAGGATTGGTCCCACAGTAAAGAATGACTTATTTATCTAAATTTTTAAATGAAGCGCTACCACAGCGCACGGTGTAATCGCTGAATTCCGGCAATCATGTCAAATTAAAAAGAATGTTATTTCTTGGAGTCCAATTGTCTCCCCTTTAACATTTTTTAAGGTCACAGTCCAAAATCAGTTCAATTATGTGCCACAGTCAATCTTTTCACTGTTAAAAGCAATGCAACCTAATAATATGAGAAAAATATCGCTAAATACATGTTGGCACGAATAGGTGACCCAACCGTTGTAACTCAAACAGACTGACACCGTTAGAAAGTCAATGAAATGTAGTTTTTTAAACTGTCGCTATCTTTTCAGCGCGCGATAACGGCTAGGATTGGTCCCACAGTAAAGAATGACTTATTTAACTAAATTCTTAAATAAAGCGCTACCACAGCGCCCTGTGTAATCGCTGAGTTCCGGCAATCATGTCAAATTGAAAAGAATGTTATTTCTTGGAGTCCAATTTTCTCATTTATCACATTTATTAGGTCACAGTCCAAAGTTTGTTCAATTAAGTCCCACAGTCAATCGTTTCATTGTTAAGAGCGATGCAACCTAGTAATATCAAAAAAATATCGCTAAATACATTTTGGTACGAATATGTGACCCAATCGTTGTAACTCAAACGGACTGACACCGTTAGAAAGTCAATGAAATTTTGTTTTTGAAACTGTCGATATTTCTTCAGCGCGCGGTAACGGCTAAGATTGGTCCCACAGTAAAGAATTACTTTTTTATCTTAATTTTATATTGAAGCGCTACCACAGGGCCCAGTGTAATCGCTGAGTTTCGGCAATCATGTCAAATTAGAAAGAATGTTATATCTTGGAGTCCAATTGTCTCACTTTAACATTTATAAGGTCACAGTACATAATCAGTTCAATTAAGTCACACAGTCATTCGTTTCATTGTTAAAAGCGATGCAACTTAGTAATATCAAAAAAATATCGCTAAATACATGTTGGTACGAATGTGTGACCCAAGCGTTTTAACTCAAACGGACTGACTCCGTTAGAAAGTCAATGAAATTTAGTTTTTGAAACTGTCGATATTTCTTCAGCGCGTACTAGCGGCTAGGATTGGTCCCACAGTAAAGAATGACTTATTTATCTAAATTTTGAAATAAAGCGCTACCACAGCGCCCAGTGTAATCGCTGAGTTCCGGAAATCCCGTCAAATTAGAAAGAAGGTTATTTCTTGGAGTCCAATTGTCTCATTTATCACATTTATCAGGTCACAGTCCAAAGTTAGTTCAATTAAATCCCACAGTCAATAATTTCATTGTTAAAAGCAATGCAACCTAGTAATATCAGAAAAATATCGCTAAACACATGTTGGTACGAATGGGTGACCCAACCGTTGGAACTCAAACGGACTGACACCGTTAGAAAGTCAATGAAATGTAGTTTTTGAAACTGTCGATAATTCTTCAGTGCGCGATAACGGCTAGGATTGGTCCCACAGTAAAGAATGACTTATTTATCTAAATTTTTAAATGAAGCGCTACCACAGCGCCCCGTTTAAACGCTGAGCTCCGGCAATCCCGTCAAATTAAGAAGAATGTTATTTCTTGGAGTCCAATTGTCTCATTTATCACATTTATCAGGTCACAGTCCAAAGGTAGTTCAATAAAGTCCCACAGTCCATCATTTCATTGTTAAAAGCGTTGCAACCTTGTAGTATCAGAAAAATATCGCTAAACACATGATGGTACGAATAGGTGACCCAACCGTTGTAGCTCAAAAGGACTAACACCGTTAAAAAGTCAATGAAATGTAGATTTTGAAACTGTCGCTAATTCTTCAGCGCGCGATAACGGCTAAGATTGGTCCCACAGTAAAGAATGACTTTTTTATCTTAATTTTTAGTTGAAGCGCTGCCACAGCGCCCAGCGTAATCGCTGAGTTTCGGCAATCATGTCAAATTAGGAAGAATGTTATTTCTTGGAGTCCAATTGTCTCACTTTAACATTTATAAGGTAACAGTCCATAATCAGTTCAATTAAGTCCCACAGTCAATCGTTTCACTGTTAAAAGCCATACAACCTAGTAATATCAAAGAAAATATCGCTAAATACATGTTGGTACGAATGTGTGACCCAACCGTTGTAACTCAAAAGGACTGACACCGTTAGAAAGTCAATAAAATTTAGTTTTTGAAACTGTCGATATTTCTTCAGCGCGCAATAATTGCTAGGATTGGTCCCACAGTAAAGAATGACTTATTTATCTAAATTTTTAAATGACGCGCTACCACAGCGCCCCGTGTAATCGCTAAGTTCCGGCAATCCCGTCAAATTAAGAAGAATGTTATTTCTTGGAGTCCAATTTTCTCATTTATCACATTTATTAGGTCACAGTCCAAAGTTTGTTTAATTAAGTCCCACAGTCAATCGTTTCATTGTTAAGAGCGATGCAACCTATTAATATCAAAAAAATATCGCTAAATACATTTTGGTACGAATATGTGACCCAATCCTTGTAACTCAAACGGACTGACACCGTTAGAAAGTCAATGAAATTTTGTTTTTGAAACTGTCGATATTTCTCCAGCGCGCGGTAACGGCTAAGATTTGTCCCACAGTAAAGAATGACTTTTTATCTTAATTTTATATTCAAGCGCTACCACAGGGCCCAGTGTAATCGCTGAGTTTCGGCAATCATGTCAAATTAGGAAGAATGTTATATCTTGGAGTCCAATTGTCTCACTTTAACTTTTATAAGGTCACAGTACATAATCAGTTCAATTAAGTCCCACAGTCATTCGTTTCATTGTTAAAAGCGATGCAACTTAGTAATATCAAAAAAATATCGCCAAATACATGTTGGTACGAATGTGTGACCCAAGCGTTGTAACTCAAACGGACTGACACCGTAAGAAAGTCAATGAAATTTAGTTTTTGAAACTGTCGATATTTCTTCAGCGCGCACTAGCGGCTAGGATTAGTCCCACAGTAAAGAATGACTTATTTATCTAAATTTTGAAATAAAGCGCTACCACAGCGCCCAGTGTAATCGCTGAGTTCCGGAAATCCCGTCAAATTAGAAAGAATGTTATTTCTTGGAGTCCAATTGTCTCATTTATCACATTTATCAGGTCACAGTCAAAAGTTAGTTCAATTAAATCCCACAGTCAATCATTTCATTGTTAAAAGCAATGCAACCTAGTAATATCAGAAAAATATCACTAAACACATGTTGGTACGAATAGGTGACCCAACCGTTGTAGCTCAAAAGGACTGACACCGTTAAAAAGTCAATGAAATGTAAATTTTGAAACTGTCGCTAATTCTTCAGCGCGCGATAACGGCTAAGATTGGTCCCACAGTAAAGAATGACTTTTTCATCTTAATTTTTAGTTGAAGCGCTGCCACAGCGCCCAGCGTAATCGCTGAGTTTCGGCAATCATGTCAAATTAGGAAGAATGTTATTTCTTGGAGTCCAATTGTCTCACTTTAACATTTATAAGGTCACAGTCCATAATCAGTTCAATTAAGTCCCACAGTCAATCGTTTCACTGTTAAAAGCCATACAACATAGTATTACCGGAAAAATATCACGAAATACATGTTGGTACGAATATGCGACTCAACCGTTGTAACTCAAACGGATTGATATTCTTAGAAAGTCAATTGAATGTAGTTTTTGAAACTGTCGCTATTTCTTCAGCGCGGGATAACGGCTAGGATTGGTCCCACAGTTAAGAATGACTTACTTATCTAAATTCTTAAATGAAGCGCTACCACAGCGCCCAGTGTAATCGCTGAGTTCCGGAAATCATGTCAAATTAAAAAGAATGATATTTCTTGGAATCCGCTTGTCTCACTTAAAACATTTTTAAGGTCACAGTCCGTAGTCAGTTCAATTAAGTCCCACAGTCAATCGTTTCACTGGTAAAAGCCATACAACCTAGTAATACCGGAAAATAGCACGAATACATGTTGGTACGAATATGTGACTCAACCGTTGCAACTCAAACGTATTGATACTGTTAGAAAGCAAATGAAATGTAGTTTTTGAAACTGTCGCTAATTCTTCAGCGCGCGATAACGGCTAAGATTGGTCCCACAGTAAAGAATGACTTTTTTATCTTAATTTTTAATTGAAGCGCTACCACAGCGCCCAGTGTAATCGCTAAGTTTCGGCAATCATGTCAAATTAGGAAGAATGTTATTTCTTGGATTCCAATTGTCTCACTTTAACATTTATAACGTCACAGTCCATAATCAGTTCAATTAAGTCCCACAGTCAATCGTTTCACTGTTAAAATCCTTACAACCTAGTAGTACCGGAAAAAATATGACGAAATACATGTTGGTACGAATATGTGACTCAACCGTTGTAACTCAAACGGTTTGATATTCTTAGAAAGTCAATGAAATTTATTTTTTGAAACTGTCGCTATTTCTTCAGCGCGCGATAACGGCTAGGCTTGGTCCCACAGTGAAGAATGACTTATTTATCTAAATTCTTAAATGAAGCGCTACCACAGCGCCCAGTGTAATCGCTGAGTTCCGGCAATCATGTCAAATTAAAAAGAATGTTATTTCTTAGAGTCCGCTTGTCTCACTTATAACATTTTTAAAGTCACAGTCCATAGTCAGTTCAATTAAGTCCCACAGTCAATCGTTTCACTGGTAAAAGCCATACAACCTAGTAATACCGGAAAATAGCACGAAAACATGTTGGTACGAATATGTGACTCAACCGTTTGCAACTCAAACGGATTGATACTGTTAGAAAGCAAATGAAATGTAGTTTTTAAAACTGTCGCTAATTCTACAGCGCGCGATAACGGCTAAGATTGGTCCCACAGTAAAGAATGACTTTTTTATCTTAATTTTTAAATAAAGCGCTACCACAGTGCCCAGTGTAATCGCTGAGTTCCGGCAATCATGGCAAATTGAGAAGAATGTTATTTCTTGGAGTCCAATTTTCTCATTTATCACATTTATTAGGTCACAGTCCAAAGTTCGTTCAATTAAGTCCCACAGTCAATCGTTTCATTGTTAAGAGCGATGCAACCTAGTAATATCAAAAAAACATCGCTAAATACATGTTGGTACGAATATGTGACCCAATCGTTGTAACTCAAACGGACTGACACCATTAGAAAGTCAATGAAATTTTGTTTTTGAAACTGTCGATATTTCTTCAGCGCGCGATAACGGCTAAGATTGGTCCCACAGTAAAGAATGACTTTTTTATCTTAATTTTTAATTGAAGCGCTACCACAGGGCCCAGTGTAATCGCTGAGTTTCGGCAATCATGTCAAATTAGGAAGAATGTTATTTCTTGGAGTCCAATTGTCTCACTTTAACATTTATAAGGTCACAGTCCATAATTAGTTACATTAAGTCCCACAGTCATTCGTTTCATTGTTAAAAGCGATGCAACTTAGTAATATCAAAAAAAATATCGCTAAATACATGTTGGTACGAATGTGTGACCCAACCGTTGTAACTCAAACGGACCGACACCGTTAGAAAGTCAATAAAATTTAGTTTTTGAAACTGTCGATATTTCTTCAGCGCGCAATAACGGCTAGGATTGGTCCCACAGTAAAGAATGACTTATTTATCTAAATTTTTAAATAAAGCGGTACCACAGCGCCCAGTGTAATCGCTGAGTTCCGGAAAACCCGTCAAATTAAAAAGAATGTTATTTCTTGGAGTCCAATTGTCTCATTTATCGCATTTATCAGGTCACAGTCCAAAGTTAGTTCAATTAAGTCCCACAGTCAATCATTTCATTTTTAAAAGCGATGCAACCTAGTAATATCAGAAAAATATCGCTAAACACATGTTGGTACGAATAGGTGACCCAACCGTTGTAACTCAAACGGACTGTCACCGTTAGAATGTCAATGAAATGTAGTTTTTGAAACAGTCGATAATTCTTCAGCGCGCGATAACGGCTAGGATTGGTCCCACAATAAAGAATGACTTATTTATATAAATTTTTAAATGACGCGCTACCACAGCGCCCCGTGTAATCGCTAAGTTCCGGCAATCCCGTCAAATTAAGAAGAATGTTATTTCTTGGAGTCCAATTTTCTCATTTATAACATTTATTAGGTCACAGTCCAAAGTTTTTTCAATTAAGTCCCACAGTCAATCGTTTCACTGTTAAGAGCGATGCAACCTAGTAATATCAAAAAAATATCGCTAAATACATTTTGGTACGAATATGTGACCCAATCGTTGTAACTCAAACAGACTGACACCGTTAGAAAGTCGATGAAATTTTGTTTTTGAAACTGTCAATATTTCTTCAGCGCGCGGTAACGGCTAAGATTGGTCCCACAGTAAAAAATGACTTTTTTATCTTAATTTTTAATTGAAGCGCTACCACAGGGCCCAGTGTAATCGCTGAGTTCCGGCAATCATGGCAAATTGAGAAGAATGTTATTTCTTGGAGTCCAATTTTCTCATTTATCACATTTATTAGGTCACAGTCCAAAGTTCGTTCAATTAAGTCCCACAGTCAATCGTTTCATTGTTAAGAGCGATGCAACCTAGTAATATCAAAAAAACATCGCTAAATACATGTTGGTACGAATATGTGACCCAATCGTTGTAACTCAAACGGACTGACACCATTAGAAAGTCAATGAAATTTTGTTTTTGAAACTGTCGATATTTCTTCAGCGCGCGATAACGGCTAAGATTGGTCCCACAGTAAAGAATGACTTATTTATCTAAATTTTTAAATAAAGCGGTACCACAGCGCCCAGTGTAATCGCTGAGTTCCGGAAATCCCGTCAAATTAAAAAGAATGTTATTTCTTGGAGTCCAATTGTCTCATTTATCGCATTTATCAGGTCACAGTCCAAAGTTAGTTCAATTAAGTCCCACAGTCAATCATTTCATTGTCAAAAGCGATGCAACCTAGTAATATCAAAAAAAATATCGCTAAATACATGTTAGTACGAATATGTGACCCAACCGTTGTAACTCAAGCGGACTGACGCTGTTAGAAAGACAATAAAATGTAGTTTGTGAAACTGTCGCTATTTCTTCAGTGCGCGATTACGGATAGGATTGGTCCCACAGTAAAGAATGACTTATTCATCTCAATTCTTAAATAAAGCGCTACCACAGCGCCCAGTGTAATCGCTGAGTTCCGGCAATCATGTCAAATTGAGAAGAATGTTATTTCTTGGAGTCCAATTTTCTCATTTATCACATTTATTAGGTCACAGTCCAAAGTTCGTTCAATTAAGTCCCACAGTCAATCGTTTCATTGTTAAGAGCGATGCAACCTAGTAATATCAAAGAAACATCGCTAAATACATGTTGGTACGAATATGTGACCCAATCGTTGTAACTCAAACGGACTGACACCATTAAAGTCAATGAAATTTTGTCTTTGAAACTGTCGATATTTCTTCAGCGCGCGATAACGGCTAAGATTGGTCCCACAGTAAAGAATGACTTATTTATCTTAATTTTTAATTGAAGCGCTACCACAGGGCCCAGTGTAATCGCTGAGTTTCGGCAATCATGTCAAATTAGGAAGAATGTTATATCTTGGAGTCCAATTGTCTCACTTTAACATTTATAAGGTCACAGTGCATAATCAGTTCAATTAAGTCCCACAGTCATTCGTTTCATTGTTAAAAGCGATGCAACTTAGTAATATCAAAAAAAATATTGCTAAATACATGTTGGTACGAATGTGTGACCCAAGCGTTGTAACTCAAACGGACTGACACCGTTAGAAAGTCAATGAAATTTAGTTTTTGAAACTGTCGATATTTCTTAAGCGCGCACTAGCGGCTAGGATTGGTCCCACAGTAAAGAATGACTTATTTATCTAAATTTTGAAATAAAGCGCTACCACAGCGCCCAGTGTAATCGCTGAGTTCCGGAAATCCCGTCAAATTAGAAAGAATGTTATTTCTTGGAGTCCAATTGTCTCATTTATCACATTTATCAGGTCACAGTCCAAAGTTAGTTCAATTAAGTCCCACAGGCAATCATTTCATTGTTAAAAGCGATGCAACCGAGTAATATCAAAAAAATATCGCTAAATACATGTTAGTACGAATATGTGACCCAACCGTTGTAACTCAAACGGACTGACACTGTTAGAAAGACAATAAAATGTAGTTTTTGAAACTGTCGCTATTTCTTCAGTGCGCGATAACGGATAGGATTGGTCCCACAGTAAAGAATGACTTATTTATCTAAATTCTTAAATAAAGCGCTACCACAGCGCCCTGTGTAATCGCTGAGTTCCGGCAATCATGTCAAATTGAGAAGAATGTTATTTCTTGGAGTCCAATTTTCTCATTTATCATATTTATTAGGTCACAGTCCAAAGTTTGTTCAATTAAGTCCCACAGTCAATCGTTTCATTGTTAAGAGCGATGCAACCTAGTAATATCAAAAAAATATCGCTAAATACATGTTGGTACGAATATGTGACCCAAACGTTGTAACTCAAACAGACTGACACTGTTAGAAAGACAATAAAATGTAGTTTTTAAAACTGTCGCTCTTTCTTCAGCGCGCGATAACGGATAGGCTTGGTCCCACAGTAAAGAATGACTTATTTATCTAAATTTTTAAATAAAGCGGTACCACAGCGCCCAGTGTAATCGCTAAGTTCCGGCAATCCCGTCAAATTAAGAGGAATGTTATTTCTTGGAGTCCAATTTTCTCATTTATCACATTTATCAGGTCACAGTCCAAAGTTTGTTCAATTAAGTCCCACAGTCAATCGTTTCATTGTTAAAAGCGATGCAACCTAGTAATATCAAAAAAAATATCGCTAAATACATGTTAGTACGAATATGTGACCCAACCGTTGTAACTCAAGCGGACTGACGCTGTTAGAAAGACAATAAAATGTAGTTTTTGAAACTGTCGCTATTTCTTCAGTGCGCGATAACGGATAGGATTGGTCCCACAGTGAAGAATGACTTATTCATCTAAATTCTTAAATAAAGCGCTACCACAGCGCCCAGTGTAATCGCTGAGTTCCGGCAATCATGTCAAATTGAGAAAAATGTTATTTCTTGGAGTCCAATTTTCTCATTTATCACATTTATTAGGTCACAGTCCAAAGTTCGTTCAATTAAGTCCCACAGTCAATCGTTTCATTGTTAAGAGCGATGCTACCTAGTAATATCAAAGAAACATCGCTAAATACATGTTGGTACGAATATGTGACCCAATCGTTGTAACTCAAACGGACTGACACCTTTAGAAAGTCAATGAAATTTTGTCTTTGAAACTGTCGATATTTCTTCAGCGCGCGATAACGGCTAAGATTGGTCCCACAGTAAAGAATGACTTATTTATCTAAATTTTTAAATGACATGCTACCACAGCGCCCCGTGTAATCGCTAAGTTCCGGCAATCCCGTCAAATTAAGAAGAATGTTATTTCTTGGAGTCCAATTTTCTCATTTATCACATTTATCAGGTCACAGTCCAAAGGTAGTTCAATAAAGTCCCACAGTCCATCGTTTCATTGTTAAAAGCGTTGCAACCTAGTAGTATCAGAAAAATATCGCTAAACACATGATGGTACGAATAGGTGACCCAACCGTTGTAGCTCAAAAGGACTGACACCGTTAAAAAGTCAATGAAATGTAGATTTTGAAACTGTCGCTAATTCTTCAGCGCGCGATAACGGCTAAGATTGGTCCCACAGTAAAGAATGACTTTATTATCTTAATTTTTAGTTGAAGCGCTGCCACAGCGCCCAGTGTAATCGCTGAGTTCCGGAAATCATGTCAAATTAAAAAGAATGATATTTCTTGGAATCCGCTTGTCTCACTTAAAACATTTTTAAGGTCACAGTCCGTAGTCAGTTCAATTAAGTCCTACAGTTAATCGTTTCACTGGTAAAAGCCATACAACCTAGTAATACCGGAAAATAGCACGAATACATGTTGGTACGAATATGTGACTCAACCGTTTGCTACTCAAACGGATTGATACTGTTAGAAAGCCAATGAAATGTAGTTTTTGAAACTGTCGCTAATTCTTCAGCGCTCGATAACGGCTAAGATTGGTCCCACAGTAAAGAATGACTTTTTTATCTTAATTTTTAATTGAAGCGCTACCACAGCGCCCAGTGTAATCGCTAAGTTTCGGCAATCATGTCAAATTAGGAAGAATGTTATTTCTTGGATTCCAATTGTCTCACTTTAACATTTATAAGGTCACAGTCCATAATCAGTTCAATTAAGTCCCACAGTCAATCGTTTCACTGTTAAAATCCTTACAACCTAGTAGTACCGGAAAAAATATGACGAAATACATGTTGGTACGAATATGTGACTCAACCGTTGTAACTCAAACGGATTGATATTCTTAGAAAGTCAATGAAATTTAGTTTTTGAAACTGTCGCTATTTCCTCAGCGCGCGATAACGGCTAGGATTGGTCCCACAGTAAAGAATGACTTATTTATCTAAATTCTTAAATAAAGCGCTACCACAGCGCCCTGTGTAATCGCTGAGTTCCGGCAATCATGTCAAATTGAGAAGAATGTTATTTCTTGGAGTCCAATTTTCTCATTTATCATATTTATTAGGTCACAGTCCAAAGTTTGTTCAATTAAGTCCCACAGTCAATCGTTTCATTGTTAAGAGCGATGCAACCTAGTAATATCAAAAAAATATCGCTAAATACATGTTGGTACGAATATGTGACCCAACCGTTGTAACTCAAACAGACTGACACTGTTAGAAAGACAATAAAATGTAGTTTTTGAAACTGTCGCTCTTTCTTCAGCGCGCGATAACGGATAGGCTTGGTTTCACAGTAAAGAATGACTGATTTATCTAAATTCTTAAATGAAGCGCTACCACAGCGCCAGTGTAATCGCTGAGTTCCGGCAATCATGTCAAATTGAGAAGAATGTTATTTTTTGGAGTCCAATTTTCTCATTTATCACATTTATAAGGTCACAGTCCAAAGTTCGTTCAATTAAGTCCCACAGTCAATCGTTTCATTGTTAAGAGCGATGCAACCTAGTAATATCAAAAAAATATCGCTAAATACATGTTGGTACGAATTTGTGACCCAACCGTTGTAACTCAAACGGACTGACACCGTTAGAAAGTCAATAAAATTTAGTTTTTGAAACTGTCGATATTTCTTCAGCGCGCAATAACGGCTAGGATTGGTCCCACAGTAAAGAATGACTTATTTATCTAAATTTTTAAATAAAGCGGTACCACAGCGCCCAGTGTAATCGCTGAGTTCCGGAAATCCCGTCAAATTAAAAAGAATGTTATTTCTTGGAGTCCAATTGTCTCATTTATCGCATTTATCAGGTCACAGTCCAAAGTTAGTTCAATTAAGTCCCACAGTCAATCATTTCATTGTCAAATGCGATGCAACCTAGTAATATCAGAAAAATATCGCTAAACACATGTTGGTACGAATAGGTGACGCAACCGTTGTAATTCAAACAAACTGTCACCGTTAGAAAGTCAATGAAATGTAGTTTTTGAGACAGTTGATAATTCTTCAGCGCGCGATAACGGCTAGGATTGGTCCCACAAAAAAGAATGACTTATTTATCTAAATTTTTAAATGACGTGCTACCACAGCGCCCCGTGTAATCGCTAAGTTCCGGCAATCATGTCAAATTGAGAAGAATGTTATTTCTTGGAGTCCAATTTTCTCATTTATCACATTTATTAGGTCACAGTCCAAAGTTCGTTCAATTATGTCCCACAGTCAATCGTTTCATTGTTAAGAGCGATGCAACCTAGTAATATCAAAGAAACATCGCTAAATACATGTTGGTACGAATATGTGACCCAATCGTTGTAACTCAAACGGACTGACACCATTAGAAAGTCAATGAAATTTTGTCTTTGAAACTGTCGATATTTCTTCAGCGCGCGATAACGGCTAAGATTGGTCCCACAGTAAAGAATGACTTATTTATCTAAATTTTTAAATGACGTGCTACCACAGCGCCCCGTGTAATCGCTAAGTTCCGGCAATCCCGTCAAATTAAGAAGAATGTTATTTCTTGGAGTCCAATTTTCTCATTTATCACATTTATCAGGTCACAGTCCAAAGGTAGTTCAATAAAGTCCCACAGTCCATCGTTTCATTGTTAAAAGCGTTGCAACCTAGTAGTATCAGAAAAATATCGCTAAACACATGATGGTACGAATAGGTGACCCAACCGTTGTAGCTCAAAAGGACTGACACCGTTAAAAAGTCAATGAAATGTAGATTTTGAAACTGTCGCTAATTCTTCAGCGCGCGATAACGGCTAAGATTGGTCCCACAGTAAAGAATGACTTTATTATCTTACTTTTTAGTTGAAGCGCTGCCACAGCGCCCAGTGTAATCGCTGAGTTCCGGAAATCATGTCAAATTAAAAAGAATGATATTTCTTGGAATCCGCTTGTCTCACTTAAAACATTTTTAAGGTCACAGTCCGTAGTCAGTTCAATTAAGTCCTACAGTTAATCGTTTCACTGGTAAAAGCCATACAACCTAGTAATACCGGAAAATAGCACGAATACATGTTGGTACGAATATGTGACTCAACCGTTTGCTACTCAAACGGATTGATACTGTTAGAAAGCCAATGAAATGTAGTTTTTGAAACTGTCGCTAATTCTTCAGCGCGCGATAACGGCTAAGATTGGTCCCACAGTAAAGAATGACTTTTTTATCTTAATTTTTAATTGAAGCGCTACCACAGCGCCCAGTGTAATCGCTAAGTTTCGGCAATCATGTCAAATTAGGAAGAATGTTATTTCTTGGATTCCAATTGTCTCACTTTAACATTTATAAGGTCACAGTCCATAATCAGTTCAATTAAGTCACACAGTCAATCGTTTCACTGTTAAAATCCTTACAACCTAGTAGTACCGGAAAAAATATGACGAAATACATGTTGGTACGAATATGTGACTCAACCGTTGTAACTCAAACGGATTGATATTCTTAGAAAGTCAATGAAATTTAGTTTTTGAAACTGTCGCTATTTCCTCAGCGCGCGATAACGGCTAGGATTGGTCCCACAGTAAAGAATGACTTATTTATCTAAATTCTTAAATGAAGCGCTACCACAGCGCCCAGTGTAATCGCTGAGTTCCGGCAATCATGTCAAATTAAAAAGAATGTTATTTCTTAGAGTCCGCTCGTCTCACTTATAACATTTTTAAAGTCACAGTCCATAGTCAGTTCAATTAAGTCCCACAGTCAATCGTTTCACTGGTAAAAGCCATACAACCTAGTAATACCGGAAAATAGCACGAAAACATGTTGGTACGAATATGTGACTCAACCGTTTGCTACTCAAACGGATTGATACTGTTAGAAAGCAAATGAAATGTAGTTTTTGAAACTGTCGCTAATTCTTTAGCGCGCAATAACGGCTAAGATTGGTCCCACAGTAAAGAATGACTTTTTTATCTTAATTTTTAATTGAAGCGCTACCACAGCGCCCAGTGTAATCGCTAAGTTTCGGCAATCATGTCAAATTAGGAAGAATGTTATTTCTTGGATTCCAATTGTCTCACTTTAACATTTATAAGGTCACATTCCAAAGTTCGTTCAAATAAGTCCCACAGTCAATCGTTTCATTGTTAAGAGCGATGCAACCTAGTAGTATCAAAGAAACATCGCTAAATACATGTTGGTACGAATATGTGACCCAATCGTTGTAACTCAAACGGACTGACACCATTAGAAAGTCAATGAAATTTTGTCTTTGAAAGTGTCGATATTTCTTCAGCGCGCGATAACGGCTAAGATTGGTCCCACAGTAAAGAATGACTTATTTATCAAAATTTTTAAATGACTTGCTACCACAGCGCCCCGTGTAATCGCTAAGTTCCGGCAATCCCGTCAAATTAAGAAGAATGTTATTTCTTGGAGTCCAATTTTCTCATTTATCACATTTATCAGGTCACAGTCCAAAGGTAGTTCAATAAAGTCCCACAGTCCATCGTTTCATTGTTAAAAGCCATACAACCTAGTAATACCGGAAAATAGCACGAATACATGTTGGTACGAATATGTGACTCAACCGTTGCAACTCAAACAGATTGATACTGTTAGAAAGCCAATGAAATGTAGTTTTTGAAACTGTCGCTAATTCTTCAGCGCGCGATAACGGCTAAGATTGGTCCCACAGTAAAGAATGACTTTTTTATCTTAATTTTTGATTGAAGCGCTACCACAGCGCCCAGTGTAATCGCTAAGTTTCGGCAATCATGTCAATTTAGGAAGAATGTTATTTCTTGGATTCCAATTGTCTCACTTTAACATTTATAAGGTCACAGTCCATAATCAGTTCAATTAAGTCCCACAGTCAATCGTTTCACTGTTAAAATCCTTACAACCTAGTAGTACCGGAAAAAATATGACGAAATACATGTTGGTACGAATATGTGACTCAACCGTTGTAACTCAAACGGATTGATATTCTTAGAAAGTCAATGAAATTTAGTTTTTGAAACTGTCGCTATTTCCTCAGCGCGCGATAACGGCTAGGATTGGTCCCACAGTAAGGAATGACTTATTTATCTAAATTCTTAAATGAAGCGCTACCACAGCGCCCAGTGTAATCGCGGAGTTTCGGCAATCATGTCAAATTAGGAAAAATGTTATTTCTTGGAGTCCAATTGTCTCACTTTAACATTTATAAGGTCACAGTCCATAATTAGTTACATTAAGTCCCACAGTCAATCGTTTCACTGTTAAAATCCTTACAACCTAGTAGTACCGGAAAAAATATGACGAAATACATGTTGGTACGAATATGTGACTCAACCGTTTGCTACTCAAACGGATTGATACTGTTAGAAAGCAAATGAAATGTAGTTTTTGAAACTGTCGCTAATTCTACAGCGCGCGATAACGGCTAAGATTGGTCCCACAGTAAAGAATGACTTTTTTATCTTAATTTTTAAATAAAGCGCTACCACAGCGCCCTGTGTAATCGCTGAGATCCGGCAATCATGGCAAATTGAGAAGAATGTTATTTCTTTGAGTCCAATTTTCTCATTTATCACATTTATTAGGTCACAGTCCAAAGTTCGTTCAATTAAGTCCCACAGTCAATCGTTTCATTGTTAAGAGCGATGCAACCTAGTAATATCAAAAAACATCGCTAAATACATGTTGGTACGAATATGTGACCCAATCGTTGTAACTCAAACGGACTGACACTATTAGAAAGTCAATGAAATTTTGTTTTTGAAACTGTCGATATTTCTTCAGCGCGCGATAACGGCTAAGATTGGTCCCACAGTAAATAATGACTTTTTTATCTTAATTTTTAATTGAAGCGCTACCACAGGGCCCAGTGTAATCGCTGAGTTTCGGCAATCATGTCAAATTACGAAAAATGTTATTTCTTGGAGTCCAATTGTCTCACTTTAACATTTATTAGGTCACAGTCCATAATTAGTTACATTAAGTCCCACAGTCATTCGTTTCATTGTTAAAAACGATGCAACTTAGTAATATCAAAAAAAATATCGCTAAATACATGTTGGTACGAATGTGTGACCCAACCGTTGTAACTCAAACGGACCGACACCGTTAGAAAGTCAATAAAATTTAGTTTTTGAAACTGTCGATATTTCTTCAGCGCGCAATAACGGCTAGGATTGGTCCCACAGTAAAGAATGACTTATTTATCTAAATTTTTAATTAAAGCGGTACGACAGCGCCCAGTGTAATCGCTGAGTTCCGGAAATCCCGTCAAATTAAAAAGAATGTTATTTCTTGGAGTCCAATTGTCTCATTTATCGCATTTATCAGGTCACAGTCGAAAGTTAGTTCAATTAAGTCCCACAGTCAATCATTTCATTTTTAAAAGCGATGCAACCTAGTAATATCAGAAAAATATCGCTAAACACATGTTGGTACGAATAGGTGACCCAACCGTTGTAAATCAAACGGACTGTCACCGTTAGAATGTCAATGAAATGTAGTTTTTGAAACAGTCGATAATTCTTCAGCGCGCGATAACGGCTAGGATTGGTCCCACAATAAAGAATGACTTATTTATCTAAATTTTTAAATGACGTGCTACCACAGCGCCCCGTGTAATCGCTAAGTTCCGGCAATCCCGTCAAATTAAGAAGAATGTTATTTCTTGGAGTCCAATTTTCTCATTTATCACATTTATCAGGTCACAGTCCAAAGTTTGTTCAATTAAATCCCACAGTCAATCGTTTCATTGTTAAAAGCGATGCAACCTAGTAATATCAAAAAAAATATCGCTAAATACATGTTAGTACGAATATGTGACCCAACCGTTGTAACTCAAACGGACTGACACTGTTAGAAAGACAATAAAATGTAGTTTTTGAAACTGTCGCTATTTCTTCAGTGCGCGATAACGGATAGGATTGGTCCCACAGTAAAGATTGACTTATTTATCTAAATTCTTAAATAAAGCGCTACCACAGCGCCCTGTGTAATCGCTGAGTTCCGGCAATCATGTCAAATTGAGAAGAATGTTATTTCTTGGAGTCCAATTTTCTCATTTATCACATTTATTAGGTCACAGTCCAAAGTTTTTTCAATTAAGTCCCACAGTCAATCGTTTCATTGTTAAGAGCGATGCAACCTAGTAATATCAAAAAAATATCGCTAAATACATTTTGGTACGAATATGTGACCCAATCGTTGTAACTCAAACAGACTGACACCGTTAGAAAGTCGATGAAATTTTGTTTTTGAAACTGTCGATATTCCTTCAGCGCGCGGTAACGGCTAAGATTGGTCCCACAGTAAAAAATGACTTTTTTATCTTAATTTTTAATTGAAGCGCTACCACAGGGCCCAGTGTAATCGCTGAGTTTCGGCATTCATGTCAAATTAGGAAGAATGTTATATCTTGGAGTCCAATTGTCTCACTTTAACATTTATAAGGTCACAGTACATAATCAGTTCAATTAAGTCCCACAGTCATTCGTTTCATTGTTAAAAGCGATGCAACTTAGTAATATCAAAAAAAATATCGCTAAATACATGTTGGTACGAATGTGTGACCCAAGCGTTGTAACTCAAACGGACTGACACCGTTAGAAAGTCAATGAAATTTAGTTTTTGAAACTGTCGCTATTTCTTCAGCGCGCACTAGCGGCTAGGATTGGTCCCACAGTAAAGAATGACTTATTTATCTAAATTTTGAAATAAAGCGCTACCACAGCGCCCAGTGTAATCGCTGAGTTCCGGAAATCCCGTCAAATTAGAAAGAATGTTATTTCTTGGAGTCCAATTGTCTCATTTATCACATTTATCAGGTCACAGTCCAAAGTTAGTTCAATTAAGTCCCACAGTCAATCATTTCATTGTTAAAAGCGATGCAACCTAGTAATATCAAAAAAATATCGCTAAAAACATGTTAGTACGAATATGTGACCCAATCGTTGTAACTCAAACAGACTGACACCGTTAGAAAGTCGATGAAATTTTGTTTTTGAAACTGTCGATATTCCTTCAGCGCGCGGTAACGGCTAAGATTGGTCCCACAGTAAAAAATGACTTTTTTATCTTAATTTTTAATTGAAGCGCTACCACAGGGCCCAGTGTAATCGCTGAGTTTCGGCATTCATGTCAAATTAGGAAGAATGTTATATCTTGGAGTCCAATTGTCTCACTTTAACATTTATAAGGTCACAGTACATAATCAGTTCAATTAAGTCCCACAGTCATTCGTTTCATTGTTAAAAGCGATGCAACTTAGTAATATCAAAAAAAATATCGCTAAATACATGTTGGTACGAATGTGTGACCCAAGCGTTGTAACTCAAACGGACTGACACCGTTAGAAAGTCAATGAAATTTAGTTTTTGAAACTGTCGCTATTTCTTCAGCGCGCACTAGCGGCTAGGATTGGTCCCACAGTAAAGAATGACTTATTTATCTAAATTTTGAAATAAAGCGCTACCACAGCGCCCAGTGTAATCGCTGAGTTCCGGAAATCCCGTCAAATTAGAAAGAATGTTATTTCTTGGAGTCCAATTGTCTCATTTATCACATTTATCAGGTCACAGTCCAAAGTTAGTTCAATTAAGTCCCACAGTCAATCATTTCATTGTTAAAAGCGATGCAACCTAGTAATATCAAAAAAATATCGCTAAAAACATGTTAGTACGAATATGTGACCCAACCGTTGTAACTCAAGCAGACTGACACTGTTAGAAAGACAATAAAATGTAGTTTTTGAAACTGTGGCTAATTCTTCAGCGCGCGATAACGGCTAAGATTGATCCCACAGTAAAGAATGACTTTTTTATCTTAATTTTTAATTGAAGCGCTACCACAGCGCCCAGTGTAATCGCTAAGTTTCGGCAATCATGTCAAATTAAGAAGAATGTTATTTCTTGGATTCCAATTGTCTCACTTTAACATTTATAAGGTCACAGACCATAATCAGTTCAATTAAGTCCCACAGTCAATCGTTTCACTGTTAAAATCCTTACAACCTAGTAGTACCGGAAAAAATATCACGAATTACATGTTGGTACGAATATGTGACTCCACCGTTTGCTACTCAAACGGATTGATACTGTTAGAAAGAAAATGAAATGTAGTTTTTGAAACTGTCGCTAATTCTTCAGCGCGCGATAACGGCTAAGATTGGTCCCACAGTAAAGAATGACTTTTTTATCTTAATTTTTAATTGAAGCGCTACCACAGCGCCCAGTGTAATCGCTAAGTTTCGGCAATCATGTCAAATTAGGAAGAATGTTATTTCTTGGATTCCAATTGTCTCACTTTAACATTTATAAGGTAACATTCCAAAGTTCGTTCAAATAAGTCCCACAGTCAATCGTTTCATTGTTAAGAGCGATGCAACCTAGTAGTACCGGAAAAACATCACGAAATACATGTTGGTACGAATATGTGACTCAAACGTTGTAACTCAAACGGATTGATATTCTTAGAAAGTCAATGAAATTTAGTTTTTGAAACTGTCGCTATTTCTTCAGCGCGCGATAACGGCTAGGATTGGTCCCACAGTAAAGAATGACTTTTTTATCTTAATTTTTAATTGAAGCGCTACCACAGCGCCCAGTGTAATCGCTGAGTTTCGGCAATCATGTCAAATTGAGAAGAATGTTATTTCTTGGAGTCCAATTTTCTCATTTATCAAATTTATTTGGTTATAGTCCAAAGTTTGTTCAATTAAGTCCCACAGCCAATCGTTTTACTGCTAAAAGCCATACAACCTAGTAGTACCGGAAAATATCGCTAAATACATGTTGGTACGAATATGTGACCCAACCGTTGTAACTCAAACGGACTGACACTGTTAGAAAGACAATGAAATGTAGTTTTTGTAACTGTCGCTATTTCTTCAGGGCGATAACGGCTAGGATTGGTTCCACAGTAAAGAATGACTTATTTATCTAAATTTTTAAATGAAGCGCTACCACAGCGCCCCGTGTAATCGCTGAGTTCCGGCAATCCTCTCAAATTAAGAAGAATGTTATTTCTTGGAGTCCAATTGTCTCATTTATCACATTTATCAGGTCACAGTCCAAAGGTAGTTCAATTAAGTCACACAGTCCATCGTTTCATTGTTAAAAGCGATGCAACCTAGTAGTATCAAAAAAATATCGCTAAACACATGTTGGTACGAATAGGTGACCCAACCGTTGTAGCTCAAAAGGACTGACACCGTTAAAAAGTCAATGAAATGTATATTTTGAAACAGTCGATAATTCTTCAGCGCGCGATAACGGCTAGGATTGGTCCCACAATAAAGAATGACTTATTTATCTAAATTTTTAAATGACGTGCTACCACAGCGCCCCGTGTAATCGCTAAGTTCCGGCAATCCCGTCAAATTAAGAAGAATGTTATTTCTTGGAGTCCAATTTTCTCATTTATCACATTTATCAGGTCACAGTCCAAAGTTTGTTCAATTAAATCCCACAGTCAATCGTTTCATTGTTAAAAGCGATGCAACCTAGTAATATCAAAAAACATATCGCTAAATACATGTTAGTACGAATATGTGACCCAACCGTTGTAACTCAAACGGACTGACACTGTTAGAAAGACAATAAAATGTAGTTTTTGAAACTGTCGCTATTTCTTCAGTGCGCGATAACGGATAGGATTTGTCCCACAGTAAAGATTGACTTATTTATCTAAATTCTTAAATAAAGCGCTACCACAGCGCCCTGTGTAATCGCTGAGTTCCGGCAATCATGTCAAATTGAGAAGAATGTTATTTCTTGGAGTCCAATTTTCTCATTTATCACATTTATTAGGTCACAGTCCAAAGTTTTTTCAATTAAGTCCCACAGTCAATCGTTTCATTGTTAAGAGCGATGCAACCTAGTAATATCAAAAAAATATCGCTAAATACATTTTGGTACGAATATGTGACCCAATCGTTGTAACTCAAACAGACTGACACCGTTAGAAAGTCGATGAAATTTTGTTTTTGAAACTGTCGATATTCCTTCAGCGCGCGGTAACGGCTAAGATTGGTCCCACAGTAAAAAATGACTTTTTTATCTTAATTTTTAATTGAAGCGCTACCACAGGGCCCAGTGTAATCGCTGAGTTTCGGCAATCATGTCAAATTAGGAAGAATGTTATATCTTGGAGTCCAATTGTCTCACTTTAACATTTATAAGGTCACAGTACATAATCAGTTCAATTAAGTCCCACAGTCATTCGTTTCATTGTTAAAAGCGATGCAACTTAGTAATATCAAAAAAAATATCGCTAAACACATGTTAGTACGAATGTGTGACCCAAGCGTTGTAACTCAAACGGACTGACACCGTTAGAAAGTCAATGAAATTTAGTTTTTGAAACTGTCGCTATTTCTTCAGCGCGCACTAGCGGCTAGGATTGGTCCCACAGTAAAGAATGACTTATTTATCTAAATTTTGAAATAAAGCGCTACCACAGCGCCCAGTGTAATCGCTGAGTTCCGGAAATCCCGTCAAATTAGAAAGAATGTTATTTCTTGGAGTCCAATTGTCTCATTTATCACATTTATCAGGTCACAGTCCAAAGTTAGTTCAATTAAGTCCCACAGTCAATCATTTCATTGTTAAAAGCGATGCAACCTAGTAATATCAAAAAAATATCGCTAAAAACATGTTAGTACGAATATGTGACCCAACCGTTGTAACTCAAGCGGACTGACACTGTTAGAAAGACAATAAAATGTAGTTTTTGAAACTGTGGCTAATTCTTCAGCGCGCGATAACGGCTAAGATTGGTCCCACAGTAAAGAATGACTTTTTTATCTTAATTTTTAATTGAAGCGCTACCACAGCGCCCAGTGTAATCGCTAAGTTTCGGCAATCATGTCAAATTAAGAAGAATGTTATTTCTTGGATTCCAATTGTCTCACTTTAACATTTATAAGGTCACAGTCCATAATCAGTTCAATTAAGTCCCACAGTCAATCGTTTCACTGTTAAAATCCTTACAACCTAGTAGTACCGGAAAAAATATCACGAATTACATGTTGGTACGAATATGTGACTCCACCGTTTGCTACTCAAACGGATTGATACTGTTAGAAAGCAAATGAAATGTAGTTTTTGAAACTGTCGCTAATTCTTCAGCGCGCGATAACGGCTAAGATTGGTCCCACAGTAAAGAATGACTTTTTTATCTTAATTTTTAATTGAAGCGCTACCACAGCGCCCAGTGTAATCGCTAAGTTTCGGCAATCATGTCAAATTAGGAAGAATGTTATTTCTTGGATTCCAATTGTCTCACTTTAACATTTATAAGGTAACATTCCAAAGTTCGTTCAAATAAGTCCCACAGTCAATCGTTTCATTGTTAAGAGCGATGCAACCTAGTAGTACCGGAAAAACATCACGAAATACATGTTGGTACGAATATGTGACTCAAACGTTGTAACTCAAACGGATTGATATTCTTAGAAAGTCAATGAAATTTAGTTTTTGAAACTGTCGCTATTTCTTCAGCGCGCGATAACGGCTAGGATTGGTCCCACAGTAAAGAATGACTTTTTTATCTTAATTTTTAATTGAAGCGCTACCACAGCGCCCAGTGTAATCGCTGAGTTTCGGCAATCATGTCAAATTGAGAAGAATGTTATTTCTTGGAGTCGAATTTTCTCATTTATCAAATTTATTTGGTTATAGTCCAAAGTTTGTTCAATTAAGTCCCACAGCCAATCGTTTCACTGCTAAAAGCCATACAACCTAGTAGTACCGGAAAATATCGCTAAATACATGTTGGTACGAATATGTGACCCAACCGTTGTAACTCAAACGGACTGACACTGTTAGAAAGACAATGAAATGTAGTTTTTGTAACTGTCGCTATTTCTTCAGCGCGCGATAACGGCTAGGATTGGTTCCACAGTAAAGAATGACTTATTTATCTAAATTTTTAAATGAAGCGCTACCACAGCGCCCCGTGTAATCGCTGAGTTCCGGCAATCCTCTCAAATTAAGAAGAATGTTATTTCTTGGAGTCCAATTGTCTCATTTATCACATTTATCAGGTCACAGTCCAAAGGTAGTTCAATTAAGTCGCACAGTCCATCGTTTCATTGTTAAAAGCGATGCAACCTAGTAGTATCAAAAAAATATCGCTAAACACATGTTGGTACGAATAGGTGACCCAACCGTTGTAGCTCAAAAGGACTGACACCGTTAAAAAGTCAATGAAATGTATATTTTGAAACTGTCGCTAATTCTTCAGCGTGCGATAACGGCTAAGATTTGTCCCACAGTAAAGAATGACTTTTTTATCTTAATTTTTAATTGAAGCGCTGCCACAGCGCCCAGCGTAATCGCTGAGTTTCGGCAATCATGTCAAATTAGGAAGAATGTTATTTCTTGGAGTCCAATTGTCTCACTTATAACATTTATAAGGTCACAGTCCATAATCAGTCCAATTAAGTCCCACAGTCAATCGTTTCACTGTTAAAATCCTTACAACCTAGTAGTACCGGAAAAAATATCACGAATTACATGTTGGTACGAATATGTGACTCAACCAATGTAACTCAAACGGTTTGATATTCTTTGAAAGTCAATGAAATTTAGTTTTTGAAAATGTCGCTATTTCTTCAGCGCGCGATAACGGCTAGGATTGGTCCCACAGTAAAGAATGACTTATTTATCTAAATTCTTAAATGAAGCGCTACCACAGCGCCCAGTGTAATCGCTGAGTTCCGGCAATCATGTCAAATTGAGAAGAATGTTATTTCTTGGAGTCCAATTTTCTCATTTATCAAATTTATTTGGTTATAGTCCAAAGTTTGTTCAATTAAGTCCCACAGCCAATCGTTTCACTGCTAAAAGCCAAACATCCTAGTAGTACCGGAAAATATCGCTAAATACATGTTGGTACGAATATGTGACCCAACCGTTGTAACTCAAACGGACTGACACTGTTAGAAAGACAATAAAATGTAGTTTTTGTAACTATCGCTATTTCTTCAGCGCGCGATAACGGCTAGGATTGGTCCCACAGTAAAGAATGACTTATTTATCTAAATTTTTAAATGAAGCGCTACCACAGCGCCCCGTGTAATCGCTGAGTTCCGGCAATCCTCTCAAATTAAGAAGAATGTTATTTCTTGGAGTCCAATTGTCTCATTTATCACATTTATCAGGTCACAGTCCAAAGGTAGTTCAATTAAGTCACACAGTCCATCGTTTCACTGTTAAAAGCGATGCAACCTAGTACTATCAAAAAATATCGCTAAACACATGTTGGTACGAATAGGTGACCCAACCGTTGTAGCTCAAAAGGACTGACACCGTTAAAAAGTCAATGAAATGTATATTTTCAAACTGTCGCAAATTCTTCAGCGTGCGATAACGGCTAAGATTTGTCCCACAGTAAAGAATGACTTTTTTATCTTAATTTTTAATTGAAACGCTGCCACAGCGCCCAGCGTAATCGCTGAGTTTTGGCAATCATGTCAAATTAGGAAGAATGTTATTTCTTGGAGTCCAATTGTCTCACTTATAACATTTTTAAGGTCACAGTCCATAATCAGTTCAATTAAGTCCCACAGTCAATCGTTTCACTGGTAAAAGCCATACAACCTAGTAGTACCGGAAAAGTATCACGAAATACATGTTGGTACGAATATGTGACTCAACCGTTGTAACTCAAACGGATTGATATTCTTAGAAAGTCAATGAAATGAATTTTTTAAAACTGTCGCTATTTCTTCAGCGCGGGATAACGGCTAGGATTGGTCCCACAGTTAAGAATGATTTATTTATCTAAATTCTTAAATAAAGCGCTACCACAGCGCCCAGTGTAATCGCTGAGTTCCGGAAATCATGTCAAATTAAAAAGAATGTTATTTCTTGGAGTCCGCTTGTCTCACTTAAAACATTTTTAAGGTCACAGTCCATAATCAGTTCAATTAAGTCCCACAGTCAATCGTTTCACTGTTAAAATCCTTACAACCTAGTAGTACCGGAAAAAATATCACGAATTACATGTTGGTACGAATATGTGACTCAACCAATGTAACTCAAACGGTTTGATATTCTTTGAAAGTCAATGAAATTTAGTTTTTGAAAATGTCGCTATTTCTTCAGCGCGCGATAACGGCTAGGATTGGTCCCACAGTAAAGAATGACTTATTTATCTAAATTCTTAAATGAAGCGCTACCACAGCGCCCAGTGTAATCGCTGAGTTCCGGCAATCATGTCAAATTGAGAAGAATGTTATTTCTTGGAGTCCAATTTTCTCATTTATCAAATTTTTTGGTTATAGTCCAAAGTTTGTTCAATTAAGTCCCACAGCCAATCGTTTCACTGCTAAAAGCCAAACATCCTAGTAGTACCGGAAAATATCGCTAAATACATGTTGGTACGAATATGTGACCCAACCGTTGTAACTCAAACGGACTGACACTGTTAGAAAGACAATAAAATGTAGTTTTTGTAACTATCGCTATTTCTTCAGCGCGCGATAACGGCTAGGATTGGTCCCACAGTAAAGAATGACTTATTTATCTAAATTTTTAAATGAAGCGCTACCACAGCGCCCCGTGAAATCGCTGAGTTCCGGCAATCCTCTCAAATTAAGAAGAATGTTATTTCTTGGAGTCCAATTGTCTCATTTATCACATTTATCAGATCACAGTCCAAAGGTAGTTCAATTAAGTCACACAGTCCATCGTTTCACTGATAAAAGCGATGCAACCTAGTACTATCAAAAATATATCGCTAAACACATGTTGGTACGAATAGGTGACCCAACCGTTGTAGCTCAAAAGGACTGACACCGTTAAAAACTCAATGAAATGTATATTTTGAAACTGTCGCAAATTCTTCAGCGTGCGATAACGGCTAAGATTTGTCCCACAGTAAAGAATGACTTTTTTATCTTAATTTTTAATTGAAACGCTGCCACAGCGCCCAGCGTAATCGCTGAGTTTCGGCAATCATGTCAAATTAGGAAGAATGTTATTTCTTGGAGTCCAATTGTCTCACTTATAACATTTTTAAGGTCACAGTCCATAATCAGTTCAATTAAGTCCCACAGTCAATCGTTTCACTGGTAAAAGCCATACAACCTAGTAGTACCGGAAAAGTATCACGAAATACATGTTGGTACGAATATGTGACTCAACCGTTGTAACTCAAACGGATTGATATTCTTAGAAAGTCAATGATATGAATTTTTTAAAACTGTCGCTATTTCTTCAGCGCGGGATAACGGCTAGGATTGGTCCCACAGTTAAGAATGACTTATTTATCTAAATTCTTAAATAAAGCGCTACCACAGCGCCCAGTGTAATCGCTGAGTTCCGGAAATCATGTCAAATTAAAAAGAATGTTATTTCTTGGAGTCCGCTTGTCTCACTTAAAACATTTTTAAGGTCACAGTCCATTGTCAGTTCAATTAAGTCCCACAGTCAATCGTTTCACTGGTAAAAGCCATACAACCTAGTAATACCGGAAAATAGCACGAATACATGTTGGTACGAATATGTGACTCAACCGTTGCAACTCAAACGGATTGATACTGTTAGAAAGCAAATGAAATGTAGTTTTTGAAACTGTCGCTAATTCTTCAGCGCGCAATAACGGCTAAGATTGGTTCCACAGTAAAGAATGACTTCATTATCTAAATTTTTAATTGAAACGCTGCCACAGCGCCCAGCGTAATCGCTGAGTTTCGGCAATCATGTCAAATTAGGAAGAATGTTATTTCTTGGAGTCCAATTGTCTCACTTATAACATTTTTAAGGTCACAGTCCATAATCAGTTCAATTAAGTCCCACAGTCAATCGTTTCACTGGTAAAAGCCATACAACCTAGTAGTACCGGAAAAGTATCACGAAATACATGTTGGTACGAATATGTGATTCAACCGTTGTAACTCAAACGGATTGATATTCTTAGAAAGTCAATGAAATGAATTTTTTAAAACTGTCGCTATTTCTTCAGCGCGGGATAACGGCTAGGATTGGTCCCACAGTTAAGAATGACTTATTTATCTAAATTCTTAAATAAAGCGCTACCACAGCGCCCAGTGTAATCGCTGAGTTCCGGAAATCATGTCAAATTAAAAAGAATGTTATTTCTTGGAGTCCGCTTGTCTCACTTAAAACATTTTTAAGGTCACAGTCCATTGTCAGTTCAATTAAGTCCCACAGTCAATCGTTTCACTGGTAAAAGCCATACAACCTAGTAATACCGGAAAATAGCACGAATACATGTTGGTACGAATATGTGACTCAACCGTTGCAACTCAAACGGATTGATACTGTTAGAAAGCAAATGAAATGTAGTTTTTGAAACTGTCGCTAATTCTTCAGCGCGCAATAACGGCTAAGATTGGTTCCACAGTAAAGAATGACTTCTTTATCTAAATTCTTAAATGAAGCGCGACCACAGCGCCCAGTGTAATCACTAAGTTCCGGCAATCATGTCAAATTAAAAAGAATGTTATTTCTTGGAGTCCGCTTGTCTCACTTATAACATTTTTAAGGTCACAGTCCATAATCAGTTCAATTAAGTCCCACAGTCAATCGTTTCACTGGTAAAAGCCATACAACCTAGTAGTACCGGAAAAGTATCACGAAATACATGTTGGTACGAATATGTGACTCAACCGTTGTAACTCAAACGGATTGATATTCTTAGAAAGTCAATGAAATGAATTTTTTGAAACTGTCGCTATTTCTTCAGCGCGGGATAACGGCTAGGATTGGTCCCACAGTTAAGAATGACTTATTTATCTAAATTCTTAAATAAAGCGCTACCACAGCGCCCAGTGTAATCGCTGAGTTCCGGAAATGATGTCAAATTAAAAAGAATGTTATTTCTTGGAGTCCGCTTGTCTCACTTAAAACATTTTTAAGGTCACAGTCCAGTGTCAGTTCAATTAAGTCCCACAGTCAATCGTTTCACTGGTAAAAGCCATACAACCTAGTAATACCGGAAAATAGCACGAATACATTTTGGTACGAATATGTGACTCAACCGTTGCATCTCAAACGGATTGATACTGTTAGAAAGCAAATGAAATGTAGTTTTTGAAACTGTCGCTAATTCTTCAGCACGCGATAACGGCTAAGATTGGTTCCACAGTAAAGAATGACTTCTTTATCTAAATTCTTAAATGAAGAGCTACCAAAGTGCCCAGTGTAATCGCTAAGTTCCGGCAATCATGTCAAATTAAAAAGAATGTTATTTCTTGGAGTCTGCTTGTCTCACTTATAACATTTTTAAGGTCACAGTCCATAATCAGTTCAATTAAGTCCCACAGTCAATCGTTTCACTGTTAAAAGCCATACAACCTAGTAGTACCGGAAAAATATCACGAAATACATGTTGGTACGAATATGCGACTCAACCGTTGTAACTCAAACGGATTGATATTTTTAGAAAGTCAATGGAATGTAGTTTTTGAAACTGTCGCTATTTCTTCAGCGCGCGAAAACGGCTAGGATTGGTCCCACAGTAAAGAATGACTTATTTATATAAATTCTTAAATGAAGCGCTACCACAGCGCCCAGTGTAATCGCTGAGTTCCGGAAATCATATCAAATTAAAAAGAATGATATTTCTTGGAATCCGCTTGTCTCACTTAAAACATTTTTAAGGTCACAGTCCGTAGTCAGTTCAATTAAGTCCCACAGTCAATCGTTTCACTGTTAAAATCCTTACAACCTAGTAGTACCGGAAAAAATATCACGAATTACATGTTGGTACGAATATGTGACTCAACCGTTGTAACTCAAACGGATTGATATTCTTAGAAAGTCAATGAAATTTAGTTTTTGAAACTGTCGCTATTTCTTCAGCGCGCGATAACGGCTAGGATTGGTCCCACAGTAAAGAATGAATTATTTATCTAAATTCTTAAATGAAGCGCTACCACAGCGCCCAGTGTAATCGCTGAGTTCCGGCAATCATGTCAAATTAAAAAGAATGTTATTTCTTGGAGTCCGCTTGTCTCACTTATCACATTTTTAAGGTCACAGTCCATTGTCAGTTAATTAAGTCCCACAGTCAATCGTTTCACTGTTAAAAGCCTTACAACCTAGTAGTACCGGAAAAACATCACGAAATACATGTTGGTACGAATATGTGACTCAAACGTTGTAACTCAAACGGATTGATATTCTTAGAAAGTCAATGGAATGTAGTTTTTGAAACTGTCGCTATTTCTTCAGCGCGCGAAAACGGCTAGGATTGGCCCCACAGTAAAGAATGACTTATTTATATAAATTCTTAAATGAAGCGCTACCACAGCGCCCAGTGTAATCGCTGAGTTCCGGAAATCATATCAAATTAAAAAGAATGATATTTCTTGGAATCCGCTTGTCTCACTTATAACATTTATCAGGTCACAGTATAAAGGTAGTTCAATTAAGTCACACAGTCCATCGTTTCATTGTTAAAAGCGATGCAACCTAGTAGTATCAAAAAAATATCGCTAAACACATGTTGGTACGAATATGTGACTCAAACGTTGTAACTCAAACGGATTGATATTCTTAGAAAGTCAATGAAATTTAGTTTTTGAAACTGTCGCTTTTTCTTCAGCGCGCGATAACGGCTAGGATTGGTCCCACAGTAAAGAATGACTTTTTTATCTTAATTTTTAATTGAAGCGCTACCACAGCGCCCAGTGTAATCGCTGAGTTTCGGCAATCATGTCAAATTGAGAAGAATGTTATTTCTTGGAGTCCAAATTTTCTCATTTATCAAATTTATTTGGTTATAGTCCAAAGTTTGTTCAATTAAGTCCCACAGCCAATCGTTTCACTGCTAAAAGCCATACAACCTAGTAGTACCGGAAAATATCGCTAAATACATGTTGGTACGAATATGTGACCCAACCGTTGTAGTTCAAAAGGACTGACACCGTTAAAAAGTCAATGAAATGTATATTTTGAAACTGTCGCTAATTCTTCAGCGTGCGATAACGGCTAAGATTTGTCCCACAGTAAAGAATGACTTTTTTATCTTAATTTTTAATTGAAGCGCTGCCACAGCGCCCAGCGTAATCGCTGAGTTTCGGCAATCATGTCAAATTAGGAAGAATGTTATTTCTTGGAGTCCAATTGTCTCACTTATAATATTTTTAAGGTCACAGTCCATAATCAGTTCAATTAAGTCCCACAGTCAATCGTTTCACTGGTAAAAGCCATACAACCTAGTAATACCGGAAAATAGCACGAATACATGTTGGTACGAATATGTGACTCAACCGTTGCAACTCAAACGGATTGATACTGTTAGAAAGCAAATGAAATGTAGTTTTTGAAACTGTCGCTAATTCTTCAGCGCGCGATAACGGCTAAGATTGGTTCCACAGTAAAGAATGACTTCTTTATCTAAATTCTTAAATGAAGCGCTACCACAGCGCCCAGTGTAATCGCTAAGTTCCGGCAATCATGTCAAATTAAAAAGAATGTTGTTTCTTGGAGTCCGCTTGTCTCACTTATAACATTTTTAAGGTCACAGTCCATAATCAGTTCAATTAAGTCCCACAGTCAATCGTTTCACTGGTAAAAGCCATACAACCTAGTAGTACCGGAAAAGTATCACGAAATACATGTTGGTACGAATATGTGACACAACCGTTGTAACTCAAACGGATTGATATTCTTAGAAAGTCAATGAAATGAATTTTTTGAAACTGTCGCTATTTCTTCAGCGCGGGATAACGGCTAGGATTGGTCCCACAGTTAAGAATGACTTATTTATCTAAATTCTTAAATAAAGCGCTACCACAGCGCCCAGTGTAATCGCTGAGTTCCGGAAATCATGTCAAATTAAGAAGAATGTTATTTCTTGGAGTCCAATTGTCTCCTTTATCACATTTATCAGGTGACAGTGCAAAGTTAGTTCAATTAAGTCCCACAGTCAATCGTTTCATGGTTAAAAGCGATGCAATCTAGTAATATCAGAAAAATATCGCTAAATACATGTTGGCACGAATATGTGACCCAACCGTTGTAACTCAAACGGACTGACACCGTTAGAAAAGTCAATGAAATGTAGTTTTTGAAACTATCGCTATTTCTTCAGCGCCCGATAACAACTAGGATTGGCCCCACAGTAAAGAATGACTTATTTACATAAACTTTTAAATGAAGTGCTACCACAGCGCCCACTGTAATCGCTAAGTTCCGGCAATCATGTCAAATTAAAAAGAATGTTATTTCTTGGAGTCCGCTTGTCTATCTTATAACATTGTTAAGGTCACAGTCCATAATCAGTTCAATTAAGTCCCACAGTCAATCGTTTCACTGTTAAAAGCCATACAACCTAGTAGTACCGGAAAAATATCACGAAATACATGTTGGTACGAATATGCGACTCAACCGTTGTAACTCAAACGGATTGATATTTTTAGAAAGTCAATGGAATGTAGTTTTTGAAACTGTCGCTATTTCTTCAGCGCGCAAAAACGGCTAGGATTGGTCCCACAGTAAAGAATGACTTATTTATATAAATTCTTAAATGAAGCGCTACCACAGCGCCCAGTGTAATCGCTGAGTTCCGGAAATCATATCAAATTAAAAAGAATGATATTTCTTGGAATCCGCTTGTCTCACTTAAAACATTTTTAAGGTCACAGTCCGTAGTCAGTTCAATTAAGTCCCACAGTCAAACGTTTCACTGGTAAAATCCATACAACCTAGTAATACCGGAAAATAGCACGAATACATGTTGGTACGAATATGTGACTCAACCGTTTGCAACTCAAACGGATTGATACTGTTAGAAAGCAAATGAAATGTAGTTTTTGAAACTGTCGCTAATTCTACAGCGCGCAATAACGGCTAAGATTGGTCCCACAGTAAAGAATGACTTTTTTATCTTAATTTTTAAATAAAGCGCTACCACAGCGCCCAGTGTAATCGCTGAGTTCCGGAAATCCCGTCAAATTAAAAAGAATGTTATTTCTTGGAGTCCAATTGTCTCACTTATCACATTTATCAGGTCACAGTCCAAAGTTTGTTCATTTAAGTCCCACAGTCAATCGTTTCCTTGTTAAAAGCGATGCAACCTAGTAGTATCAAAAAAATATCGCTAAACACATGTTGGTACGAATAGGTGACCCAACCGTTGTAGCTCAAAAGGACTGACACCGTTAAAAAGTCAATGAAATGAATATTTTGAAACTGTCGCTAATTCTTCAGCGTGCCATAACGGCTAAGATTTGTCCCACAGTAAAGAATGACTTTTTTATCTTAATTTTTAATTGAAGCGCTGCCACAGCGCCCAGCGTAATCGCTGAGTTTCGGCAATCATGTCAAATTTGGAAGAATGTTATTTCTTGGAGTCCAATTGTCTCACTTATAACATTTTTAAGGTCACAGTCCATAATCAGTTCAATTAAGTCCCACAGTCAATCGTTTCACTGGTAAAAGCCATACAACCTAGTAGTACCGGAAAAGTATCACGAAATACATGTTGGTACGAATATGTGACTCAACCGTTGTAACTCAAACATACTGATATTCTTAGAAAGTCAATGAAATGAATTTTTTGAAACTGTGGCTATTTCTTCAGCGCGGGATAACGGCTAGGATTGGTCCCACAGTTAAGAATGACTTATTTATCTAAATTCTTAAATAAAGCGCTACCACAGCGCCCAGTGTAATCGCTGAGTTCCGGAAATCATGTCAAATTAAAAAGAATGTTATTTCTTGGAGTCCGCTTGTCTCACTTAAAACATTTTTAAGGTCACAGTCCATTGTCAGTTCAATTAAGTCCCACAGTCACTCGTTTCACTGGTAAAAGCCATACAACCTAGTAATACCGGAAAATAGCACGAATACATGTTGGTACGAATATGTGACTCAACCGTTGCAACTCAAACGGATTGATACTGTTAGAAAGCAAATGAAATGTAGTTTTTGAAACTGTTGCTAATTCTTCAGCGCGCGATAACGGCTAAGATTGGTCCCACTGTAAAGAATGACTTCTTTATCTTAATTTATAATTGAAGCGCTACCACAGCGCCCAGTGTAATCGCTAAGTTTCGGCAATCATGTCAAATTAGGAAGAATGTTATTTCTTGGTGTCCAATTGTCTCACTTTAACATTTATAAGGTCACAGTCTATAATCAGTTCAATTAAGTCCCACAGTCAATCGTTTCACTATAAAAGCCTTACAACCTAGTAGTACCGGAAAAAATATCACGAAATACATGTTGGTACGAATATGTGACTCAACCGTTAGCACTCAAACGGATTGATATTCTTAGAAAGTCAATGAAATTTAGTTTTTGAAACTGTCGCTATTTCTTCAGTGCGCGATAACGGCTAGGATTGGTCCCACAGTAAAGAATGACTTATTTATCTAAATTCTTAAATGAAGCGCTACCACAGCGCCCAGTGTAATCGCTGAGTTCCGGCAATCATGTCAAATTAAAAAGAATGTTATTTCTTGGAGTCCGCTTGTCTCACTTATAACATTTTTAAGGTCACAGTTCATATTCAGTTCAATTAAGTCCCACAGTCAATCGTTTCAGTGGTAAAAGCCATACAACCTAGTAATACCGGAAAATAGCCCGAATACATGTTGGTACGAATATGTGACTAAACCGTTTGCAACTCAAACGGATTGATTCTGTTAGAAAGCAAATGAAATGTAGTTTTTGAAACTGTCGCTAATTCTACAGCGCGCGATAACGGCTAAGATTGGTCCCACAGTAAAGAATGACTTTTTTATCTTAATTTTTAATTGAAGCGCTACCACAGCGCCCAGTGTAATCGCTGAGTTCCGGAAATCATGTCAAATTAAAAAGAATGTTATTTCTTGGAGTCCGCTTGTCTCACTTAAAACATTTTTAAGGTCACAGTCCATTGTCAGTTCAATTAAGTCCCACAGTCAATCGTTTCAATGGTAAAAGCCATACAACCTAGTAATACCGGAAAATAGCACGAATACATGTTGGTACGAATATGTGACTCAACCGTTGCAACTCAAGCGGATTGATACTGTTAGAAAGCAAATGAAATGTAGTTTTTGAAACTGTCGCTAATTCTACAGCGCGCAATAACGGCTAAGATTGGTCCCACAGTAAAGAATGACTTTTTTATCTTAATTTTTAAATAAAGCGCTACCACAGCGCCCAGTGTAATCGCTGAGTTCCGGAAATCCCGTCAAATTAAAAAGAATGTTATTTCTTGGAGTCCAATTGTCTCATTTATCACATTTATCAGGTCACAGTCCAAAGTTTGTTCGTTTAAGTCCCACAGTCAATCGTTTCATTGTTAAAAGCGATGCAACCTAGTAGTATCAAATAAATATCGCTAAACACATGTTGGTACGAATAGGTGACCAAACCGTTGTAGCTCAAAAGGACTGACACCGTTAAAAAGTCAATGAAATGTATATTTTGAAACTGTCGCTAATTCTTCAGCGTGCGATAACGGCTAAGATTTGTCCCACAGTAAAGAATTACTTTTTTATCTTAATTTTTAATTGAAGCGCTGCCACAGCGCCCAGCGTAATCGCTGAGTTTCGGCAATCATGTCAAATTAGGAAGAATGTTATTTCTTGGAGTCCAATTGTCTCACTTATAACATTTTTAAGGTCACAGTCCATAATCAGTTCAATTAAGTCCCACAGTCAATCGTTTCACTGGTAAAAGCCATACAACCTAGTAGTACCGGAAAAACATCACGAAATACATGTTGGTACGAATATGTGACTCAACCGTTGTAACTCAAACATACTGATATTCTTAGAAAGTCAATGAAATGAATTTTTTGAAACTGTCGCTATTTCTTCAGCGCGGGATAACGGCTAGGATTGGTCCCACAGTTAAGAATGACTTATTTATCTAAATTCTTAAATAAAGCGCTACCACAGCGCCCAGTGTAATCGCTGAGTTTCGGCAATCATGTCAAAATAGGAAGAATGTTATTTCTTGGAGTCCAATTGTCTCACTTTAACATTTATAAGGTCACAGTCCATAATCAGTTCAATTAAGTCCCGCAGTCAATCGTTTCACTGTTAAAAGCCTTACAACCTAGTAGTACCGGAAAAACATCACGAAATACATGTTGGTACGAATATGTGACTCAACCGTTGTAACTCAAACGGATTGATATTCTTAGAAAGTCAATGAAATTTAGTTTTTGAAACTGTCGCTATTTCTTCAGCGCGCGATAACGGCTAGGATTGGTCCCACAGTAAAGAATGACTTTTTTATCTTAATTTTTAATTGAAGCGCTACCACAGCGCCCAGTGTAATCGCTAAGTTTCGGCAATCATGTCAAATTGAAAAGAATGTTATTTCTTGGAGTCCAATTTTCTCACTTATCAAATTTATTAGGTTATAGTCCAAAGTTTGTTCATTTAAGTCCCACAGTCAATCGTTTCATTGTTAAAAGCGATGCAACCTAGTAGTATCAAAAAAATATCGCTAAACACATGTTGGTACGAATAGGTGACCAAACCGTTGTAGCTCAAAAGGACTGACACCGTTAAAAAGTCAATGAAATGTATATTTTGAAACTGTCGCTAATTCTTCAGCGTGCGATAACGGCTAAGATTTGTCCCACAGTAAAGAATGACTTTTTTATCTTAATTTTTAATTGAAGCGCTGCCACAGCGCCCAGCGTAATCGCTGAGTTTCGGCAATCATGTCAAATTAGGAAGAATGTTATTTCTTGGAGTCCAATTGTCTCACTTATAACATTTTTAAGGTCACAGTCCATAATCAGTTCAATTAAGTCCCACAGTCAATCGTTTCACTGGTAAAAGCCATACAACCTAGTAGTACCGGAAAAGTATCACGAAATACATGTTGGTACGAATTTGTGACTCAACCGTTGTAACTCAAACATACTGATATTCTTAGAAAGTCAATGAAATGAATTTTTTGAAACTGTCGCTATTTCTTCAGCGCGGGATAACGGCTAGGATTGGTCCCACAGTTAAGAATGACTTATTTATCTAAATTCTTAAATAAAGCGCTACCACAGCGCCCAGTGTAATCGCTGAGTTCCGGAAATCATGTCAAATTAAAAAGAATGTTATTTCTTGGAGTCCGCTTGTCTCACTTAAAACATTTTTAAGGTCACAGTCCATTGTCAGTTCAATTAAGTCCCACAGTCACTCGTTTCTCTGGTAAAAGCCATACAACCTAGTAATACCGGAAAATAGCACGAATACATGTTGGTACGAATATGTGACTCAACCGTTGCAACTCAAACGGATTGATACTGTTAGAAAGCAAATGAAATGTAGTTTTTGAAACTGTTGCTAATTCTTCAGCGCGCGATAACGGCTAAGATTGGTCCCACTGTAAAGAATGACTTCTTTATCTTAATTTTTAATTGAAGCGCTACCACAGCGCCCAGTGTAATCGCTAAGTTTCGGCAATCATGTCAAATTAGGAAGAATGTTATTTCTTGGAGTCCAATTGTCTCACTTTAACATTTATAAGGTCACAGTCTATAATCAGTTCAATTAAGTCCCACAGTCAATCGTTTCACTGTTAAAAGCCTTACAACCTAGTAGTACCGGAAAAAATATCACGAAATACATGTTGGTACGAATATGTGACTCAACCGTTGTAACTCAAACGGATTGATATTCTTAGAAAGTCAATGAAATTTAGTTTTTGAAACTGTCGCTATTTCTTCAGCGCGCGATAACGGCTAGGATTGGTCCCACAGTAAAGAATGACTTATTTATCTAAATTCTTAATTGAAGCGCTACCACAGCGCCCAGTGTAATCGCTGAGTTCCGGAAATCATGTCAAATTAAAAAGAATGTTATTTCTTGGAGTCCGCTTGTCTCACTTAAAACATTTTTAAGGTCACAGTCCATTGTCAGTTCAATTAAGTCCCACAGTCAATCGTTTCACTGGTAAAAGCCATACAACCTAGTAATACCGGAAAATAGCACGAATACATGTTGGTACGAATATGTGACTCAACCGTTGCAACTCAAACGGATTGATACTGTTAGAAAGCAAATGAAATGTAGTTTTTGAAACTGTCGCTAATTCTTCAGCGCGCGATAACGGCTAAGATTGGTTCCACAGTAAAGAATGACTTCTTTATCTAAATTCTTAAATGAAGCGCTACCACAGCGCCCAGTGTAATCGCTAAGTTCCGGCAATCATGTCAAATTAAAAAGAATGTTATTTCTTGGAGTCCGCTTGTCTCACTTATAACATTTTTAACGTCACAGTCCATAATCAGTTCAATTAAGTCCCACAGTCAATCGTTTCACTGTTAAAAGCCATACAACCTAGTAGTACCGGAAAAATATCACGAAATACATGTTGGTACGAATATGCGACTCAACCGTTGTAACTCAAACGGATTGATATTTTTAGAAAGTCAATGGAATGTAGTTTTTGAAACTGTCGCTATTTCTTCAGCGCGCGAAAACGGCTAGGATTGGTCCCACAGTAAACAATGACTTTTTTATCTTAATTTTTAAATAAAGCGCTACCACAGCGCCCAGTGTAAACGCTGAGTTCCGGAAATCCCGTCAAATTAAAAAGAATGTTATTTCTTGGAGTCCAATTGTCTCATTTATCACATTTATCAGGTCACAGTCCAAAGTTTGTTCATTTAAGTCGCACAGTCAATCGTTTCATTGTTAAAAGCGATGCAACCTAGTAGTATCAAAAAAATATCGCTAAACACATGTTGGTACGAATAGGTGACCAAACCGTTTTAGCTCAAAAGGACTGACACCGTTAAAAAGTCAATGAAATGTATATTTTGAAACTGTCGCTAATTCTTCAGCGTGCGATAACGGCTAAGATTGGTCCCACAGTAAAGAATGACTTTTTTATCTTAATTTTTAATTGAAGCGCTGCCACAGCGCCCAGCGTAATCGCTGAGTTTCGGCAATCATGTCAAATTAGGAAGAATGTTATTTCTTGGAGTCCAATTGTCTCACTTATAACATTTTTAATGTCACAGTCCATAATCAGTTCAATTAAGTTCCACAGTCAATCGTTTCACTGGTAAAAGCCATACAACCTAGTAGTACCGGAAAAGTATCACGAAATACATGTTGGTACGAATATGTGACTCAACCGTTGTAACTCAAACATACTGATATTCTTAGAAAGTCAATGAAATGAATTTTTTGAAACTGTCGCTATTTCTTCAGCGCGGGATAACGGCTAGGATTGGTCCCACAGTTAAGAATGACTTATTTATCTAAATTCTTAAATAAAGCGCTACCACAGCGCCCAGTGTAATCGCTGAGTTCCGGAAATCATGTCAAATTAAAAAGAATGTTATTTCTTGGAGTCCAATTGTCTCACTTTAACATTTATAAGGTCACAGTCTATAATCAGTTCAATTAAGTCCCACAGTCAATCGTTTCACTGTTAAAAGCCTTACAACCTAGTAGTACCGGAAAAAATATCACGAAATACATGTTGGTACGAATATGTGACTCAACCGTTGTAACTCAAACGGATTGATATTCTTAGAAAGTCAATGAAATTTAGTTTTTGAAACTGTGGCTATTTTTTCAGCGCGCAATAACGGCTACGATTGGTCCCACAGTAAAGAATGACTTATTTATCTAAATTCGTAAATGAAGCGCTACCACAGCGCCCAGTGTAATCGCTGAGTTCCGGCAATCATGTCAAATTAAAAAGAATGTTATTTCTTGGAGTCCGCTTGTCTCACTTATAACATTTTTAAGGTCACAGTTCATAGTCAGTTCAATTAAGTCCCACAGTCAATCGTTTCACTGGTAAAAGCCATACAACCTAGTAATACCGCAAAATAGCACGAATACATGTTGGTACGAATATGTGACTAAATCGTTTGCAACTCAAACGGATTGATTCTGTTAGAAAGCAAATGAAATGTAGTTTTTGAAACTGTCGCTAATTCTACAGCGCGCGATAACGGCTAAGATTGGTCCCACAGTAAAGAATGACTTTTTTATCTTAATTTTTAATTGAAGCGCTACCACAGCGCCATGTGTAATCGCTGAGTTTCGGCAATCATGTCAAAATAGGAAGAATGTTATTTCTTGGAGTCCAATTGTCTCACTTTAACATTTATAAGGTCACAGTCCATAATCAGTTCAATTAAGTCCCGCAGTCAATCGTTTCACTGTTAAAAGCCTTACAACCTAGTAGTACCGGAAAAACATCACGAAATACATGTTGGTACGAATATGTGACTCAACCGTTGTAACTCAAACGGATTGATATTCTTAGAAAGTCAATGAAATTTAGTTTTTGAAACTGTCGCTATTTCTTCAGCGCGCGATAACGGCTAGGATTGGTCCCACAGTAAAGAATGACTTTTTTATCTTAATTTTTAATTGAAGCGCTACCACAGCGCCCAGTGCAATCGCTGAGTTTCGGCAATCATGTCAAATTGAGAAGGATGTTATTTCTTGGAGTCCAATTTTCTCACTTATCAAATTTATTAGGTTATAGTCCAAAGTTTGTTCATTTAAGTCCCACAGTCAATCGTTTCATTGTTAAAAGCGATGCAACCTAGTAGTATCAAAAAAATATCGCTAAACACATGTTGGTACGAATAGGTGACCAAACCGTTGTAGCTCAAAAGGACTGACACCGTTAAAAAGTCAATGAAATGTAGATTTTGAAACTGTCGCTAATTATTCAGCGTGCGATAACGGCTAAGATTTGTCCCACAGTAAAGAATGACTTTTTTTATCTTAATTTTTAATTGAAGCGCTACCACAGCGCCCTGTGTAATCGCTGAGTTTCGGCAATTATGTCAAATTAGAAAGAATGTTATTTCTTGGAGTCCAATTGTCTCACTTTAACATTTATAAGGTCACAGTCTATAATCAGTTCAATTAAGTCCCACAGTCAATCGTTTCACTGTTAAAAGCCTTACAACCTAGTAGTACCGGAAAAAATATCACGAAATACATGTTGGTACGAATATGTGACTAAACCGTTTGCAACTCAAACGGATTGATTCTGTTAGAAAGCAAATGAAATGTAGTTTTTGAAACTGTCGCTAATTCTACAGCGCGCGATAACGGCTAAGATTGGTCCCACAGTAAAGAATGACTTTTTTATCTTAATTTTTAATTGAAGCGCTACCACAGCGTCATGTGTAATCGCTGAGTTTCGGCAATCATGTCAAATTAGGAAGAATGTTATTTCTTGGAGTCCAATTGTCTCACTTTAACATTTATAAGGTCACAGTCCATAATCAGTTCAATTAAGTCCCGCAGTCAATCGTTTCACTGTTAAAAGCCTTACAACCTAGTAGTACCGGAAAAACATCACGAAATACATGTTGGTACGAATGTGTGATTCAACTGTTTTAATCAAACGGATTGATATTCTTAGAAAGTCAATGAAATTTAGTTTTTGAAACTGTCGCTATTTCTTCAGCGCGCAATAACGGCTAGGATTGGTCCCACAGTAAAGAACGACTTTTTTATCTTAATTTTTAATTGAAGCGCTACCACAGCGCCCAGTGTAATCGCTGAGTTTCGGCAATCATGTCAAATTGAGAAGAATGTTATTTCTTGGAGTCCAATTTTCTCACTTATCAAATTTATTAGGTTATAGTCCAAAGTTTGTTCAATTAAGTCCCACAGTCAATCGTTTCACTGCTAAAAGCCATACAACCTAGTAGTACCGAAAAAATATCGCTAAACACATGTTGGTACGAATAGGTGACCCAACCGTTGTAGCTCAAAAGGACTGACACCGTTAAAAAGTCAATGAAATGTAGATTTTGAAACTGTCGCTAATTCTACAGCGCGCGATAACGGCTAAGATTGGTCCCACAGTAAAGAATGACTTTTTTATCTTAATTTTTAATTGAAGCGCTACCACAGCGTCATGTGTAATCGCTGAGTTTCGGCAATCATGTCAAATTAGGAAGAATGTTATTTCTTGGAGTCCAATTGTCTCACTTTAACATTTATAAGGTCACAGTCCATAATCAGTTCAATTAAGTCCCGCAGTCAATCGTTTCACTGTTAAAAGCCTTACAACCTAGTAGTACCGGAAAAACATCACGAAATACATGTTGGTACGAATGTGTGATTCAACCGTTTTAATCAAACGGATTGATATTCTTAGAAAGTCAATGAAATTTAGTTTTTGAAACTGTCGCTATTTCTTCAGCGCGCGATAACGGCTAGGATTGGTCCCACAGTAAAGAACGACTTTTTTATCTTAATTTTTAATTGAAGCGCTACCACAGCGCCCAGTGTAATCGCTGAGTTTCGGCAATCATGTCAAATTGAGAAGAATGTTATTTCTTGGAGTCCAATTTTCTCACTTATCAAATTTATTAGGTTATAGTCCAAAGTTTGTTCAATTAAGTCCCACAGTCAATCGTTTCACTGCTAAAAGCCATACAACCTAGTAGTACCGGAAAAATATCGCTAAACACATGTTGGTACGAATAGGTGACCCAACCGTTGTAGCTCAAAAGGACTGACACCGTTAAAAAGTCAATGAAATGTAGATTTTGAAACTGTCGCTAATTCTTCAGCGTGCGATAACGGCTAAGATTTGTCCCACAGTAAAGAATGACTTTTTTTATCTTAATTTCTATTTGAAGTGCTGCCACAGCGCCCAGCGTAATCGCTGAGTTTCGGCAATCATGTCAAATTAGGAAGAATGTTATTTCTTGGAGTCCAATTGTCTCACTTATAACATTTTTAAGGTCACAGTCCATAATCTGTTTAATTAAGTCCCACAGTCAATCGTTTCACTGGTAAAAGCCATACAACCTAGTAATACCGGAAAATAGCACAAGTACATGTTGGTACGAATATGTGACTCAACCGTTTTAATCAAACGGATTGATATTCTTAGAAAGTCAATGAAATTTAGTTTTTGAAACTGTCGCTATTTCTTCAGCCGCGATAACGGCTAGGATTGGTCCCACAGTAAAGAATGACTTTTTTATCTTTATTTTTAATTGAAGCGCTACCACAGCGCCCAGTGTAATCGCTAAGTTTCGGCAATCCTGTCAAATTAAGAAGAATGTTATTTCTTGGTGTCCAATTGTCTCATTTATCACATTTATCAGGTCACAGTCCAAAGGTAGTTAAATTAAGTCCCACAGTCCATCGTTTTATTGTTAAAAGCGATGCAACCTGGTAGTATCAAAAAAATATCGCTAAACACATGTCGGTACGAATAGGTGACACAACCGTTGTAGCTCAAAAGGACTGACACCGTTAAAAAGTCAATGAAGTGTAGATTTTTAAACTGTCGCTAATTCTTCAGCGTGCGATAACGGCTAAGATTTGTCCCACAGTAAAGAATGACTTATTTATCTAAATTTTTAATTGAAGTGCTGCCACAGCGCCCAGCGTAATCGCTGAGTTTCGGCAATCATGTCAAATTAGGAAGAATGTTATTTCTTGGAGTCCAATTGTCTCACTTTAACATTTATAAGGTCACAGTCTATAATCAGTTCAATTAAGTCCCACAGTCAATCGTTTCACTGTTAAAAGCCTTACAACCTAGTAGTACCGGAAAAAATATCACGAAATACATGTTGGTACGAATATGTGACTCAACCGTTGTAACTCAAACGGATTGATATTCTTAGAAAGTCAATGAAATTTAGTTTTTGAAACTGTCGCTATTTCTTCAGCGCGCGATAACGGCTGGGATTGGTCCCACAGTAAAGAATGACTTATTTATCTAAATTCTTAAATGAAGCGCTACCACAGCGCCCAGTGTAATCGCTGAGTTCCGGCAATCATGTCAAATTAAAAAGAATGTTATTTCTTGGAGTCCGCTTGTCTCACTTATAACATTTTTAAGGTCACAGTTCATAGTCAGTTCAATTAAGTCCCACAGTCAATCGTTTCACTGGTAAAAGCCATACAACCTAGTAATACCGGAAAATAGCACGAATACATGTTGGTACGAATATGTGACTAAACCGTTTGCAACTCAAACGGATTGATTCTGTTAGAAAGCAAATGAAATGTAGTTTTTGAAACTGTCGCTAATTCTACAGCGCGCCATAACGGCTAAGATTGGTCCCACAGTAAAGAATGACTTTTTTATCTTAATTTTTAATTGAAGCGCTACCACAGCGCCCAGTGTAATCGCTGAGTTCCGGCAATCATGTCAAATTGAGAAGAATGTTATTTCTTGGAGTCCAATTTTCTCATTTATCACATTTATTAGGTCACAGTCCAATGTTTGTTCAATTAAGTCCCACAGTCAATCGTTTCATTGTTAAGAGCGATGCAACCTACTATTATCAAAAAAATATCGCTAAATACATGTTGGTACGAATGTGTGATTCAACCGTTTTAATCAAACGGATTGATATTCTTAGAAAGTCAATGAAATTTAGTTTTTGAAACTGTCGCTATTTCTTCAGCGCGCGATAACGGCTAGGATTGGTCCCACAGTAAAGAACGACTTTTTTATCTTAATTTTTAATTGAAGCGCTACCACAGCGCCCAGTGTAATCGCTGAGTTTCGGCAATCATGTCAAATTGAGAAGAATGTTATTTCTTGGAGTCCAATTTTCTCACTTATCAAATTTATTAGGTTATAGTCCAAAGTTTGTTCAATTAAGTCCCACAGTCAATCGTTTCACTGCTAAAAGCCATACAACCTAGTAGTACCGGAAAAATATCGCTAAACACATGTTGGTACGAATAGGTGACCCAACCGTTGTAGCTCAAAAGGACTGACACCGTTAAAAAGTCAATGAAATGTAGATTTTGAAACTGTCGCTAATTCTTCAGCGTGCGATAACGGCTAAGATTTGTCCCACAGTAAAGAATGACTTTTTTTATCTTAATTTCTATTTGAAGTGCTGCCACAGCGCCCAGCGTAATCGCTGAGTTTCGGCAATCATGTCAAATTAGGAAGAATGTTATTTCTTGGAGTCCAATTGTCTCACTTATAACATTTTTAAGGTCACAGTCCATAATCTGTTCAATTAAGTCCCACAGTCAATCGTTTCACTGGTAAAAGCCATACAACCTAGTAATACCGGAAAATAGCACAAGTACATGTTGGTACGAATATGTGACTCAACCGTTTTAATCAAACGGATTGATATTCTTAGAAAGTCAATGAAATTTAGTTTTTGAAACTGTCGCTATTTCTTCAGCCGCGATAACGGCTAGGATTGGTCCCACAGTAAAGAATGACTTTTTTATCTTTATTTTTAATTGAAGCGCTACCACAGCGCCCAGTGTAATCGCTGAGTTTCGGCAATCCTGTCAAATTAAGAAGAATGTTATTTCTTGGTGTCCAATTGTCTCATTTATCACATTTATCAGGTCACAGTCCAAAGGTAGTTCAATTAAGTCCCACAGTCCATCGTTTTATTGTTAAAAGCGATGCAACCTGGTAGTATCAAAAAAATATCGCTAAACACATGTCGGTACGAATAGGTGACACAACCGTTGTAGCTCAAAAGGACTGACACCGTTAAAAAGTCAATGAAGTGTAGATTTTTAAACTGTCGCTAATTCTTCAGCGTGCGATAACGGCTAAGATTTGTCCCACAGTAAAGAATGACTTATTTATCTAAATTTTTAATTGAAGTGCTGCCACAGCGCCCAGTGTAATCGCTGAGTTCCGGCAATCATGTCAAATTAAAAAGAATGTTATTTCTTGGAGTCCGCTTGTCTCACTTATAACATTTTTAAGGTCACAGTCCATAATCTGTTCAATTAAGTCCCACAGTCAATCGTTTCACTGGTAAAAGCCATACAACCTAGTAATACCGGAAAATAGCACAAGTACATGTTGGTACGAATATGTGACTCAACCGTTTTAATCAAACGGATTGATATTCTTAGAAAGTCAATGAAATTTAGTTTTTGAAACTGTCGCTATTTCTTCAGCCGCGATAACGGCTAGGATTGGTCCCACAGTAAAGAATGACTTTTTTATCTTTATTTTTAATTGAAGCGCTACCACAGCGCCCAGTGTAATCGCTGAGTTTCGGCAATCCTGTCAAATTAAGAAGAATGTTATTTCTTGGTGTCCAATTGTCTCATTTATCACATTTATCAGGTCACAGTCCAAAGGTAGTTCAATTAAGTCCCACAGTCCATCGTTTTATTGTTAAAAGCGATGCAACCTGGTAGTATCAAAAAAATATCGCTAAACACATGTCGGTACGAATAGGTGACACAACCGTTGTAGCTCAAAAGGACTGACACCGTTAAAAAGTCAATGAAGTGTAGATTTTTAAACTGTCGCTAATTCTTCAGCGTGCGATAACGGCTAAGATTTGTCCCACAGTAAAGAATGACTTATTTATCTAAATTTTTAATTGAAGTGCTGCCACAGCGCCCAGCGTAATCGCTGAGTTTCGGCAATCATGTCAAATTAGGAAGAATGTTATTTCTTGGAGTCCAATTGTCTCACTTTAACATTTATAAGGTCACAGTCTATAATCAGTTCAATTAAGTCCCACAGTCAATCGTTTCACTGTTAAAAGCCTTACAACCTAGTAGTACCGGAAAAAATATCACGAAATACATGTTGGTACGAATATGTGACTCAACCGTTGTAACTCAAACGGATTGATATTCTTAGAAAGTCAATGAAATTTAGTTTTTGAAACTGTCGCTATTTCTTCAGCGCGCGATAACGGCTAGGATTGGTCCCACAGTAAAGAATGACTTATTTATCTAAATTCTTAAATGAAGCGCTACCACAGCGCCCAGTGTAATCGCTGAGTTCCGGCAATCATGTCAAATTAAAAAGAATGTTATTTCTTGGAGTCCGCTTGTCTCACTTATAACATTTTTAAGGTCACAGTTCATAGTCAGTTCAATTAAGTCCCACAGTCAATCGTTTCACTGGTAAAAGCCATACAACCTAGTAATACCGGAAAATAGCACGAATACATGTTGGTACGAATATGTGACTAAACCGTTTGCAACTCAAACGGATTGATTCTGTTAGAAAGCAAATGAAATGTAGTTTTTGAAACTGTCGCTAATTCTACAGCGCGCCATAACGGCTAAGATTGGTCCCACAGTAAAGAATGACTTTTTTATCTTAATTTTTAATTGAAGCGCTACCACAGCGTCATGTGTAATCGCTGAGTTTCGGCAATCATGTCAAATTAGGAAGAATGTTATTTCTTGGAGTCCAATTGTCTCACTTTAACATTTATGAGGTCACAGTCCATAATCAGTTCAATTAAGTCCCGCAGTCAATCGTTTCACTGTTAAAAGCCTTACAACCTAGTAGTACCGGAAAAACATCACGAAATACATGTTGGTACGAATATGTGACTCAACCGTTTTAATCAAACGGATTGATATTCTTAGAAAGTCAATGAAATTTAGTTTTTGAAACTGTCGCTATTTCTTCAGCGTGCGATAACGGCTAGGATTGGTCCCACAGTAAAGAATGACTTTTTTATCTTAATTTTTAATTGAAGCGCTACCACAGCGCCCAGTGTAATCGCTGAGTTTCGGCAATCATGTCAAATTGAGAAGAATGTTATTTCTTGGAGTCCAATTTTCTCACTTATCAAATTTATTAGGTTATAGTCCAAAGTTTGTTCAATTAAGTCCCACAGTCAATCGTTTCACTGCTAAAAGCCATACAACCTAGTAGTACCGGAAAAATATCGCTAAACACATGTTGGTACAAATAGGTGACCCAACGGTTGTAGCTCAAAAGGACTGACACCGGTAAAATCTCAATGAAATGTAGATTTTGAAACTGTCGCTAATTCTTCAGCGTGTGATAACGGCTAAGATTCATCCCACAGTAAAGAATGACTTTTTTATCTTAATTTTTATTTGTAGTGCTGCCACAGCACCCAGCGTAATCGCTGAGTTTCGGCAATCATGTCAAATTAGGAAGAATGTTATTTCTTGGAGTCCAATTGTCTCACTTATAACATTTTTAAAGTCACAGTCCATAATCAGTTCAATTAAGTCCCACAGTCAATCGTTTCACTGGTAAAAGCCATACAACCTAGTAATACCGGAAAATAGCACAAGTACATGTTGGTACGAATATGTGACTCAACCGTTGCAACTCAAACGGACTGACACCGTTAGAAAGCAAATGAAATGTAGTTTTTGAAACTGTCGCTAATTCTACAGCGCGATAACGGCTAAGATTGGTCGCAGAGTAAAGAATGACTTTTTTATCTTAATTTTTAATTGAAGCGCTACCACAGCGCCCTGTGTAATCGCTGAGTTTCGGCAATCATGTCAAATTAGGAAGAATGTTATTTCTTGGAGTCCAATTGTCTCACTTTAACATTTATAAGGTCACAGTCCATAATCAGTTCAATTAAGTCCCGCAGTCAATCGTTTCACTGTTAAAAGCCTTACAACCTAGTAGTACCGGAAAAAATATCACGAAATACATGTTGGTACGAATATGTGACTCAACCGTTGTAACTCAAACGGATTGATATTCTTAGAAAGTCAATGAAATTTAGTTTTTGAAACTGTCGCTATTTCTTCAGCGCGCGATAACGGCTAGGATTGGTCCCACAGTAAAGAATGACTTATTTATCTAAATTCTTAAATGAAGCGCTACCACAGCGCCCAGTGTAATCGCTGAGTTCCGGCAATCATGTCAAATTAAAAAGAATGTTATTTCTTGGAGTCCGCTTGTCTCACTTATAACATTTTTAAGGTCACAGTTCATAGTCAGTTCAATTAAGTCCCACAGTCAATCGTTTCACTGGTAAAAGCCATACAACCTAGTAATACCGGAAAATAGCACGAATACATGTTGGTACGAATATGTGACTAAACCGTTTGCAACTCAAACGGATTGATTCTGTTAGAAAGCAAATGAAATGTAGTTTTTGAAACTGTCGCTAATTCTACAGCGCGCCATAACGGCTAAGATTGGTCCCACAGTAAAGAATGACTTTTTTATCTTAATTTTTAATTGAAGCGCTACCACAGCGTCATGTGTAATCGCTGAGTTTCGGCAATCATGTCAAATTAGGAAGAATGTTATTTCTTGGAGTCCAATTGTCTCACTTTAACATTTATAAGGTCACAGTCCATAATCAGTTCAATTAAGTCCCGCAGTCAATCGTTTCACTGTTAAAAGCCTTACAACCTAGTAGTACCGGAAAAACATCACGAAATACATGTTGGTACGAATATGTGACTCAACCGTTTTAATCAAACGGATTGATATTCTTAGAAAGTCAATGAAATTTAGTTTTTGAAACTGTCGCTATTTCTTCAGCGTGCGATAACGGCTAGGATTGGTCCCACAGTAAAGAATGACTTTTTTATCTTAATTTTTATTTGAAGCGCTACCACAGCGCCCAGTGTAATCGCTGAGTTTCGGCAATCATGTCAAATTGAGAAGAATGTTATTTCTTGGAGTCCAATTTTCTCACTTATCAAATTTATTAGGTTATAGTCCAAAGTTTGTTCAATTAAGTCCCACAGTCAATCGTTTCACTGCTAAAAGCCATACAACCTAGTAGTACCGGAAAAATATCGCTAAACACATGTTGGTACAAATAGGTGACCCAACGGTTGTAGCTCAAAAGGACTGACACCGTTAAAAACTCAATGAAATGTAGATTTTGAAACTGTCGCTAATTCTTCAGCGTGTGATAACGGCTAAGATTCATCCCACAGTAAAGAATGACTTTTTTATCTTAATTTTTATTTGTAGTGCTGCCACAGCGCCCAGCGTAATCGCTGAGTTTCGGCAATCATGTCAAATTAGGAAGAATGTTATTTCTTGGAGTCCAATTGTCTCACTTATAACATTTTTATGGTCACAGTCCATAATCAGTTCAATTAAGTCCCACAGTCAATCGTTTCACTGGTAAAAGCCATACAACCTAGTAATACCGGAAAATAGCACAAGTACATGTTGGTACGAATATGTGACTCAACCGTTGCAACTCAAACGGACTGACACCGTTAGAAAGCAAATGAAATGTAGTTTTTGAAACTGTCGCTAATTCTACAGCGCGATAACGGCTAAGATTGGTCCCACAGTAAAGAATGACTTTTTTATCTTAATTTTTAATTGAAGCGCTACCACAGCGTCATGTGTAATCGCTGAGTTTCGGCAATCATGTCAAATTAGGAAGAATGTTATTTCTTGGAGTCCAATTGTCTCACTTTAACATTTATAAGGTCACAGTCCATAATCAGTTCAATTAAGTCCCGCAGTCAATCGTTTCACTGTTAAAAGCCTTACAACCTAGTAGTACCGGAAAAACATCACGAAATACATGTTGGTACGAATGTGTGATTCAACCGTTTTAATCAAACGGATTGATATTCTTAGAAAGTCAATGAAATTTAGTTTTTGAAACTGTCGCTATTTCTTCAGCGCGCGATAACGGCTAGGATTGGTCCCACAGTAAAGAACGACTTTTTTATCTTAATTTTTAATTGAAGCGCTACCACAGCGCCCAGTGTAATCGCTGAGTTTCGGCAATCATGTCAAATTGAGAAGAATGTTATTTCTTGGAGTCCAATTTTCTCACTTATCAAATTTATTAGGTTATAGTCCAAAGTTTGTTCAATTAAGTCCCACAGTCAATCGTTTCACTGCTAAAAGCCATACAACCTAGTAGTACCGGAAAAATATCGCTAAACACATGTTGGTACGAATAGGTGACCCAACCGTTGTAGCTCAAAAGGACTGACACCGTTAAAAAGTCAATGAAATGTAGATTTTGAAACTGTCGCTAATTCTTCAGCGTGCGATAACGGCTAAGATTTGTCCCACAGTAAAGAATGACTTTTTTTATCTTAATTTCTATTTGAAGTGCTGCCACAGCGCCCAGCGTAATCGCTGAGTTTCGGCAATCATGTCAAATTAGGAAGAATGTTATTTCTTGGAGTCCAATTGTCTCACTTATAACATTTTTAAGGTCACAGTCCATAATCTGTTTAATTAAGTCCCACAGTCAATCGTTTCACTGGTAAAAGCCATACAACCTAGTAATACCGGAAAATAGCACAAGTACATGTTGGTACGAATATGTGACTCAACCGTTTTAATCAAACGGATTGATATTCTTAGAAAGTCAATGAAATTTAGTTTTTGAAACTGTCGCTATTTCTTCAGCCGCGATAACGGCTAGGATTGGTCCCACAGTAAAGAATGACTTTTTTATCTTTATTTTTAATTGAAGCGCTACCACAGCGCCCAGTGTAATCGCTAAGTTTCGGCAATCCTGTCAAATTAAGAAGAATGTTATTTCTTGGTGTCCAATTGTCTCATTTATCACATTTATCAGGTCACAGTCCAAAGGTAGTTAAATTAAGTCCCACAGTCCATCGTTTTATTGTTAAAAGCGATGCAACCTGGTAGTATCAAAAAAATATCGCTAAACACATGTCGGTACGAATAGGTGACACAACCGTTGTAGCTCAAAAGGACTGACACCGTTAAAAAGTCAATGAAGTGTAGATTTTTAAACTGTCGCTAATTCTTCAGCGTGCGATAACGGCTAAGATTTGTCCCACAGTAAAGAATGACTTATTTATCTAAATTTTTAATTGAAGTGCTGCCACAGCGCCCAGCGTAATCGCTGAGTTTCGGCAATCATGTCAAATTAGGAAGAATGTTATTTCTTGGAGTCCAATTGTCTCACTTTAACATTTATAAGGTCACAGTCTATAATCAGTTCAATTAAGTCCCACAGTCAATCGTTTCACTGTTAAAAGCCTTACAACCTAGTAGTACCGGAAAAAATATCACGAAATACATGTTGGTACGAATATGTGACTCAACCGTTGTAACTCAAACGGATTGATATTCTTAGAAAGTCAATGAAATTTAGTTTTTGAAACTGTCGCTATTTCTTCAGCGCGCGATAACGGCTGGGATTGGTCCCACAGTAAAGAATGACTTATTTATCTAAATTCTTAAATGAAGCGCTACCACAGCGCCCAGTGTAATCGCTGAGTTCCGGCAATCATGTCAAATTAAAAAGAATGTTATTTCTTGGAGTCCGCTTGTCTCACTTATAACATTTTAAGGTCACAGTTCATAGTCAGTTCAATTAAGTCCCACAGTCAATCGTTTCACTGGTAAAAGCCATACAACCTAGTAATACCGGAAAATAGCACGAATACATGTTGGTACGAATATGTGACTAAACCGTTTGCAACTCAAACGGATTGATTCTGTTAGAAAGCAAATGAAATGTAGTTTTTGAAACTGTCGCTAATTCTACAGCGCGCCATAACGGCTAAGATTGGTCCCACAGTAAAGAATGACTTTTTTATCTTAATTTTTAATTGAAGCGCTACCACAGCGCCCAGTGTAATCGCTGAGTTCCGGCAATCATGTCAAATTGAGAAGAATGTTATTTCTTGGAGTCCAATTTTCTCATTTATCACATTTATTAGGTCACAGTCCAATGTTTGTTCAATTAAGTCCCACAGTCAATCGTTTCATTGTTAAGAGCGATGCAACCTACTATTATCAAAAAAATATCGCTAAATACATGTTGGTACGAATGTGTGATTCAACCGTTTTAATCAAACGGATTGATATTCTTAGAAAGTCAATGAAATTTAGTTTTTGAAACTGTCGCTATTTCTTCAGCGCGCGATAACGGCTAGGATTGGTCCCACAGTAAAGAACGACTTTTTTATCTTAATTTTTAATTGAAGCGCTACCACAGCGCCCAGTGTAATCGCTGAGTTTCGGCAATCATGTCAAATTGAGAAGAATGTTATTTCTTGGAGTCCAATTTTCTCACTTATCAAATTTATTAGGTTATAGTCCAAAGTTTGTTCAATTAAGTCCCACAGTCAATCGTTTCACTGCTAAAAGCCATACAACCTAGTAGTACCGGAAAAATATCGCTAAACACATGTTGGTACGAATAGGTGACCCAACCGTTGTAGCTCAAAAGGACTGACACCGTTAAAAAGTCAATGAAATGTAGATTTTGAAACTGTCGCTAATTCTTCAGCGTGCGATAACGGCTAAGATTTGTCCCACAGTAAAGAATGACTTTTTTTATCTTAATTTCTATTTGAAGTGCTGCCACAGCGCCCAGCGTAATCGCTGAGTTTCGGCAATCATGTCAAATTAGGAAGAATGTTATTTCTTGGAGTCCAATTGTCTCACTTATAACATTTTTAAGGTCACAGTCCATAATCTGTTTAATTAAGTCCCACAGTCAATCGTTTCACTGGTAAAAGCCATACAACCTAGTAATACCGGAAAATAGCACAAGTACATGTTGGTACGAATATGTGACTCAACCGTTTTAATCAAACGGATTGATATTCTTAGAAAGTCAATGAAATTTAGTTTTTGAAACTGTCGCTATTTCTTCAGCCGCGATAACGGCTAGGATTGGTCCCACAGTAAAGAATGACTTTTTTATCTTTATTTTTAATTGAAGCGCTACCACAGCGCCCAGTGTAATCGCTAAGTTTCGGCAATCCTGTCAAATTAAGAAGAATGTTATTTCTTGGTGTCCAATTGTCTCATTTATCACATTTATCAGGTCACAGTCCAAAGGTAGTTAAATTAAGTCCCACAGTCCATCGTTTTATTGTTAAAAGCGATGCAACCTGGTAGTATCAAAAAAATATCGCTAAACACATGTCGGTACGAATAGGTGACACAACCGTTGTAGCTCAAAAGGACTGACACCGTTAAAAAGTCAATGAAGTGTAGATTTTTAAACTGTCGCTAATTCTTCAGCGTGCGATAACGGCTAAGATTTGTCCCACAGTAAAGAATGACTTATTTATCTAAATTTTTAATTGAAGTGCTGCCACAGCGCCCAGCGTAATCGCTGAGTTTCGGCAATCATGTCAAATTAGGAAGAATGTTATTTCTTGGAGTCCAATTGTCTCACTTTAACATTTATAAGGTCACAGTCTATAATCAGTTCAATTAAGTCCCACAGTCAATCGTTTCACTGTTAAAAGCCTTACAACCTAGTAGTACCGGAAAAAATATCACGAAATACATGTTGGTACGAATATGTGACTCAACCGTTGTAACTCAAACGGATTGATATTCTTAGAAAGTCAATGAAATTTAGTTTTTGAAACTGTCGCTATTTCTTCAGCGCGCGATAACGGCTGGGATTGGTCCCACAGTAAAGAATGACTTATTTATCTAAATTCTTAAATGAAGCGCTACCACAGCGCCCAGTGTAATCGCTGAGTTCCGGCAATCATGTCAAATTAAAAAGAATGTTATTTCTTGGAGTCCGCTTGTCTCACTTATAACATTTTAAGGTCACAGTTCATAGTCAGTTCAATTAAGTCCCACAGTCAATCGTTTCACTGGTAAAAGCCATACAACCTAGTAATACCGGAAAATAGCACGAATACATGTTGGTACGAATATGTGACTAAACCGTTTGCAACTCAAACGGATTGATTCTGTTAGAAAGCAAATGAAATGTAGTTTTTGAAACTGTCGCTAATTCTACAGCGCGCCATAACGGCTAAGATTGGTCCCACAGTAAAGAATGACTTTTTTATCTTAATTTTTAATTGAAGCGCTACCACAGCGCCCAGTGTAATCGCTGAGTTCCGGCAATCATGTCAAATTGAGAAGAATGTTATTTCTTGGAGTCCAATTTTCTCATTTATCACATTTATTAGGTCACAGTCCAATGTTTGTTCAATTAAGTCCCACAGTCAATCGTTTCATTGTTAAGAGCGATGCAACCTACTATTATCAAAAAAATATCGCTAAATACATGTTGGTACGAATGTGTGATTCAACCGTTTTAATCAAACGGATTGATATTCTTAGAAAGTCAATGAAATTTAGTTTTTGAAACTGTCGCTATTTCTTCAGCGCGCGATAACGGCTAGGATTGGTCCCACAGTAAAGAACGACTTTTTTATCTTAATTTTTAATTGAAGCGCTACCACAGCGCCCAGTGTAATCGCTGAGTTTCGGCAATCATGTCAAATTGAGAAGAATGTTATTTCTTGGAGTCCAATTTTCTCACTTATCAAATTTATTAGGTTATAGTCCAAAGTTTGTTCAATTAAGTCCCACAGTCAATCGTTTCACTGCTAAAAGCCATACAACCTAGTAGTACCGGAAAAATATCGCTAAACACATGTTGGTACGAATAGGTGACCCAACCGTTGTAGCTCAAAAGGACTGACACCGTTAAAAAGTCAATGAAATGTAGATTTTGAAACTGTCGCTAATTCTTCAGCGTGCGATAACGGCTAAGATTTGTCCCACAGTAAAGAATGACTTTTTTTATCTTAATTTCTATTTGAAGTGCTGCCACAGCGCCCAGCGTAATCGCTGAGTTTCGGCAATCATGTCAAATTAGGAAGAATGTTATTTCTTGGAGTCCAATTGTCTCACTTATAACATTTTTAAGGTCACAGTCCATAATCTGTTCAATTAAGTCCCACAGTCAATCGTTTCACTGGTAAAAGCCATACAACCTAGTAATACCGGAAAATAGCACAAGTACATGTTGGTACGAATATGTGACTCAACCGTTTTAATCAAACGGATTGATATTCTTAGAAAGTCAATGAAATTTAGTTTTTGAAACTGTCGCTATTTCTTCAGCCGCGATAACGGCTAGGATTGGTCCCACAGTAAAGAATGACTTTTTTATCTTTATTTTTAATTGAAGCGCTACCACAGCGCCCAGTGTAATCGCTGAGTTTCGGCAATCCTGTCAAATTAAGAAGAATGTTATTTCTTGGTGTCCAATTGTCTCATTTATCACATTTATCAGGTCACAGTCCAAAGGTAGTTCAATTAAGTCCCACAGTCCATCGTTTTATTGTTAAAAGCGATGCAACCTGGTAGTATCAAAAAAATATCGCTAAACACATGTCGGTACGAATAGGTGACACAACCGTTGTAGCTCAAAAGGACTGACACCGTTAAAAAGTCAATGAAGTGTAGATTTTTAAACTGTCGCTAATTCTTCAGCGTGCGATAACGGCTAAGATTTGTCCCACAGTAAAGAATGACTTATTTATCTAAATTTTTAATTGAAGTGCTGCCACAGCGCCCAGTGTAATCGCTGAGTTCCGGCAATCATGTCAAATTAAAAAGAATGTTATTTCTTGGAGTCCGCTTGTCTCACTTATAACATTTTTAAGGTCACAGTCCATAATCTGTTCAATTAAGTCCCACAGTCAATCGTTTCACTGGTAAAAGCCATACAACCTAGTAATACCGGAAAATAGCACAAGTACATGTTGGTACGAATATGTGACTCAACCGTTTTAATCAAACGGATTGATATTCTTAGAAAGTCAATGAAATTTAGTTTTTGAAACTGTCGCTATTTCTTCAGCCGCGATAACGGCTAGGATTGGTCCCACAGTAAAGAATGACTTTTTTATCTTTATTTTTAATTGAAGCGCTACCACAGCGCCCAGTGTAATCGCTGAGTTTCGGCAATCCTGTCAAATTAAGAAGAATGTTATTTCTTGGTGTCCAATTGTCTCATTTATCACATTTATCAGGTCACAGTCCAAAGGTAGTTCAATTAAGTCCCACAGTCCATCGTTTTATTGTTAAAAGCGATGCAACCTGGTAGTATCAAAAAAATATCGCTAAACACATGTCGGTACGAATAGGTGACACAACCGTTGTAGCTCAAAAGGACTGACACCGTTAAAAAGTCAATGAAGTGTAGATTTTTAAACTGTCGCTAATTCTTCAGCGTGCGATAACGGCTAAGATTTGTCCCACAGTAAAGAATGACTTATTTATCTAAATTTTTAATTGAAGTGCTGCCACAGCGCCCAGCGTAATCGCTGAGTTTCGGCAATCATGTCAAATTAGGAAGAATGTTATTTCTTGGAGTCCAATTGTCTCACTTTAACATTTATAAGGTCACAGTCTATAATCAGTTCAATTAAGTCCCACAGTCAATCGTTTCACTGTTAAAAGCCTTACAACCTAGTAGTACCGGAAAAAATATCACGAAATACATGTTGGTACGAATATGTGACTCAACCGTTGTAACTCAAACGGATTGATATTCTTAGAAAGTCAATGAAATTTAGTTTTTGAAACTGTCGCTATTTCTTCAGCGCGCGATAACGGCTAGGATTGGTCCCACAGTAAAGAATGACTTATTTATCTAAATTCTTAAATGAAGCGCTACCACAGCGCCCAGTGTAATCGCTGAGTTCCGGCAATCATGTCAAATTAAAAAGAATGTTATTTCTTGGAGTCCGCTTGTCTCACTTATAACATTTTTAAGGTCACAGTTCATAGTCAGTTCAATTAAGTCCCACAGTCAATCGTTTCACTGGTAAAAGCCATACAACCTAGTAATACCGGAAAATAGCACGAATACATGTTGGTACGAATATGTGACTAAACCGTTTGCAACTCAAACGGATTGATTCTGTTAGAAAGCAAATGAAATGTAGTTTTTGAAACTGTCGCTAATTCTACAGCGCGCCATAACGGCTAAGATTGGTCCCACAGTAAAGAATGACTTTTTTATCTTAATTTTTAATTGAAGCGCTACCACAGCGTCATGTGTAATCGCTGAGTTTCGGCAATCATGTCAAATTAGGAAGAATGTTATTTCTTGGAGTCCAATTGTCTCACTTTAACATTTATGAGGTCACAGTCCATAATCAGTTCAATTAAGTCCCGCAGTCAATCGTTTCACTGTTAAAAGCCTTACAACCTAGTAGTACCGGAAAAACATCACGAAATACATGTTGGTACGAATATGTGACTCAACCGTTTTAATCAAACGGATTGATATTCTTAGAAAGTCAATGAAATTTAGTTTTTGAAACTGTCGCTATTTCTTCAGCGTGCGATAACGGCTAGGATTGGTCCCACAGTAAAGAATGACTTTTTTATCTTAATTTTTAATTGAAGCGCTACCACAGCGCCCAGTGTAATCGCTGAGTTTCGGCAATCATGTCAAATTGAGAAGAATGTTATTTCTTGGAGTCCAATTTTCTCACTTATCAAATTTATTAGGTTATAGTCCAAAGTTTGTTCAATTAAGTCCCACAGTCAATCGTTTCACTGCTAAAAGCCATACAACCTAGTAGTACCGGAAAAATATCGCTAAACACATGTTGGTACAAATAGGTGACCCAACGGTTGTAGCTCAAAAGGACTGACACCGGTAAAATCTCAATGAAATGTAGATTTTGAAACTGTCGCTAATTCTTCAGCGTGTGATAACGGCTAAGATTCATCCCACAGTAAAGAATGACTTTTTTATCTTAATTTTTATTTGTAGTGCTGCCACAGCACCCAGCGTAATCGCTGAGTTTCGGCAATCATGTCAAATTAGGAAGAATGTTATTTCTTGGAGTCCAATTGTCTCACTTATAACATTTTTAAGGTCACAGTCCATAATCAGTTCAATTAAGTCCCACAGTCAATCGTTTCACTGGTAAAAGCCATACAACCTAGTAATACCGGAAAATAGCACAAGTACATGTTGGTACGAATATGTGACTCAACCGTTGCAACTCAAACGGACTGACACCGTTAGAAAGCAAATGAAATGTAGTTTTTGAAACTGTCGCTAATTCTACAGCGCGATAACGGCTAAGATTGGTCCCAGAGTAAAGAATGACTTTTTTATCTTAATTTTTAATTGAAGCGCTACCACAGCGCCCTGTGTAATCGCTGAGTTTCGGCAATCATGTCAAATTAGGAAGAATGTTATTTCTTGGAGTCCAATTGTCTCACTTTAACATTTATAAGGTCACAGTCCATAATCAGTTCAATTAAGTCCCGCAGTCAATCGTTTCACTGTTAAAAGCCTTACAACCTAGTAGTACCGGAAAAAATATCACGAAATACATGTTGGTACGAATATGTGACTCAACCGTTGTAACTCAAACGGATTGATATTCTTAGAAAGTCAATGAAATTTAGTTTTTGAAACTGTCGCTATTTCTTCAGCGCGCGATAACGGCTAGGATTGGTCCCACAGTAAAGAATGACTTATTTATCTAAATTCTTAAATGAAGCGCTACCACAGCGCCCAGTGTAATCGCTGAGTTCCGGCAATCATGTCAAATTAAAAAGAATGTTATTTCTTGGAGTCCGCTTGTCTCACTTATAACATTTTTAAGGTCACAGTTCATAGTCAGTTCAATTAAGTCCCACAGTCAATCGTTTCACTGGTAAAAGCCATACAACCTAGTAATACCGGAAAATAGCACGAATACATGTTGGTACGAATATGTGACTAAACCGTTTGCAACTCAAACGGATTGATTCTGTTAGAAAGCAAATGAAATGTAGTTTTTGAAACTGTCGCTAATTCTACAGCGCGCCATAACGGCTAAGATTGGTCCCACAGTAAAGAATGACTTTTTTATCTTAATTTTTAATTGAAGCGCTACCACAGCGTCATGTGTAATCGCTGAGTTTCGGCAATCATGTCAAATTAGGAAGAATGTTATTTCTTGGAGTCCAATTGTCTCACTTTAACATTTATAAGGTCACAGTCCATAATCAGTTCAATTAAGTCCCGCAGTCAATCGTTTCACTGTTAAAAGCCTTACAACCTAGTAGTACCGGAAAAACATCACGAAATACATGTTGGTACGAATATGTGACTCAACCGTTTTAATCAAACGGATTGATATTCTTAGAAAGTCAATGAAATTTAGTTTTTGAAACTGTCGCTATTTCTTCAGCGTGCGATAACGGCTAGGATTGGTCCCACAGTAAAGAATGACTTTTTTATCTTAATTTTTAATTGAAGCGCTACCACAGCGCCCAGTGTAATCGCTGAGTTTCGGCAATCATGTCAAATTGAGAAGAATGTTATTTCTTGGAGTCCAATTTTCTCACTTATCAAATTTATTAGGTTATAGTCCAAAGTTTGTTCAATTAAGTCCCACAGTCAATCGTTTCACTGCTAAAAGCCATACAACCTAGTAGTACCGGAAAAATATCGCTAAACACATGTTGGTACAAATAGGTGACCCAACGGTTGTAGCTCAAAAGGACTGACACCGTTAAAAACTCAATGAAATGTAGATTTTGAAACTGTCGCTAATTCTTCAGCGTGTGATAACGGCTAAGATTCATCCCACAGTAAAGAATGACTTTTTTATCTTAATTTTTATTTGTAGTGCTGCCACAGCGCCCAGCGTAATCGCTGAGTTTCGGCAATCATGTCAAATTAGGAAGAATGTTATTTCTTGGAGTCCAATTGTCTCACTTATAACATTTTTAAGGTCACAGTCCATAATCAGTTCAATTAAGTCCCACAGTCAATCGTTTCACTGGTAAAAGCCATACAACCTAGTAATACCGGAAAATAGCACAAGTACATGTTGGTACGAATATGTGACTCAACCGTTGCAACTCAAACGGACTGACACCGTTAGAAAGCAAATGAAATGTAGTTTTTGAAACTGTCGCTAATTCTACAGCGCGATAACGGCTAAGATTGGTCCCAGAGTAAAGAATGACTTTTTTATCTTAATTTTTAATTGAAGCGCTACCACAGCGCCCTGTGTAATCGCTGAGTTTCGGCAATCATGTCAAATTAGGAAGAATGTTATTTCTTGGAGTCCAATTGTCTCACTTTAACATTTATCAGGTCACAGTCCAAAGGTAGTTCAATTAAGTCCCACAGTCCATCGTTTTATTGTTAAAAGCGATGCAACCTAGTAGTATCAAAAAAATATCGCTAAACACATGTCGGTACGAATAGGTGACACAACCGTTGTAGCTCAAAAGGACTGACACCGTTAAAAAGTCAATTAAATGTAGATTTTGAAACTGTCGCTAATTCTTCAGCGTGCGATAATGGCTAAGATTTGTCCCACAGTAAAGAATGACTTTTTTATCTTAATTTTTAATTGAAGCGCTACCACAGCGTCATGTGTAATCGCTGAGTTTCGGCAATCATGTCAAATTAGGAAGAATGTTATTTCTTGGAGTCCAAATGTCTCACTTTAACATTTATAAGGTCACAGTCCATAATCAGTTCAATTAAGTCCCGCAGTCAATCGTTTCACTGTTAAAAGCCTTACAACCTAATAGTACCGGAAAAACATCACGAAATACATGTTGGTACGAATGTGTGATTCAACCGTTTTAATCAAACGGATTGATATTCTTAGAAAGTCAATGAAATTTAGTTTTTGAAACTGTCGCTATTTCTTCAGCGCGCGATAACGGCTAGGATTGGTCCCACAGTAAAGAACGACTTTTTTATCTTAATTTTTAATTGAAGCGCTACCACAGCGCCCAGTGTAATCGCTGAGATTCGGCAATCATGTCAAATTGAGAAGAATGTTATTTCTTGGAGTCCAATTTTCTCACTTATCAAATTTATTAGGTTATAGTCCAAAGTTTGTTCAATTAAGTCCCACAGTCAATCGTTTCACTGGTAAAAGCCATACAACCTAGTAATACCGGAAAATAGCACAAGTACATGTTGGTACGAATATGTGACTCAACCGTTGCAACTCAAACGGACTGACACCGTTAGAAAGCAAATGAAATGTAGTTTTTGAAACTGTCGCTAATTCTACAGCGCGATAACGGCTAAGATTGGTCCCACAGTAAAGAATGACTTTTTTATCTTAATTTTTAATTGAAGCGCTACCACAGCGCCCAGTGTAATCGCTGAGTTTCGGCAATCCTGTCAAATTAAGAAGAATGTTATTTCTTGGTGTCCAATTGTCTCATTTATCACATTTATCAGGTCACAGTCCAAAGGTAGTTCAATTAAGTCCCACAGTCCATCGTTTTATTGTTAAAAGCGATGCAACCTAGTAGTATCAAAAAAATATCGCTATACACATGTCGGTACGAATAGGTGACACAACCGTTGTAGCTCAAAAGGACTGACACCGTTAAAAAGTCAATGAAATGTAGATTTTGAAACTGTCGCTAATTCTTCAGCGTGCGATAATGGCTAAGATTTGTCCCACAGTAAAAAATGACTTTTTTATCTTAATTTTTAATTGAAGTGCTGCCACAGCGCCCAGCGTAATCGCTGAGTTCCGGCAATCATGTCAAATTAGGAAGAATGTTATTTCTTGGAGTCCAATTGTCTCACTTTAACATTTATAAGGTCACAGTCCATAATCAGTTCAATTAAGTCCCGCAGTCAATCGTTTCACTGTTAAAAGCCTTACAACCTAGTAGTACCGGAAAAACATCACGAAATACATGTTGGTACGAATAAGTGACTCAACCGTTGTAACTCAAACGAATTGATATTCTTAGAAAGTCAATGAAATTTAGTTTTTGAAACTGTCGCTATTTTTTCAGCGCGCGATAACGGCTAGGATTGGTCCCACAGTAAAGAATGACTTTTTTATCTTAATTTTTAATTGAAGCGCTACCACAGCGCCCAGTGTAATCGCTGAGTTTCGGCAATCATGTCAATATGAGAAGAATGTTATTTCTTGGAGTCCAATTTTCTCATTTATCACATTTATTAGGTTATAGTCCAAAGTTTGTTCAAATAAGTCCCACAGTCAATCGTTTCACTGCTAAAAGCTATACAACCTAGTAATACCGGAAAATAGCACAAGTACATGTTGGTACGAATATGTGACTCAACCGTTGCAACTCAAACGGACTGACACCGTTAGAAAGCAAATGAAATGTAGTTTTTGAAACTGTCGCTAATTCTACAGCGCGATAACGGCTAAGATTGGTCCCACAGTAAAGAATGACTTTTTTATCTTAATTTTTAATTGAAGCGCTACCACAGCGCCCTGTGTAATCGCTGAGTTTCGGCAATCATGTCAAATTAGGAAGAATGTAATTTCTTGGAGTCCAATTGTCTCACTTTAACATTTATAAGGTCACAGTCCATAATCAGTTCAATTAATTCCCGCAGTCAATCGTTTCACTGTTAAAAGCCTTACAACCTAGTAGTACCGGAAAAACATCACGAAATACATGTTGGTATGAATATGTGACTCAACCGTTGTAACTCAAACGAATTGATATTCTTAGAAAGTCAATGAAATTTAGTTTTTGAAACTGTCGCTATTTTTTCAGCGCGCGATAACGGCTAGGATTGGTCCCACAGTAAAGAATGAGTTTTTTATCTTTATTTTTAATTGAAGCGCTACCACAGCGCCCAGTGTAATCGCTGAGTTTCGGCAATCATGTCAATATGAGAAGAATGTTATTTCTTGGAGTCCAATTTTCTCATTTATCACATTTATTAGGTTATAGTCTAAAGTTTGTTCAATTAAGTCCCACAGTCAATCGTTTCACTGGTAAAAGCCATACAACCTAGTAATACCGGAAAATAGCACAAGTACATGTTGGTACGAATATGTGACTCAACCGTTGCAACTCAAACGGACTGACACCGTTAGAAAGCAAATGAAATGTAGTTTTTGAAACTGTCGCTAATTCTACAGCGCGATAACGGCTAAGATTGGTCCCAGAGTAAAGAATGACTTTTTTATCTTAATTTTTAATTGAAGCGCTACCACAGCGCCCTGTGTAATCGCTGAGTTTCGGCAATCATGTCAAATTAGGAAGAATGTTATTTCTTGGAGTCCAATTGTCTCACTTTAACATTTATAAGGTCACAGTCCATAATCAGTTCAATTAAGTCCCGCAGTCAATCGTTTCACTGTTAAAAGCCTTACAACCTAGTAGTACCGGAAAAACATCACGAAATACATGTTGGTACGAATATGTGACTCAACCGTTGTAACTCAAACGAATTGATATTCTTAGAAAGACAATGAAATTTAGTTTTTGAAACTGTCGCTATTTTTTCAGCGCGCGATAACGGCTAGGATTGGTTCCACAGTAAAGAATGACTTTTTTATCTTTATTTTTAATTGAAGCGCTACCACAGCGCCCAGTGTAATCGCTGAGTTTCGGCAATCCTGTCAAATTAAGAAGAATGTTATTTCTTGGTGTCCAATTGTCTCATTTATCACATTTATCAGGTCACAGTCCAAAGGTAGTTCAATTAAGTCCCACAGTCCATCGTTTTATTGTTAAAAGCGATGCAACCTAGTAGTATCAAAAAAATATCGCTAAACACATGTCGGTACGAATAGGTGACACAACCGTTGTAGCTCAAAAGGACTGACACCGTTAAAAAGTCAATTAAATGTAGATTTTGAAACTGTCGCTAATTCTTCAGCGTGCGATAATGGCTAAGATTTGTCGCACAGTAAAGAATAACTTTTTTATCTTAATTTTTAATTGAAGCGCTACCACAGCGTCATGTGTAATCGCTGAGTTTCGGCAATCATGTCAAATTAGGAAGAATGTTATTTCTTGGAGTCCAAATGTCTCACTTTAACATTTATAAGGTCACAGTCCATAATCAGTTCAATTAAGTCCCGCAGTCAATCGTTTCACTGTTAAAAGCCTTACAACCTAATAGTACCGGAAAAACATCACGAAATACATGTTGGTACGAATGTGTGATTCAACCGTTTTAATCAAACGGATTGATATTCTTAGAAAGTCAATGAAATTTAGTTTTTGAAACTGTCGCTATTTCTTCAGCGCGCGATAACGGCTAGGATTGGTCCCACAGTAAAGAACGACTTTTTTATCTTAATTTTTAATTGAAGCGCTACCACAGCGCCCAGTGTAATCGCTGAGATTCGGCAATCATGTCAAATTGAGAAGAATGCTATTTCTTGGAGTCCAATTTTCTCACTTATCAAATTTATTAGGTTATAGTCCAAAGTTTGTTCAATTAAGTCCCACAGTCAATCGTTTCACTGGTAAAAGCCATACAACCTAGTAGTACCGGAAAAATATCGCTAAACACATGTTGGTACAAATAGGTGACCCAACGGTTGTAGCTCAAAAGGACTGACACCGTTAAAAAGTCAATGAAATGTAGATTTTGAAAGTGTCGCTAATTCTTCAGCGTGTGATAACGGCTAAGATTTATCCCACAGTAAAGAATGACTTTTTTATCTTAATTTTTATTTGTAGTGCTGCCACAGCGCCCAGCGTAATCGCTGAGTTTCGGCAATCATGTCAAATTAGGAAGAATGTTATTTCTTGGAGTCCAATTGTCTCACTTATAACATTTTTAAGGTCACAGTCCATAATCAGTTCAATTAAGTCCCACAGCCAATCGTTTCACTGGTAAAAGCCATACAACCTAGTAATACCGGAAAATAGCACAAGTACATGTTGGTACGAATATGTGACTCAACCGTTGCAACTCAAACGGACTGACACCGTTAGAAAGCAAATGAAATGTAGTTTTTGAAACTGTCGCTAATTCTACAGCGCGATAACGGCTAAGATTGGTCCCACAGTAAAGAATGACTTTTTTATCTTAATTTTTAATTGAAGCGCTACCACAGCGCCCAGTGTAATCGCTGAGTTTCGGCAATCCTGTCAAATTAAGAAGAATGTTATTTCTTGGTGTCCAATTGTCTCATTTATCACATTTATCAGGTCACAGTCCAAAGGTAGTTCAATTAAGTCCCACAGTCCATCGTTTTATTGTTAAAAGCGATGCAACCTAGTAGTATCAAAGAAATATCGCTATACACATGTCGGTACGAATAGGTGACACAACCGTTGTAGCTCAAAAGGACTGACACCGTTAAAAGGTCAATGAAATGTAGATTTTGAAACTGTCGCTAATTCTTCAGCGTGCGATAATGGCTAAGATTTGTCCCACAGTAAAGAATGACTTTTTTATCTTAATTTTTAATTGAAGTGCTGCCACAGCGCCCAGCGTAATCGCTGAGTTCCGGCAATCATGTCAAATTAGGAAGAATGTTATTTCTTGGAGTCCAATTGTCTCACTTTAACATTTATAAGGTCACAGTCCATAATCAGTTCAATTAAGTCCCGCAGTCAATCGTTTCACTGTTAAAAGCCTTACAACCTAGTAGTACCGGAAAAACATCACGAAATACATGTTGGTACGAATAAGTGACTCAACCGTTGTAACTCAAACGAATTGATATTCTTAGAAAGTCAATGAAATTTAGTTTTTGAAACTGTTGCTATTTTTTCAGCGCGCGATAACGGCTAGGATTGGTCCCACAGTAAAGAATGACTTTTTTATCTTAATTTTTAATTGAAGCGCTACCACAGCGCCCAGTGTAATCGCTGAGTTTCGGCAATCATGTCAATATGAGAAGAATGTTATTTCTTGGAGTCCAATTTTCTCATTTATCACATTTATTAGGTTATAGTCCAAAGTTTGTTCAAATAAGTCCCACAGTCAATCGTTTCACTGCTAAAAGCTATACAACCTAGTAATACCGGAAAATAGCACAAGTACATGTTGGTACGAATATGTGACTCAACCGTTGCAACTCAAACGGACTGACACCGTTAGAAAGCAAATGAAATGTAGTTTTTGAAACTGTCGCTAATTCTACAGCGCGATAACGGCTAAGATTGGTCCCACAGTAAAGAATGACTTTTTTATCTTAATTTTTAATTGAAGCGCTACCACAGCGCCCTGTCTAATCGCTGAGTTTCGGCAATCATGTCAAATTAGGAAGAATGTAATTTCTTGGAGTCCAATTGTCTCACTTTAACATTTATAAGGTCACAGTCCATAATCAGTTCAATTAATTCCCGCAGTCAATCGTTTCACTGTTAAAAGCCTTACAACCTAGTAGTACCGGAAAAACATCACGAAATACATGTTGGTATGAATATGTGACTCAACCGTTGTAACTCAAACGAATTGATATTCTTAGAAAGTCAATGAAATTTAGTTTTTGAAACTGTCGCTATTTTTTCAGCGCGCGATAACGGCTAGGATTGGTCCCACAGTAAAGAATGAGTTTTTTATCTTTATTTTTAATTGAAGCGCTACCACAGCGCCCAGTGTAATCGCTGAGTTTCGGCAATCATGTCAATATGAGAAGAATGTTATTTCTTGGAGTCCAATTTTCTCATTTATCACATTTATTAGGTTATAGTCTAAAGTTTGTTCAATTAAGTCCCACAGTCAATCGTTTCACTGCTAAAAGCTATACAACCTAGTAATACCGGAAAATAGCACAAGTACATGTTGGTACAAATATGTGACTCAACCGTTGCAACTCAAACGGACTGACACCGTTAGAAAGCAAATGAAATGTAGTTTTTGAAACTGTCGCTAATTCTACAGCGCGATAACGGCTAAGATTGGTCCCACAGTAAAGAATGACTTTTTTATCTTAATTTTTAATTGGAGCGCTACCACAGCGCCCTGTGTAATCGCTGAGTTTCGGCAATCATGTCAAATTAGGAAGAATGTAATTTCTTGGAGTCCAATTGTCTCACTTTAACATTTATAAGGTCACAGTCCATAATCAGTTCAATTAAGTCCCGCAGTCAATCGTTTCACTGTTAAAAGCCTTACAACCTAGTAGTACCGGAAAAACATCACGACATACATGTTGGTATGAATATGTGACTCAACCGTTGTAACTCAAACGAATTGATATTCTTAGAAAGTCAATGAAATTTAGTTTTTGAAACTGTCGCTATTTTTTCAGCGCGCGATAACGGCTAGGATTGGTCCCACAGTAAAGAATGACTTTTTTATCTTTATTTTTAATTGAAGCGCTACCACAGCGCCCGGTGTAATCGCTGAGTTTCGGCAATCATGTCAATATGAGAAGAATGTTATTTCTTGGAGTGCAATTTTCTCATTTATCACATTTATTAGGTTATAGTCTAAAGTTTGTTCACTTAAGTCCCACAGTCAATCGTTTCACTGCTAAAAGCTATACAACCTAGTAGTACCGGAAAAATATCGCTAAATACATGTTGGTACGAATATGTGACCCAACCGTTGTAACTCAAACGGACTGACACTGTTAGAAAGACAATGAAATGTAGTTTTTGTAACTGTCGCTATTTCTTCAGCGCGCGATAACGGCTAGGATTGGTCCCACAGTAAAGAATGACTTCTTTATCTAAATTTTTAAATGAAGCGCTACCACAGCGCCCCGTGTAATCGCTGAGTTCCGGCAATCCTCTCAAATTAAGAAGAATGTTATTTCTTGGAGTCCAATTGTCTCATTTATCACATTTATCAGGTCACAGTCCATAATCAGTTCAATTAAGTCCCACAGTCAATCGTTTCACTGGTAAAAGCCATACAACCTAGTAATACCGGAAAATAGCACAAGTACATGTTGGTACGAATATGTGACTCAACCGTTGCAACTCAAACGGACTGACACCGTTAGAAAGCAAATGAAATGTAGTTTTTGAAACTGTCGCTAATTCTACAGCGCGATAACGGCTAAGATTGGTCCCACAGTAAAGAATGACTTTTTTATCTTAATTTTTAATTGAAGCGCTACCACAGCGCCCTGTGTAATCGCTGAGTTTCGGCAATCATGTCAAATTAGGAAGAATGTAATTTCTTGGAGTCCAATTGTCTCACTTTAACATTTATAAGGTCACAGTCCATAATCAGTTCCATTAATTCCCGCAGTCAATCGTTTCACTGTTAAAAGCCTTACAACCTAGTAGTACCGGAAAAACATCACGAAATACATGTTGGTATGAATATGTGACTCAACCGTTGTAACTCAAACGAATTGATATTCTTAGAAAGTCAATGAAATTTAGTTTTTGAAACTGTCGCTATTTTTTCAGCGCGCGATAACGGCTAGGATTGGTCCCACAGTAAAGAATGAGTTTTTTATCTTTATTTTTAATTGAAGCGCTACCACAGCGCCCAGTGTAATCGCTGAGTTTCGGCAATCATGTCAATATGAGAAGAATGTTATTTCTTGGAGTCCAATTTTCTCATTTATCACATTTATTAGGTTATAGTCTAAAGTTTGTTCAATTAAGTCCCACAGTCAATCGTTTCACTGCTAAAAGCTATACAACCTAGTAATACCGGAAAATAGCACAAGTACATGTTGGTACGAATATGTGACTCAACCGTTGCAACTCAAACGGACTGACACCGTTAGAAAGCAAATGAAATGTAGTTTTTGAAACTGTCGCTAATTCTACAGCGCGATAACGGCTAAGATTGGTCCCACAGTAAAGAATGACTTTTTTATCTTAATTTTTAATTGGAGCGCTACCACAGCGCCCTGTGTAATCGCTGAGTTTCGGCAATCATGTCAAATTAGGAAGAATGTAATTTCTTGGAGTCCAATTGTCTCACTTTAACATTTATAAGGTCACAGTCCATAATCAGTTCAATTAAGTCCCGCAGTCAATCGTTTCACTGTTAAAAGCCTTACAACCTAGTAGTACCGGAAAAACATCACGACATACATGTTGGTATGAATATGTGACTCAACCGTTGTAACTCAAACGAATTGATATTCTTAGAAAGTCAATGAAATTTAGTTTTTGAAACTGTCGCTATTTTTTCAGCGCGCGATAACGGCTAGGATTGGTCCCACAGTAAAGAATGACTTTTTTATCTTTATTTTTAATTGAAGCGCTACCACAGCGCCCGGTGTAATCGCTGAGTTTCGGCAATCATGTCAATATGAGAAGAATGTTATTTCTTGGAGTGCAATTTTCTCATTTATCACATTTATTAGGTTATAGTCTAAAGTTTGTTCAATTAAGTCCCACAGTCAATCGTTTCACTGCTAAAAGCTATACAACCTAGTAGTACCGGAAAAATATCGCTAAATACATGTTGGTACGAATATGTGACCCAACCGTTGTAACTCAAACGGACTGACACTGTTAGAAAGACAATGAAATGTAGTTTTTGTAACTGTCGCTATTTCTTCAGCGCGCGATAACGGCTAGGATTGGTCCCACAGTAAAGAATGACTTCTTTATCTAAATTTTTAAATGAAGCGCTACCACAGCGCCCCGTGTAATCGCTGAGTTCCGGCAATCCTCTCAAATTAAGAAGAATGTTATTTCTTGGAGTCCAATTGTCTCATTTATCACATTTATCAGGTCACAGTCCATAATCAGTTCAATTAAGTCCCACAGTCAATCGTTTCACTGGTAAAAGCCATACAACCTAGTAATACCGGAAAATAGCACAAGTACATGTTGGTACGAATATGTGACTCAACCGTTGCAACTCAAACGGACTGACACCGTTAGAAAGCAAATGAAATGTAGTTTTTGAAACTGTCGCTAATTCTACAGCGCGATAACGGCTAAGATTGGTCCCACAGTAAAGAATGACTTTTTTATCTTAATTTTTAATTGAAGCGCTACCACAGCGCCCTGTGTAATCGCTGAGTTTCGGCAATCATGTCAAATTAGGAAGAATGTTATTTCTTGGAGTCCAAATGTCTCACTTTAACATTTATAAGGTCACAGTCCATAATCAGTTCAATTAAGTCCCGCAGTCAATCGTTTCACTGTTAAAAGCCTTACAACCTAGTAGTACCGGAAAAACATCACGAAATACATGTTGGTACGAATATGTGACTCAACCGTTGTAACTTAAACGAATTGATATTCTTAGAAAGTCAATGAAATTTAGTTTTTGAAACTGTCGCTATTTTTTCAGCGCGCGATAACAGCTAGGATTGGTCCCACAGTAAAGAATGACTTTTTTATATTTATTTTTAATTGAAGCGCTACCACAGCGCCCAGTGTAATCGCTGAGATTCGGCAATCATGTCAAATTGAGAAGAATGTTATTTCTTGGAGTCCAATTTTCTCACTTATCAAATTTATTAGGTTATAGTCCAAAGTTTGTTCAATTAAGTCCCACAGTCAATCGTTTCACTGGTAAAAGCCATACAACCTAGTAGTACCGGAAAAATATCGCTAAACACATGTTGGTACAAATAGGTGACCCAACGGTTGTAGCTCAAAAGGACTGACACCGTTAAAAAGTCAATGAAATGTAGATTTTGAAACTGTCGCTAATTCTTCAGCGTGTGATAACGGCTAAGATTTATCCCACAGTAAAAAATGACTTTTTTATCTTAATTTTTATTTGTAGTGCTGCCACAGCGCCCAGCGTAATCGCTGAGTTTCGGCAATCATGTCAAATTAGGAAGAATGTTATTTCTTGGAGTCCAATTGTCTCATTTATCACATTTATTAGGTTATAGTCTAAAGTTTGTTCAATTAAGTCCCACAGTCAATCGTTTCACTGCTAAAAGCTATACAACCTAGTAGTACCGGAAAAATATCGCTAAATACATGTTGGTACGAATATGTGACCCAACCGTTGTAACTCAAACGGACTGACACTGTTAGAAAGACAATGAAATGTAGTTTTTGTAACTGTCGCTATTTCTTCAGCGCGCGATAACGGCTAGGATTGGTCCCACAGTAAAGAATGACTTCTTTATCTAAATTTTTAAATGAAGCGCTACCACAGCGCCCCGTGTAATCGCTGAGTTCCGGCAATCCTCTCAAATTAAGAAGAATGTTATTTCTTGGAGTCCAATTGTCTCATTTATCACATTTATCAGGTCACAGTCCATAATCAGTTCAATTAAGTCCCACAGTCAATCGTTTCACTGGTAAAAGCCATACAACCTAGTAATACCGGAAAATAGCACAAGTACATGTTGGTACGAATATGTGACTCAACCGTTGCAACTCAAACGGACTGACACCGTTAGAAAGCAAATGAAATGTAGTTTTTGAAACTGTCGCTAATTCTACAGCGCGATAACGGCTAAGATTGGTCCCACAGTAAAGAATGACTTTTTTATCTTAATTTTTAATTGAAGCGCTACCACAGCGCCCTGTGTAATCGCTGAGTTTCGGCAATCATGTCAAATTAGGAAGAATGTTATTTCTTGGAGTCCAAATGTCTCACTTTAACATTTATAAGGTCACAGTCCATAATCAGTTCAATTAAGTCCCGCAGTCAATCGTTTCACTGTTAAAAGCCTTACAACCTAGTAGTACCGGAAAAACATCACAAAATACATGTTGGTACGAATATGTGACTCAACCGTTGTAACTTAAACGAATTGATATTCTTAGAAAGTCAATGAAATTTAGTTTTTGAAACTGTCGCTATTTTTTCAGCGCGCGATAACAGCTAGGATTGGTCCCACAGTAAGGAATGACTTTTTTATATTTATTTTTAATTGAAGCGCTACCACAGCGCCCAGTGTAATCGCTGAGTTTCGGCAATCATGTCAATATGAGAAGAATGTTATTTCTTGGAGTCCAATTTTCTCATTTATCACATTTATTAGGATATAGTCCAAAGTTTGTTCAATTAAGTCCCACAGTCAATCGTTTCACTGCTAAAAGCTATACAACCTAGTAGTACCGGAAAAATATCGCTAAATACATGTTGGTACGAATATGTGACCCAACCGTTGTAACTCAAACGGACTGACACTGTTAGAAAAACAATGAAATGTAGTTCTTGTAACTGTCGCTATTTCTTCAGCGCGCGATAACGGCTAGGATTGGTCCCACAGTAAATAAAGACTTATTTATCTAAATTTTTTAATTGAAGCGCTACCACAGCGCCCCGTGTAATCGCTGAGTTCCGGCAATCCTGTCAATTAAGAAGAATGTTATTTCTTGGTGTCCAATTTTCTCATTTATCACATTTATCAGGTCACAGTCCAAAGGTAGTTCAATTAAGTGCCACAGTCCATCGTTTCATTGTTAAAAGCGATGCAACCTAGTAGTATCAAAAAAATATCGCTAAACACATGTCGGTACGAATAGGTGACACAACCGTTGTAGGTCAAAAGGACTGACACCGTTAAAAAGTCAATGAAATGTAGATTTTGAAACTGTCGCTAATTCTTCAGCGTGCGATAACGGCTAAGATTGGTCCCACAGTAAAGAATGACTTTTTTATCTTAATTTTTAATTGAAGCGCTACCACAGCGCCCCGTGTAATCGCTGAGTTCCGGCAATCCTGTCAATTAAGAAGAATGTTATTTCTTGGTGTCCAATTTTCTCATTTATCACATTTATCAGGTCACAGTCCAAAGGTAGTTCAATTAAGTGCCACAGTCCATCGTTTCACTGTTAAAAGCCTTACAACCTAGTAGTACCGGAAAAACATCACGACATACATGTTGGTATGAATATGTGACTCAACCGTTGTAACTCAAACGAATTGATATTCTTAGAAAGTCAATGAAATTTAGTTTTTGAAACTGTCGCTATTTTTTCAGCGCGCGATAACGGCTAGGATTGGTCCCACAGTAAAGAATGACTTTTTTATCTTTATTTTTAATTGAAGCGCTACCACAGCGCCCAGTGTAATCGCTGAGTTTCGGCAATCATGTCAATATGAGAAGAATGTTATTTCTTGAAGTGCAATTTTCTCATTTATCACATTTATTAGGTTATAGTCTAAAGTTTGTTCAATTAAGTCCCACAGTCAATCGTTTCACTGCTAAAAGCTATACAACCTAGTAGTACCGGAAAAATATCGCTAAATACATGTTGGTACGAATATGTGACCCAACCGTTGTAACTCAAACGGACTGACACTGTTAGAAAGACAATGAAATGTAGTTTTTGTAACTGTCGCTATTTCTTCAGCGCGCGATAACGGCTAGGATTGGTCCCACAGTAAAGAATGACTTATTTATCTAAATTTTTAAATGAAGCGCTACCACAGCGCCCCGTGTAATCGCTGAGTTCCGGCAATCCTCTCAAATTAAGAAGAATGTTATTTCTTGGAGTCCAATTGTCTCATTTATCACATTTATCAGGTCACAGTCCATAATCAGTTCAATTAAGTCCCACAGTCAATCGTTTCACTGGTAAAAGCCATACAACCTAGTAATACCGGAAAATAGCACAAGTACATGTTGGTACGAATATGTGACTCAACCGTTGCAACTCAAACGGACTGACACCGTTAGAAAGCAAATGAAATGTAGTTTTTGAAACTGTCGCTAATTCTACAGCGCGATAACGGCTAAGATTGGTCCCACAGTAAAGAATGACTTTTTTATCTTAATTTTTAATTGAAGCGCTACCACAGCGCCCTGTGTAATCGCTGAGTTTCGGCAATCATGTCAAATTAGGAAGAATGTAATTTCTTGGAGTCCAATTGTCTCACTTTAACATTTATAAGGTCACAGTCCATAATCAGTTCAGTTAAGTCCCGCAGTCAATCGCTTCACTGTTAAAAGCCTTACAACCTAGTAGTACCGGAAAAACATCACGACATACATGTTGGTATGAATATGTGACTCAACCGTTGTAACTCAAACGAATTGATATTCTTAGAAAGTCAATGAAATTTAGTTTTTGAAACTGTCGCTATTTTTTCAGCGCGCGATAACGGCTAGGATTGGTCCCACAGTAAAGAATGACTTTTTTATCTTTATTTTTAATTGAAGCTCTACCACAGCGCCCAGTGTAATCGCTGAGTTTCGGCAATCATGTCAATATGAGAAGAATGTTATTTCTTGGAGTGCAATTTTCTCATTTATCACATTTATTAGGTTATAGTCTAAAGTTTGTTCAATTAAGTCCCACAGTCAATCGTTTCACTGCTAAAAGCTATACAACCTAGTAGTACCGGAAAAATATCGCTAAATACATGTTGGTACAAATATGTGACCCAACCGTAGTAACTGAAACGGACTGACACTGTTAGAAAGACAATGAAATGTAGTTTTTGTAACTGTCGCTATTTCTTCAGCGCGCGATAACGGCTAGGATTGGTCCCACAGTAAAGAATGACTTATTTATCTAAATTTTTAAATGAAGCGCTACCACAGCGCCCCGTGTAATCGCTGAGTTCCGGCAATCCTCTCAAATTAAGAAGAATGTTATTTCTTGGAGTCCAATTGTCTCATTTATCACATTTATCAGGTCACAGTCCATAATCAGTTCAATTAAGTCCCACAGTCAATCGTTTCACTGGTAAAAGCCATACAACCTAGTAATACCGGAAAATAGCACAAGTACATGTTGGTACGAATATGTGACTCAACCGTTGCAACTCAAACGGACTGACACCGTTAGAAAGCAAATGAAATGTAGTTTTTGAAACTGTCGCTAATTCTACAGCGCGATAACGGCTAAGATTGGTCCCACAGTAAAGAATGACTTTTTTATCTTAATTTTTAATTGAAGCGCTACCACAGCGCCCTGTGTAATCGCTGAGTTTCGGCAATCATGTCAAATTAGGAAGAATGTTATTTCTTGGAGTCCAATTGTCTCATTTATCACATTTATCAGGTCACAGTCCAAAGGTAGTTCAATTAAGTGCCACAGTCCATCGTTTCATTGTTAAAAGCGATGCAACCTAGTAGTATCAAAAAAATATCGCTAAACACATGTCGGTACGAATAGCTGACACAACCGTTGTAGCTCAAAAGGACTGACACCGTTAAAAAGTCAATGAAATGTAGATTTTGAAACTGTCGCTAATTCTTCAGCGTGCGATAACGGCTAAGATTTGTCCCACAGTAAAGAATGACTTTTTTATCTTAATTTTTAATTGAAGTGCTGCCACAGCGCCCAGCGTAATCGCTGAGTTTCGGCAATCATGTCAAATTAGGAAGAAGATTTTTCTTGGAGTCCAATTGTCTCACTTTAACATTTATAAGGTCACAGTCCATAATCAGTTCAATTAAGTCCCGCAGTCAATCGTTTCACTGTTAAAAGCCTTACAACCTAGTAGTACCGGAAAAACATCACGAAATACATGTTGGTACGAATATGTGACCCAACCGTTGTAACTCAAACGGATTGATATTCTTAGAAAGTCAATGAAATTTAGTTTTTGAAACTGTAGCTATTTCTTCAGCGCGCGATAACGGCTAGGATTGGTCCCACAGTAAAAAATGACTTTTTTATCTTTATTTTTAATTGAAGCGCTACCACAGCGCCCAGTGTAATCGCTGAGTTTCGGCAATCATGTCAATATGAGAAGAATGTTATTTCTTGGAGTGCAATTTTCTCATTTATCACATTTATTAGGTTATAGTCTAAAGTTTGTTCAATTAAGTCCCACAGTCAATCGTTTCACTGCTAAAAGCTATACAACCTAGTAGTACCGGAAAAATATCGCTAAATACATGTTGGTACAAATATGTGACCCAACCGTAGTAACTGAAACGGACTGACACTGTTAGAAAGACAATGAAATGTAGTTTTTGTAACTGTCGCTATTTCTTCAGCGCGCGATAACGGCTAGGATTGGTCCCACAGTAAAGAATGACTTATTTATCTAAATTTTTAAATGAAGCGCTACCACAGCGCCCCGTGTAATCGCTGAGTTCCGGCAATCCTCTCAAATTAAGAAGAATGTTATTTCTTGGAGTCCAATTGTCTCATTTATCACATTTATCAGGTCACAGTCCATAATCAGTTCAATTAAGTCCCACAGTCAATCGTTTCACTGGTAAAAGCCATACAACCTAGTAATACCGGAAAATAGCACAAGTACATGTTGGTACGAATATGTGACTCAACCGTTGCAACTCAAACGGACTGACACCGTTAGAAAGCAAATGAAATGTAGTTTTTGAAACTGTCGCTAATTCTACAGCGCGATAACGGCTAAGATTGGTCCCACAGTAAAGAATGACTTTTTTATCTTAATTTTTAATTGAAGCGCTACCACAGCGCCCTGTGTAATCGCTGAGTTTCGGCAATCATGTCAAATTAGGAAGAATGTTATTTCTTGGAGTCCAAATGTCTCACTTTAACATTTATAAGGTCACAGTCCATAATCAGTTCAATTAAGTCCCGCAGTCAATCGTTTCACTGTTAAAAGCCTTACAACCTAGTAGTACCGGAAAAACATCACGAAATACATGTTGGTACGAATATGTGACTCAACCGTTGTAACTTAAACGAATTGATATTCTTAGAAAGTCAATGAAATTTAGTTTTTGAAACTGTCGCTATTTTTTCAGCGCGCGATAACAGCTAGGATTGGTCCCACAGTAAAGAATGACTTTTTTATATTTATTTTTAATTGAAGCGCTACCACAGCGCCCAGTGTAATCGCTGAGTTTCGGCAATCATGTCAATATGAGAAGAATGTTATTTCTTGGAGTCCAATTTTCTCATTTATCACATTTATTAGGATATAGTCCAAAGTTTGTTCAATTAAGTCCCACAGTCAATCGTTTCACTGCTAAAAGCTATACAACCTAGTAGTACCGGAAAAATATCGCTAAATACATGTTGGTACGAATATGTGACCCAACCGTTGTAACTCAAACGGACTAACACTGTTAGAAAAAACAATGAAATGTAGTTCTTGTAACTGTCGCTATTTCTTCAGCGCGCGATAACGGCTAGGATTGGTCCCACAGTAAAGAAACACTTATTTATCTAAATTTTTTAATTGAAGCGCTACCACAGCGCCCCGTGTAATCGCTGAGTTCCGGCAATCCTGTCAATTAAGAAGAATGTTATTTCTTGGTGTCCAATTTTCTCATTTATCACATTTATCAGGTCACAGTCCAAAGGTAGTTCAATTAAGTGCCACAGTCCATCGTTTCATTGTTAAAAGCGATGCAACCTAGTAGTATCAAAAAAATATCGCTAAACACATGTCGGTACGAATAGGTGACACAACCGTTGTAGCTCAAAAGGACTGACACCGTTAAAAAGTCAATGAAATGTAGATTTTGAAACTGTCGCTAATTCTTCAGCGTGCGATAACGGCTAAGATTTGTCCCACAGTAAAGAATGACTTTTTTATCTTAATTTTTAATTGAAGTGCTGCCACAGCGCCCAGCGTAATCGCTGAGTTTCGGCAATCATGTCAAATTAGGAAGAAGATTTTTCTTGGAGTCCAATTGTCTCACTTTAACATTTATAAGGTCACAGTCCATAATCAGTTCAATTAAGTCCCGCAGTCAATCGTTTCACTGTTAAAAGCCTTACAACCTAGTAGTACCGGAAAAACATCACGAAATACATGTTGGTACGAATATGTGACCCAACCGTTGTAACTCAAACGGATTGATATTCTTAGAAAGTCAATGAAATTTAGTTTTTGAAACTGTAGCTATTTCTTCAGCGCGCAATAACGGCTAGGATTGGTCCCACAGTAAAAAATGACTTTTTTATCTTAACTTTTATTTGAAGTGCTGCCACAGCGCCCAGCGTAATCGCTGAGTTTTGGCAATCATGTCAAATTAGGAAGAATGTTATTTCTTGGAGTCCAATTTTCTCACTTATCAAATTTATTAGGTTATAGTCCAAAGTTTGTTCAATTAAGTCCCACAGTCAATCATTTCACTGCTAAAAGCCATGCAACCTAGTAGTACCGGAAAAATATCGCTAAACACATGTTGGTACGAATAGGTGAACCAACCGTTGTAGCTCAAAAGGACTGACACCGTTAAAAAGTCAATGAAACGTAGATTTTGAAACTGTCGCTAATTCTTCAGCGTGCGATAACGGCTAAGATTTGTCCCACAGTAAAGAATGACTTTTTTATCTTACTTTTTATTTGAAGTGCTGCCACAGCGCCCAGCGTAATCGCTGAGTTTCGGCAATCATGTCAAATTAGGAAGAATGTTATTTCTTGGAGTCCAATTGTCTCACTTATAACTTTTTTAAGGTCACAGTCCATAATCAGTTCAATTAAGTCCCACAGTCAATCGTTTCACTGGTAAAAGCCATACAACCTAGTAATACCGGAAAATAGCACAAGTACATGTTGGTACGAATATGTGACTCAACCGTTGCAACTCAAACGGACTGACACCGTTAGAAAGCAAATGAAATGTAGTTATTGAAACTGTCGCTAATTCTACAGCGCGATAACGGCTAAGATTGGTCCCACAGTAAAGAATGACTTTTTTATCTTACTTTTTAATTGAAGCGCTACCACAGCGCCCTGTGTAATCGCTGAGTTTCGGCAATCATGTCAAATTAGGAAGAATGTTATTTCTTGGAGTCCAATTTTCTCACTTATCAAATTTATTAGGTTATAGTCCAAAGTTTGTTCAATTAAGTCCCACAGTCAATCATTTCACTGCTAAAAGCCATGCAACCTAGTAGTACCGGAAAAATATCGCTAAACACATGTTGGTACGAATAGGTGAACCAACCGTTGTAGCTCAAAAGGACTGACACCGTTAAAAAGTCAATGAAACGTAGATTTTGAAACTGTCGCTAATTCTTCAGCGTGCGATAACGGCTAAGATTTGTCCCACAGTAAAGAATGACTTTTTTATCTTACTTTTTATTTGAAGTGCTGCCACAGCGCCCAGCGTAATCGCTGAGTTTCGGCAATCATGTCAAATTAGGAAGAATGTTATTTCTTGGAGTCCAATTGTCTCACTTATAACTTTTTTAAGGTCACAGTCCATAATCAGTTCAATTAAGTCCCACAGTCAATCGTTTCACTGGTAAAAGCCATACAACCTAGTAATACCGGAAAATAGCACAAGTACATGTTTGTACGAATATGTGACTCAACCGTTGCAACTCAAACGGACTGACACCGTTAGAAAGCAAATGAAATGTAGTTATTGAAACTGTCGCTAATTCTACAGCGCGATAACGGCTAAGATTGGTCCCACAGTAAAGAATGACTTTTTTATCTTACTTTTTAATTGAAGCGCTACCACAGCGCCCTGTGTAATCGCTGAGTTTCGGCAATCATGTCAAATTAGGAAGAATGTTATTTCTTGGAGTCCAATTTTCTCACTTATCAAATTTATTAGGTTATAGTCCAAAGTTTGTTCAATTAAGTCCCACAGTCAATCATTTCACTGCTAAAAGCCATGCAACCTAGTAGTACCGGAAAAATATCGCTAAACACATGTTGGTACGAATAGGTGAACCAACCGTTGTAGCTCAAAAGGACTGACACCGTTAAAAAGTCAATGAAACGTAGATTTTGAAACTGTCGCTAATTCTTCAGCGTGCGATAACGGCTAAGATTTGTCCCACAGTAAAGAATGACTTTTTTATCTTACTTTTTATTTGAAGTGCTGCCACAGCGCCCAGCGTAATCGCTGAGTTTCGGCAATCATGTCAAATTAGGAAGAATGTTATTTCTTGGAGTCCAATTGTCTCACTTATAACTTTTTTAAGGTCACAGTCCATAATCAGTTCAATTAAGTCCCACAGTCAATCGTTTCACTGGTAAAAGCCATACAACCTAGTAATACCGGAAAATAGCACAAGTACATGTTGGTACGAATATGTGACTCAACCGTTGCAACTCAAACGGACTGACACCGTTAGAAAGCAAATGAAATGTAGTTATTGAAACTGTCGCTAATTCTACAGCGCGATAACGGCTAAGATTGGTCCCACAGTAAAGAATGACTTTTTTATCTTACTTTTTAATTGAAGCGCTACCACAGCGCCCTGTGTAATCGCTGAGTTTCGGCAATCATGTCAATTTAGGAAGAATGTTATTTCCTGGAGTCCAATTGTCTCACTTAAACATTTATAAGGTCACAGTCCATAATCAGTTCAATTAAGTCCCGCAGTCAATCGTTTCACTGTTAAAAGCCTTACAACCTAGTAGTACCGGAAAAACATCACGAAATACATGTTGGTACGAATATGTGACTCAACCGTTGTAACTCAAACGAATTGATATTCTTAGAAAGTCAATGAAATTTAGTTTTTGAAACTGTCGCTATTTTTTCAGCGCGCGATAACGGCTAGGATTGGTCCCACAGTAAAGAATGACTTTTTTATCTTTATTTTTAATTGAAGCGCTACCACAGCGCCCAGTGTAATCGCTGAGGTTCGGCAATCATGTCAATATGAGAAGAATGTTATTTCTTGGAGTCCAATTTTCTCATTTATCACATTTATTAGGTTATAGTCCAAAGTTTGTTCAATTAAGTCCCACAGTCAATCGTTTCAGTGCTTAAAGCTATACAACCTAGTAGTACCGGAAAAATATCGCTAAATACATGTTGGTACGAATATGTGACCCAACCGTTGTAACTCAAACGGACTGACACTGTTAGAAAGACAATGAAATGTAGTTTTTGTAACTGTCGCTATTTCTTCAGCGCGCGATAACGGCTAGGATTGGTCCCACAGTAAAGAATGACTTTTTTATCTAAATTTTTAAATGAAGCGCTACCACAGCGCCCCGTGTAATCGCTGAGTTCCGGCAGTCCTGTCAAATTAAGAAGAATGTTATTTCTTGGAGTCCAATTGTCTCATTTATCACATTTATCAGGTCACAGTCCAAAGGTAGTTCAATTAAGTCCCACAGTCCATCGTTTCATTGTTAAAAGCGAGGCAACCTAGTAGTATCAAAAAAATATCGCTAAACACATGTTGGTACGAATAGGTGACACAACCGTTGTAGCTCAAAAGGACTGACACCGTTAAAAAGTCAATGAAATGTAGATTTTGAAACTGTCGCTAATTCTTCAGCGTGCGATAACGGCTAAGAATTGTCCCACAGTAAAGAATGACTTTTTTATCTTAATTTTTAATTGAAGTGCTGCCACAGCGCCCAGCGTAATCGCTGAGTTTCGGCAATCATGTCAAATTTGGAAGAATGTTATTTCTTGGAGTCCAATTGTCTCACTTATAACATTTTTAAGGTCACAGTCCATAATCAGTTCAATTAAGTCCCACAGTCAATCGTTTCACTGGTAAAAGCCATACAACCTAGTAATACCGGAAAATAGCACAAGTACATGTTGGTACGAATATGTGACTCAACCGTTGCAACTCAAACGGACTGACACCGTTAGAAACTCAATGAAATTTAGTTTTTGAAACTGTCGCTATTTCTTCAGCGCGCGATAACAGCTAGGATTGGTCCCACAGTAAAGAATGACTTATTTATCTAAATTCCTAAATGAAGCGCTACCACAGCGCCCAGTGTAATCGCTGAGTTCCGGAAATCATGTCAAATTAAAAAGGATGTTATTTCTTGGAGTCCGCTTGTCTCACTTATAACATTTTTAAGGTCACAGTCCAGAGTCAGTTCAATTAAGTCCCACAGTCAATCGTTTCACTGGTAAAAGCCATACAACCTAGTAGTACCGGAAAAATATCGCTAAATACATGTTGGTACGAACATGTGACCCAACCGTTGTAACTCAAACGGACTGACACTGTTAGAAAGACAATGAAATGTAGTTTTTGTAATTGTCGCTATTTCTTCAGCGCGCGATAACGGCTAGGATTAGTCCCACAGTAAAGAATGACTTATTTATTTAAATTTTTAAATGAAGCGCTACCACAGCGCCCCGTGTAATCGCTGAGTTCCAGCAATCCTGTCAAATTAAGAAGAATGTAATTTCTTGGAGTCCAATTGTCTCATTTATCACATTTATCAGGTCACAGTCTAAAGGTAGTTCAATTAAGTCCCACAGTCCATCGTTTCATTGTTAAAAGCGATGCAACCTAGTAGTATCAAAAAAATATCGCTAAACACATGTTGGTACGAAGAGGTGACCCAACCGTTGTAGCTCAAAAGGACTGACACCGTTAAAAAGTCAATGAAATGTAGATTTTGAAACTGTCGCTAATTCTTCAGCGTGCGATAACGGCTAAGATTTGTCCCACAGTAAAGAATGACTTTTTTATCTTAATTTTTAATTGAAGTGCTGCCACAGCGCCCAGCGTAATCGCTGAGTTTCGGCAATCATGTCAAATTAGGAAGAATGTTATTTCTTGGAGTCAATTGTCTCACTTATAACATTTTTAAGGTCACAGTCCATAATCAGTTCAATTAAGTCCCACAGTCAATCGTTTCACTGGTAAAAGCCATACAACATAGTAATACCGGAAAATAGCACAAATACATATTGGTACGAATATGTGACTCAACCGTTGCAACTCAAACGGACTGACACCGTTAGAAAGTCAATGAAATTTAGTTTTTGAAACTGTCGAAATTTCTTCAGCGCGCAATAACGGTTAAGATTGGTCCCACAGTAAAGAATGACTTTTTTATCTTAATTTTTAATTGAAGCGCTACCACAGCGTCCAGTCTAATCGCTGAGTTTCGGCAATCATGTCAAATTAGGAAGAGTGTTATTTCTAGGAGTCCAATTGTCTCACCTTAACATTTATAAGGTCACAGTCCATAGTCAGTTCAATTAAGTCCCACAGTCAATCGTTTCACTGTTAAAAGCCATACAACCTAGTGGTACCTGAAAAATATCACGAAATACATGTTGGTACGAATATGTGACTCAACCGTTGTAACTCAAACGGACTGACACTGTTAGAAAGACAATGAAATGTAGTTCTTGTAACTGTCGCTATTTCTTCAGCGCGCTATAACGGATAGGATTGGTCCCACAGTAAAGAATGACTTATTTATCTAAATTCTTAAATGAAGCGCTACCACAGCAGCTAGAGTAAGGAGGTAATTTAATCCGGTTTTAGGGTTTCGACGGTCAAACCCCTATTAAAAAACGCTGCTTTTAGACCCCCTAAAACAGCTGTGACGTCACAGATTTCATCATGCCTCAAATGAGTGTACAAGTCACGTCATATTCAACAAATTTGCTGACATCATCAAAAATGACGGCACTCGACAAAACTGCTGTCAAACGCGCATGCGCAAATCTATTTGAATGGAAAGGGAAATTCCCTACTCAAATTGCGACCCCTGTTAGTTGAAGTCTACACCAGAGTTGTAAAAAGAAGAATGGAACGCTCAAAATGCCTACAGTGTGGACAATTTTTATCCATTGATAAATTCGGATTAAAGGATGATGGGCAGAGGAAAAAATCCTGCATCTGGTGCCTTGAGGCTATACAGGCTGCCGCCCTCGAAGAACGTCGGAAAAAATATGGTAATGGTAAAATGTGCCCCTGTTGCGGGGAGCTTAAATTTGATTTCGAGTATAGGATAATAAACAAAAAGAGCCCAAGATTTAGCACAAATTGTGTCGAGTGCCTGCTTAAGAACGGTTACAGGGATGAGCAAAACCGAAAAAGGTATTTCGATTGGTTATATCGTTGAAAAAGTACGAAGTAGTGAACTTAAGTACATCGACCTCCTCCCACACCTTTTAATCCGCAAATCTGTTTGAATAGGGGAATTCCCCACTCAAATTGCGACCGCTGTTAGTTGAAGTTTGAATCTACTTATAATAAAGAGAAATGAGTTGGTTCAAGAATGCAATTAGTAAATTATATAGCGCTGTCTCAGCGCCAGTAGCAGCAACTCGCGACGCTCTTGCCGATCGCCTGAAGAGTGTACGAGACACTGTTACTTCTTACTATAACAGAGCAAGGGAACAAATTGCTGGAAGGACGACACTGCACGACGAAATCGAAACCGAAGCGCGAGAGGACTTTTACGATGCCGGAGACATACAAGACGAATACAGCGGAGTCGAAGACATCAAACACATGTTCCCACAAGAGAAAAAACGATCCGAAGGCGTCTAAGACATTCAGCATATTTTTGACGAAAATGACACACAGATGTTGGAAGACGGAAATCGAGCCAAGACATGGCGGTTCAACAAGAACCTTAATCAGCCACTGGCGGAGGACGTTACGCCCTACATAGATATGAGAGTCAAGGTAGTCTACAGTTTTGCTTGCACCATCTACGAAGCAGGAGGTGGCACGGCTTTGTATCACAAGAGCAAGGGAAGCAAAGGATCGCTTACGAGCCTAGCTGACATCGAAGCATTTATCGAAAAATGCGAAATGCAGCGATTAGATCTAGGAGATCATGAGTTTTGGGGGAAGGCGTACTTGCCACCAGAAAGAACAATCGAGACCCCAGGATCGTACGAAGGGAAAATAGTCTTCCAGCATGTGCAGATCAAGATCATCTCCACAAGGGAGCCCCTGTTAGGCTGTGGACCTTTACCAGACTGGTTGCGAAAGAAGAAATGCATCTACAGCTTTGACAAGGAGGATGAGAGAACCGACAATTTGTGTGTCTGGAGATGTCTTGCCGTACACTCACGTGAAGATAAGAAGCAAAAAGAAAAGTACCTTACAAGGCCAGCTCTCGCGCTAGCACGCGAGTACTACGGGAATCCCAAACTAAAGAGGGAAGATGTACGTGCTACGAAGCTCGTAGACTTTGAGGGGATAGAAAAGCGTTTCAAGATCAACATCAGAGTCTTTGAGCCCCTGACAAACTCTGAAAAGGCACCCTGGAGACTCGTGTACTGTCAGAATCAATACAAAAAAGATTTAGACACGATCAACCTTGGTATGTTGGATGGGCACTGTTTTTACATTAAAAAGATAGATGTTTTAACGCAACACTGGAAGTGCATGGTCTGCAAACAGCGATTCACCAGAGCTGAAAACCTAACAAGGCACACAAAGAAAGAGTGTGAGGGAAAACAGCCGACTATTATCTGCAAAGGTGAGAAGGTCAAGTGCATGACTAGCAAGTCAGAGATGGTCTTTTACGATGAGGGCTTCAGCTACGCTGCTTCTCAGTGGATAGAATACATGTCGAGGGAAACTGGAAGGCACATACATCACGCGCTATGTGGGCATGGAGGAGAGCGTGTGATACGAAATGATTTTGGGGACGAGGTCTACAAGGTAGACGGCTATGAGCCAGAGACTGAGACAGTCCATGAGTACCACGGTTGCAAGTGGCACGGATGCCCCTGCCAAGGAACAAACACGAACAAAAATCGATATATTGCCACCAAGTCAAAGGAGGAAGGCATCCGAAAACTTGGCTACAACCTCGTGACAGTGTGAGAGTGTGAGAGCCCACCCAAAGCTAAGAGGTACTTCAAGAAAGAATTTCGACCCTACCCTCACTACATCGTGTTTGATTTCGAGGCCCTCCTAACACCTTTACACCAGCGGCAAACATCCGATCTAACATACATCTCGGAGCATGGGCCGGTCAGCGTCGCTGTTCACGATAGTCTGAACGGAGATCCAACGTTCTTGGAGCACGATGATCCTTAGATCTTGGTTAAGCGATTTGTGGAGCAGCTCGAAAAGAGACACACCCACATCGTGTATGAAGTGGAGAGAATGTACCCGAGACCCGATGATTTTGACATGCTTTCGGACAAGACTCAGAATGCATGGGACGCGTGGGTAAACCAAGTGCCCGTGATCGGCTTCAACAGTGGAAAGTATGACCTGAACATGATCAAGCGGTACTTTGTCGATCAAATTACCAAAGACGATAGCAAAAAGATCAAAGTGGCGAAGAAAGACAACAACTACATGTTCTTTACGACCTCGAGGTTCAAATTTCTCGATATCAAAAATTTTATAGCTCCTGGCATGAGCTACGACTTATGGTGCAAGTCTCTGGATTGCAAGCTCCAAAAGCTGGTGTTCCCATACGAGTGGCTGACGAGCTATGACAAGCTAAACCACGTCGGCCCGGTGGAGCACAAGAACTTCTATAGCAGTCTTATTGGTAAAAACACCCTCTCTCCTGAAGAGTATGAAACATTCCGTGCAGAGTTTTACAAGCGAGGCTGCGTCACCATGATGGACTGGTTGCGTGAGTACAATTTAGCCGATGTGGAACCCTTCATCGAAGCCGTGGACAAGACAAGGCTGCAGCACTACGACGACGAGATAGATATTTTGAAAGACGCGGTAAGTATTCCAGGCGTATCGATGCGCTACGTCTTGAACAAGTCTCTACAACTGAATCCAAAGCTAGAGCTATACGCTCCAGGAGAGCCTTGTAAGCATAAGTGCAATGAAGACTGCTTCAACACCAACGCGGAACATAGTTCCAAGAGTTGCAAGGCGTGCAAAAAGGTGCAAAAGGCTTGCACTGAGTGCACAAAGAACGAGGCGTATGAACTGCTCCAAACGGGCATGGTCGGTGGGCCTGCCATCGTGTTCTGTAGGTACCACGAGAGAGACGTGACTGGTATCAGATCCCATATCTACCAGGAGCCACGGAAGTGCAAAACTGTTTTGGGGCTTGACGCGAACATGCTGTACCCGAGTACGTTGATGCAAGACTTTCCTTGTGGGAAGGAAAAGCTGATCAAGGTGCCTACACCGACAGCGAAACACAATCTCGAGCTACTAACACAAGGTGTGCAAAATGGATCCTTCTTCGGTTTTGCGCAGGTCGACATCGAGGTCCCTCTGGAACTGTATGACAAATTTAGCGAGATGGCTCCGCTATTTGTGGTCAAGGAGATACCCGACGATCAAATCCCTGAGCACATGCACGAGTACCTAAAAGCAACAGGGCGAAAGCGTATGCCTGGTACACGTAAGCTTCTAGGGTTGATGAAAGCTGAAAAGATCTTGCTGTACACGCCCGTGCTGAAATGGTACCTTGACCATGGCCTGAAGGTGACAGCGTTTCACCAGTTCATCAAGTACAAACGAGGTAAGCCATTTGCATGGTTTCCGGAAGAAATTGCGGATGCACGACGACAAGCCGATAAAGACCCTGACAAGCGTATTGCGGGAGATACAGCCAAGCTGAAAGGGAACTCGTTCTATGGAAAAATGATCGAAGATCTAGCGAGACACGCGAACACCATCTTCACGAGAGATGAAAAGAAGGTGGATGCAGCGATGAGATCGCCATACCTTGAAGATCTTGAGGAGATAGGTGATGCTTACGAGATCCGAGAAGGAAAGAAAAAGGTGCATATCGACAGAGCGTACCAGTGCGGCATTGCAGTGTACCAGCTGGCCAAATTGCGCATGCTGGAGTTCTATTATGACTTCATTGACAAGTACGTGGATCGTCGAGAGTTTGAATATATTTATATGGATACGGACAGTGCCTATTTTGCCATCTCTGGAGAAGAGTTACGAGATGTCGTTCGCCCTGAACTGCTTGACGAGTACGACAAAGACGTGAAAAACTGGCTCGTCACCGATAAGTACTCGAGTCGAACAGGAGGTCTGTTTAAGCTTGAGTTTATGGGGTTTAGGATGATTGCCACGACAGCCAAGTGCTATTTCGTTGAAGGGAAAGAGGGCACAAAATTCTCCTGTAAAGGCATGTGGAAGAAGCATAACGCTATGACATGGGAGAGGTATAAGAACGCGTTGAATGGCTCTATTGACACTGCGAAAAACGTAGGTTTCCGGGTGCGCAACCAGGGGATGGTTACGTACGAACAAAACAAGCTGGGACTCTCGGCGTTATACGATAAGCGGAAGGTACTCGAGGATGGCATCCACACAGTACCGCTGACGCTGTAAATAGTGAGGTTTCCCTGTCGGGATTTTTGTGAGGTAGTACCTCACAGAAATTAACAAATAAAAAATGGAGGGTTATAAAAAATGTACGCACTGTAATTACTCTTTTTTAATCGACAATTTCAAGAGTCAACGTAACGGTCAATTGACAAAATTGTGTATCAAATGCCGCGATAGTAACAACGCGTCAATAGCACGTAGCAAATGCCCGCATAAAAAAAGAACAAGACAATGCCACATATGCGATTTCCCAGGGTATAAGTATGACCTCATTAAGGCCAGGATTCAAGCTGCTCTAAGGTATGATACCGAAATAGCCTCTACTGAGTACCTTGGATGCAATATCTGCACATTTATCGGTCATATCCAGGCCCAATTCAAGGACGGGATGTGCTGGGGAAACCGAGGGCAGTGGCAGTTTGATCACAAGGTGCCACTAAAATACAGAGAGAACGGGGAATACCCCAGCGAGGAGGTGCAATTAGCAAGGCTCCACTATACTAACATGCAACCCTTGTGGACCAAGGATAATCAAAGCAAGGGCCATCGATATATATCTGAGTAAAGTAGGCCGCGTTGAAAAATATTTTAAATTTTCTCAAAACTTTGAGTCACTCCTCTTCAGTATGAAGCGGTAGAAACAAGATAAAACTCATTTGCCTCATCCATTCAAAAATGATAAACACATTTCTGAATAATCAAGAGGTTTTCTGCATCACCAGCAAACGAGCTAGCCAGTGATGCGTGAATTTTTACACAGGTAGTACTCAAGGTGATACTGAATAGTTTTATACCAAGCTCGAATTATGGTAAAATTATTGGAGCAGGCTTAGATCCTGGCGGAATGGTAGGAGTGCGCGGGCGAGAGCACGTCCTAGCTGGAAGCGGCCGTCTCGCCCCGGTTTATCCCACACAATGTGCCAGTCGGGGAAAATTGCGCCAAAATGTCGGTTAAATGTCAGTGCAAGGAACGGCCTCTGAAAGTGCTCACTTAAAAAGGTGGGTTTCGTTAACGCGTAGTACAAGCACGACATTCTGTATAGAGTATAAAGAGCAGGTGTGCTGAGCCTGCAAAACAGGACAGCGCTGAAAAACACCTTGGATATGGTGAACCAAAGGCTCTGAGTGGTATACTCACAGAATCAAAAACCCTCTGGGTTCAAACAACAACAACAAAAACAAAAAAAAAACCAGAGGGTTCCCTTGCGAGGGTTTTGTTTTGAAAAATAAAAATGATGAACGACATAGGCCTCACCGTAGCAATAATCCTTCCGTACGTCTTGATCGTGCTCTGCTTTTTGCGTTTTAGAAGGGTGTTAATAAAGATGAGTGAGATTACAGCTATATTTGATGTTGTAGACACACCTGCGGAAGCCTTTCAACCCAAAGAAAAACGTATCGACAAACGTCAAGCCTTGAAGGATGCTATACGCAAAGGCAAACAGCATCTCTTGCCGAAGAAATGTACTGAAAGCTTTGTTGACAAGGCATCAGATGAGGTGATCGAAAAAGCGTACGCGGAATTCGTTCAACGTGAAATTCACGAGAAAGGAGAAAAGACCGCCAAGGCACTATCTTCACATGCGATTAGCATGTACGCGAAGGCCGTAGGTAATGTTGTTCAACTCGATAGTGCGGAGGGTCTGAAAAAAGACATCGAGGAAGATCCGATTATCAAGGACTCCATGGCAGATTTGGGGATCCTTGTGTACTCTGCCTTTGGAAAATTTCTAGCGCCACTCTTGGTTGCTGCTCATACCATTAATCACACTCAGCTCTCCGTGAAACATAAGACAGATAAAGAGCGAGATGATGAACAGCAAGAAGAAGATGGGGAGCAGTCAGATAATTAACAAAAAAATTGAAAAGGCAGTATTGGATGGTAGACGAAGACCAGTACCGAAATGTTTTGAGAAAGACTGCAACGCTAGTCGAACTCTCGTAAAGGCGGAAAAACCGCGCATACGTAGAGGAATTTCTAAGAAAAGTCGAAAATTCACTGATTCGTCACTACAAGGAAATTTTGTAAAGCTCTTTACAAAATTTTTAGCCCAAGCCAGCCTTTGGTCGTTTAAAACAGTAGATGGCTTTCCCCTCGTTGTAGGTGGGGTATGAAACGTACCCCACTACCACCCCCGATCTGGGCACTTCAGATAAAGACTTGGAAATGTACACAGCTTTGCCGTCGTTGTAAGGGAGTGGGGTGGCACAGGAATCCTGTGCCACCTCACTCCCAGCTTTAATTGAGCATTTGTAGCTCTTTTTGACTTGCTTCGGCTGCTTCCAAATATCAAATTATAAACCCCAAATTCATTGATATAAATGGCTTACCTTCATTATAGGTCCCTGTTGAATCGACAGTCACCTCTACCCCCAATCGAAGAACCTCAGATAAAAACCTCTTTTCACCTACTATTTTTCCAAGGGCAAGTCTAAATAAATGAGTGAAGAACAATCTAACCAAGTCATAACCAAGAAGAATGAGGGTCGTGTTGCTGCTGGCAAGAGACTTGCTGAATGGAATCGCAAGAACAAGGCTGACTTACAGAAGAACTTGGGCAAAAGTACTTCGCAAGAGGGTCAGGAACCTGTCGCAAGTCCTCACAAGTTCCCGGACAGTGCATATCTCTATGGCGCTGGAGGCATTGCCGTACTTGCCGTTTGCGTGGCAGTCTATTACATACGTAAGAAGCCTGCTGAAACCGTCTCCACAGGTGCGCCAGCGGATCGCCTGGCGGCTCAGCATGAGCAAGGGCCGTCTCAACCCACGCAAAAGCAACGCGATCGCCTGGCGACCGTGTCAGCGGAAGGGCGTCATATCGACATTTTCAAGATGCGATAACCTTAATAAATGAGCAGCAAAGAGTATCAGAAAGAAGTCGTCGATTCCTTGTGGGAATCTGTCAGACTAGTATCCTATACTATTGTCTTGGCGCTAGGCGCGAAAAAAGCTCTGGGAGTTTCTAGACCGGGGGCCAAGATGGACATGGAGGACGGCTTGAAGCTCGCTGGATATATGACAGGAGCGATATTATTCGACGATTACGCGATAAAACAAGGGTGGTATAAGCGTTCCATGATGCCTCCAAAATAGTTGACCAACGAGAAGACTACACTATACAAATACCTAACCAATGTGGGCAAGCGAGAACATTAGAAAAGGTAACCGCTTCATCTCTAAGTAAGCACCCTAACATGTCTACCCAAGGCAAACACGAGTAAAATAAAATGACTCTAGACATTGTCAAGGAGCCGCATACGGCAATCTTTACTGGACCGACAAGTTGTGGCAAGACGCAGCGTGTCCTGGATTTGCTTGAGAACGATTGTAGGCAGCATTTCGACAACATTCGACAACATACAATCCGCTGGAACAAGACCTATCAAGAGAGATCCTCGCTATGGAGGGATGACTACGTGTTTCTGGTGGACCCCAAGGATCAACTCTTCGAGTGGATCCAAAAACTGTCATTGTTGGCGGGCGAAGAGACGTTGTTTATCGTTGACGATATGATAGCCGACGAGAGTCTCGACAAAACTCGTGGTGCGTTGCTAGAACTAGCTGTTTCGGGTAGACATCGCAATCACATAGTCTCTGGTTACTAAAAAAAAGATATAAGAAGATCCCAATAACAGTAAGGGATCAAATGAAACAGTTTTTTGTCTGGTATCCGAAGAATCGGAAGGAGTTTGAGCTCATTCATGAAGAGAACGATGTAATTTCAAGTAGGGAAGAAATTTCCATTATTAAGGCTCAGCTGAAAAAGTCAAAGCATGCTTGCTTGTACGTAAGACTGGAGCATCCTAGAAGTTACAAGATTGTTGGTTAGACTCTTAACATATAAGAAAAGATGGATAATGAGAGCGTAATTAAAGCTGTGTATCAAGCTCTTTTGAGAGCCCACGACAGACTGATAGATGCAGTGCATGATGACGATGATAGCAAACTGGTAAACACGACTCGGGATATTGAAGAGTTATGCAAAAAATATCCATGGCTTCCTCAGCTTGGTGTTCGTTATTGGATCCAGTAATTTTGTGACTTTTTTCGAATCACAAAAAAACTGTGGTTGAGACTTGGCGTGTATAAGAAAGATGTCTCTTGTGGTTGATTACTTTGAAGGAAAGCAAGTCCGATCATTTCAGTATAAAGGTCAGTATAAAGGTCAATGCATCGTTGCCTCCGATGTTTGGAGAGCCGCGGGCTATAAGCGGGAGGTGGGAGTAAAAGCCCTTCAGAGACTTGTTCCCGACAAGTACAAAATACGGCTTGGCGACGCTTTTTTTGCTGAGCTCGATGAGGTGGACAGATCTGTCCACCCAAACACAGTTTTGCTGACAGAGCCAGGCCTTTACTGCTTCCTCTTGAGGTGTGGTAGACCTGAAGCAGAACCATTTTTGGATTGGTTTGTTGAAAAAAAGAAAGCGGAGCTGGTTTTGCGCTACAACGGCTTGAATTACAAGGATCGAACGTTAGCCGCACAAGAGCAAGAAATCATAGAGCTACGACAGCGACATGTTCCATGTGCGCAAGATCCTAGAAAGGATAACGGAATGGTTATAATACAAAAGAATAACGATGATGAATATCTGTATGTCGCTATATGTGGGCAACAAGGCTATGTAGCGCAAAAGATTCGCAACAACTTAACAGATCATCCCAACGGTCAACTCGTCGTTCTTGCAGAAAACCCAAATGCCATTGTACATTACAACTGGCTCCGAGAGCGTGGATGCATTGAAGTAAATCCTGAACGTCCAAGGCACTTTCGATTAGGTCGTAGCTATACACATCAGAGATTGATGGAGCTTGTCGAGATCCAGGATTTTTTTTGTAACCCTGATAGATTACAAAAGAAAAATATCGTCAGCTTACCACTCCTTAACATGCTCGGGAGGTACTTCAACACCTTCCGGCACCAGCATCAACTCCTCTGCCACAAAGCTTCGATCAGGCCCATCTGCCAAATAGTACAGAAGACGGCTAGACGGGCTACGACCTTCCGCTGACACGGCCGTCTCAGCAAGAGCACGATCGATTCTATACGTCTTTTTGCTCCACCAGGCGTCAGTAGCACGTCTTTGCGCATCACCATGCTCTTCTCCCGGTTGTAGCAGGTACAAGTTAAGACCGTCCTCAGGTAACGGCTTTTCCTCGGGATATTCCTCGCCTTTCTTAAGTAGGACTTCATCCATCTTGATCGCTTTTGAAGGTTTCATGCCGATCATGGCACGATGGTGTACAGATGTTTCACCCATGTGGTACTAGTCTCATCAGTGACCAACTCTTGTGCATCCTGGGTCTTGAACAGTCTCTCCGCAAGCACCTTGTTATAGGACTCGACAAAGGCTGTGAACGTATGATGATATTTGGTGGTTGCGCGCTTAATCTCGACCCCTTTGCCCTCTAGCAGTTTTGTCACATCTGACTTAAACTCACTACCGTTGTCACACTGGAAGATCTTCGGATAACGTAAAGGTCCTGCTTTGCCTCCGGGCTTCGCGTAAATGTCTTTGATCATGTCAGCGACTTCGCTGGCTTTCTTCGTTCTCAATGGTCTAGCTACCTTGTATCTCGAGGCTACATCGATCCCTGTGAGGATATATTTGTACACGTTACTGTGTACTTTGTTATGAGGCATATAGAGCAAATCAAATTGATGCATTTCATTGGGCTTTGTGATTGTGAAATGCGGGTAGTTGATGCGCTTAGGCCCCTTGATATGTCTGAGCCAGAGCAACTGACGAGATAGCCAGTGTACGACTTTCTTTTTAGGTAGTCCACTGTGCTCAGCGAGCAATTTAACAGCCTTCCGACCAGTCCCTAAATTTTCAGGGGTATAGTAAATACTGCTTAATTTTTCTACCTCCTTCTCTGTGGGAATATGTTTCGACATGTTTATTACAAGTCGAAAACATTTAAACTCCTGTGGAGACGTTACGCCCATTTGTACACTGCAAAACCAAGGAGGGCTAAGGATCCAACGATGAACGTTAGCTGACCGTCTTGTTGCTGCTTGCTGGGCGTGTAGAAGTCGGATAACTTAGGAACCTTCTTGATCGTTGCGATGTAATAGTCTCTCATACCTTCATCGAGCTCCTTCAAGCTCTCTCCAGCTTGCCTTTTCAGCTCTCGTTGATGGTTATACCAATCTTTTACCTGCCGATCTCTTCTTACCCACTGTGCTTGAGCAGCTTGAAGTTGTTCGAATTGCTTTATCACGCCTTTTACGCTCGGCCTCGCCATGGCCTGACAGCTTACTGATTAAGTAATTCGATCCGCTAAACGCGAGGGCATTGATTATAGCCCCACCCGTGAGTACTATTATGCTTGCCATCTTTATTTTAATATTCGACACTGTGAAAACGCCCATCTAAGATATTCAGCTGAGCATCTTGAAGTAGGAAAACGTAGCATTTAATATCCCCCGTTGTTCCGTCTGCTTTCTTTGTCATATGCAATGTTATACCGTCTGACAATCTCTGTAACGGCCTTCCGGAACCATGGAGACTGTGATCAGGTGATGCTCGGAAATCAACAAACAGGGCATAACGCTCAGTCATGAACTGCCCAATCGTCACCCCCGAATCGTGGCTACCGAGTAAGTTTACGATCTGCTCGAGGTGATCTTTCGGGAGCATCGCGTGCGTGTAGAGCTCATTAGGCTCACCCTCGACAGTGATCGAGATTTTTTCGATCTTTGGGTTGTAGAAGACCTCGTTAGCACCCGAGTAAGCCTTCACTTTTCCAGGGTCTACAAAGAGCAGTAAAACGCCTTTCAAACTTTTTGCAGGCGTATCAATTTGCAAATTTTAGCTTGTGTCAGCCTTTTTCATCGTGACAACCTTGCTACGAAGTACCCTTTCATAGGGTAGGGCGAGACGGCTGTATCTTGACATCATAGCGCTTGCGAGACCCTCGTTATTAGCCTTGTCAAACTCTAATGCGATATCAGTGATCTTGTAGGCAGCATCTGGTGGTTTAGCTGCGGTATTTCCAACAGCTGGGGTACCACCATCTTTGATAACGTCACCATATGATGTAAAATGTATAACGAATTGCAGCCTATCGTGTAGCCCTGGCTGGTAGAACGGCAAGTCTCGTGTCAATTCAAACATTTTTCCTAGAGGAACACAAAACGTGCTGCCATAAGCTGCGAAGATCGCTTTTTCCTCGTTCGTGCCTACATGATCAGTCGCTTTTACCTGTAGGGCGCGGATTGTACCGTCATTCGGATTGATCCCCTCTAGGATCAAGTTGTTTTCCCGATCAAATTTTGGTAGCCAGAGATCCCGGTAGACCGCCAGGGTGCTGAAATCGCTAATATTTTGCACCTCGTTGCCATTTAAAGTGATACGAAGATTTTGCACCAGGGCTTTGCCGATATTGCTGACGATAGTGCGCTTCGTGTTTGTTCCCGTAAGTTCCAGATCGAAAAGTAGTTTGATACTGCCTGGAAAAATTACATCGTTCTGCCCCATGTTGGGAATGTCAACATACAAGTCCTCGTTCTGATTAATCGTACTAGGGACATGACTTACTTTTACACGCTGCTTCTTCCCTTTCATAGCCATCATTGTTTTAATCTCCGCGTAGGGATCGAGCTTAGTTCCGAATATGTTACTCATGCTTTATTATTAGCTGATTTACGTTTCAAATAAATGCCGGTTAATCCAATATACGAAGGAGACGACTTTACGCCAGAGGAAAACATTCCAGACGAGGATTTCAGTAGGCCTGATGCCATTTTAACGCCAGATCGCCTGGCGGCTCTGCAAGAGCATCAGCAGCAAGATTAGGAAGAATCCGGCTCAGCACGAGAACGTCCTTGATGAAACGGAGAGCCTGACCGATCGCCTACCGGCTCAGCAAGAGCAAGAGACTCCTTTTGGCGCCAGCTTCACAGAGCGGGAAAGAAGATGGCTCAACCTCGAGCTTCAAACGCTAAAGGGTAACCTAAAGCACTTGAAAAAAAAGATGATTTTCTACGACAGCGAGATCGCTAAAGCAGAAGCCAAGGTGAAAAGGCTTGAGACGAAGAAGGGTACACCTGGGGCATCCGAGGAGCAGCTAGCTATCTGGAACGCGGATATCGCGAGGGCTAATGAAGAGCTAGAACGACTCCAAGATCAAAAGGAAGCAGTACGAGAAGCACACGGTTTACTTTCCTCGGATACTCAGAGCCAACTAAAGGCTATTAAGGAGACACTGATGAAAATCACAGAAGAAGATAAATCTCTAGCTGAAAAGCTTAGAATCTTGTTCAAGGAGCAGGGGGTTACTATAGCTAGCATCGTAGCGGCTGTTGGTCTACTGATTTTCACCATCGTACTCGCAGTTACAGGTGGAGGTTCCGCAACAGGCGCAGGAGGAAGTGCCGCTGGAAAAAAAGGTTTTATATAAAAACAGCCTGAAAGGCTTGGTATTTTTTTGAAATACCTAGCAGGTAAGGCAGGTGCGCGCTACCAGGGATTATTGGCACGGTTGTCTCGTTATTTTTCAGAGTGGCTGCAAAAGTTGTCGAATATGTAGCCAAGCATCTATACATGGCATTCGCTGCCGCTGCTGCTGCTTTTGTTGTGGCATATAAGAGAGGCAAGAAGTCGTAGATGATCTAGTATGTTGACAAAAAAAAACATATTAGATCGCCTTGCGGCTCAGCATGAGCACATATTTTTTAAGCCATAGATATGCTAAAATGAGACCTACTCGCGCAGTAACCAAGGTGGCTTTGGTGTCCTCGTGAGGCTTTCCATCTCCTACACCTGACTGAGGTATCTTTTCAGACCCCCCGGTTAGGGTGGCACCACCCCTCGATATTTTTTGCCCAGGTGACCTGACTCGTTTTAAACCCGGAGGCTGTGTGGTAATGGGCTTGTTGTTTAGGTCTAGCCTTATACCAATCATCGCACTCACCGGCGCGATCAAGATGTTGTTGTTATACCCCACAATTTTACCAATACGCAGGTTCATATCGGATGGTAGCATGTACACGTGGTGCATCACGGCAAAATTCACTGGGGTCCTGGCATATTGAAGCACCTTTTGAAACTCGGTGATATCGTGGCCTACGTTCTCCTCACGTTGTACCATGGCTTCGAATTTCTGTAGTAGTATCTGTCTCGCTGTAAAATTGTCAGCATCCGAACCTATAAGGGATGCCTTGGCATCAGCTTGGGACCCTAGTAGTAAAATTACGTAAACACGAATACTCTCGCTAAGCTTCGACAGACCTTCCGATTTCAGGCCTTGGCTCGTAGGCATGATAAACTTGGCCCAATCACCATCTACTTGCGGCCACCATCTACCATTTGTGAGCGAGGACATGAGAGCCTTAAACTTGTATTTGGCATTTGGGTCGGCACCATATTCACGACAAATCTGGGCATATCCAGATGTAGAGTAGGGGTTCTCGTATTGAGAAAAGCCGTCATCGTATGGCATGGGTACCTTCATTCTCGCTAGGATACGACGCATGTGGTAATAGACGTGGAATTTAAAGATACTATTGATGAGGGGTACCGAGCTATTCAAGTGTTTGGCGGATATATCCAGGGCGGTGCTAGCGCAATGACAAGCGAAATTAACTTGTATATTCCAGTATCCAAGGGCTTGACCGGTCCAATTTACACTTACGGGGTCGTTAAACAGGTTAGTTGGGACTTTTATTGGGTATTTCGTGAACATCGGGAAGGTCCCGGGAATGTGTGATTCTGTAGAAACGTAGAGGTCTTGATGCTCTAGATTAATTTCTCCGAGAGGCCATTCGCCTCTATTGGACTTGTATTTTGCCTTGTGGTTATAGCTATAAATGTTCATGTTTTTTAAAGAAACATGAGACAGCTGTATGTCACGGATATAGAGAAGCCTACGATTTTTGACGATTACCTAGGGCAGGACACGAGAATTGCCCTGAAATCGATAAGTATCAGGCCCGTATGGCTGAACCTTTACAGTAACAACGATTTTACAATACGCAAAGTAGGACCTGATCAGACTGTTACCCGAATTGAAATAATGAACGGCCTGTACAAGATCGAGGATATCGCGGCCATCGTCAACAGTCAAGCACAGGACAAGATTAAGCTGTTTGTCCTGAAAAATGGACTATGTAGGCTTAGGGTTAGTGACGGGTATACTGTGGTAATCCATCGAAAACTTCAGGAGCTTATGGGGCTACCCTACGACCCTGCAAAAAAGTACTTTACCAAAGGCGACTATGACAGCTACTACAAAACTGACGTGTACCAAAGATTAAGACTCGTTTGCCCCCAGCTGGATGAAGACGATTGCCTACTGGATGGAAAGAAATCAAAAATTCTTGCTTTGCTTCCCACCAAAGAGTTAAACGCATGGGGAGATATGCTTACATGGAGGTTTGACACTCCAATCTACCTTCCTTTGAAAGGCTCAACAGACAGACTGGAGTTCATGCTGACGGACGAGTATCATCATAAAAAAAATGTTTCGTTCGTCGGAATTACGATGCATTTACTCATAAAATAAATGGCACATATGAAGCTTTACCCAACTTTGCCGCCAAGTGCGCCTGAGCAGGAGCCTGATCGCCTGGCGGCTCCGCAGGAGCAAGAAAGTCAGGTCTACAGACTAAAAAAGATCGAAGAGGTGGAACAGTACCTGCGGTCTGAGATCAAGGAGAGAGAAAAGCTATACAAAAAGTTAAAGCTTTGGGGGATGGGGCTTCGGTATGCTGATCATGGCATGATTGCTGTTACTGTCATCACCTCCGCAGCAGGTATTGCCACGCTTGCAACCGGATTCAGAGCCCCCATAGCAATTGTTCTTGAAGCCGCGGCTCTTGCAGTGGGCATGGACTAAGTAGGTCTCAAGAATGCCTCGAAGCGACTAGAGCACAAGGTGCACAAGCACGAATGCATCAAACTCCTGGCAGAGTCGAAGCTAGACACTGTATACGATAAGATTTCCAGAGCGATCCAAAATGGTACAATTTCAGACTACGAGTTTACATGGATCATGCAGGAATAACAGCGCTACATGATACTCAAGGAGCAGATCCGACAACGAACGAGAAAAGCTGTGAAATCCATCAACGAGAATGAACGCGCAGAGTTGGTGGCACAAGGCAGGCAAGAAGCCAAAGATGAAATTTTGAAAAAACTTCAATCTGCGCAGTATGCCAGCGCTAATTAGTGTCTCCACCTGCTTACAGGGTCTAATATGTTGGTCAACATACTAGACAATTTCGATCACTTCTCCCGTATCTTGATCTATGAGCAAGTCGCTATCATGTACGATACGTCGCTGTTTTTAAGCGAGATCCCTCAAATATTGTTCAAGATTTTTCTCCCATGCAATTTTAGCACAAGGCTGGCAGTACGGTCCGTCCGTTTGTGTCGACGCATCCTTATACTTGACTTTGCATATGGCTTCAACAAGGTCTATTCGCTTCAACGTAGAGTACCCTTTGAGACCTAAGGCTTTAGCTTCTTGTCGCAGTTTGTCCATTTGTTTATGTGAACAGCGCCAGGCTTTCGTTATTTTTGTGACTGGAGACAGCCACAAAAGATTACTTTTTAGTCTTCCACTGCCACAAGGTCGTAATCATAGTAAAATTGACCAGGATTCTTCGTAGATTGTTTCCTTCCCAGTGATTTGATGAACATCTGACCTGTTCGACCTATCAAAGCTTCTCTCAGTACACTCGTTGCCCATGCTTGAAATCGTTCACCATCGCAATCGATCAATGTGATGACAGTTGCATCACCTTTTTTGGTCTTGATCTCTTCAACATACTCAATTTTAAATATGATTCCAGTGGGAACATCACGCCACTTCATAATGCTCTCGTGTTCTGATTTCAAGGCGTCAAATTGTTCTGCAGATAGGAAAGGCATCTCTTTATTATAGATTTTTTTTAACCTCAACCAGGATCAAAATACTGGACATTACTTCCATAATTTAGATATCTCGCGCTTTTCTTCCTCATCTAAACACCAATTCCAATATCGATCAGGATGCCACGCCACTGGCAGTACCTCATTCCATAGTTTTGCATAAAAATTACGCTTATGATGATGCCGCACCAATTTATCATGAATGACATCAAAACCACGCAGCAATACAACAATCTCGATGTGACCATTTTCAGCTGCAAGTCTCATGACCCCATTAAAGTATGTCGCACCCCACTCTTTGCACAGCTTAACAATCTCGATGTGACCATTTTCAGCTGCAAGGTTCATGGCCCAATTAAACTCTGTCGCACCCCACTCTTTGCACAGTTTAACAATCTCAATGTGACCATTTTCAGCTGCTTTTTTCATGGGCCAATCAAACTCTGTCGCACCCCACTCTTTGCACAGCTTAACAATCTCAATGTGACCATTGACAGCGGCAAATTCCATGGCCCAATTAAAGTCTGTCGCACCCCACTCTTTGCACAGCTTAACAATCTCAATGTGACCATAGACAGCTGCTTTTTTCATGGCCCAATTGGCAATCACGTCAAATTAAGAAGAATGTTATTTCTTGGAGTCCAATTGTCTCATTTATCACATTTATCAGGTCACAGTCCAAAGTTAGTTCAATTAAGTCCCACAGTCAATCGTTTCACTGCTAAAAGAGATGCAACTTAGAAATATCAGATAAATAACGCTAAATACATGTCGGTACAAGATATGTGACACAACCGTTGCAACTCAAACGGACTGACACCGTTACAAAGTCAATGAAATGTAGTTTTTGAAACTATCGCCATTTCTTCAGCGCGCGATAACGGATAGGATTGATCCCACAGTAAAGAAAGACTTATTTATCTAAACTTTTAAATGAAGCGCTACCACAGCGCCCAGTGTAATCGCGAGTTCCGGTAATCATGTCAAATTAAGAAGAATGTTATTTCTTGGAGTCAACTTGTCCCACTTATAACATTTATATGATCACAGTCCAAAATCAGTTAAATTTTGTCCCACAGTCAATCGTTTCATTGTTAAAAGCGATGCAACCTAGTAATATGAGAAAAATATCGCTAAATACATGTTGGAACGAATACGTGACCCAACCGTTGAAACTCAAACGGACTGACACCGTTAGAAAGTCAGTGAAATGTGGTATTTGAAACTGTCGCTATTTCTTCAGCGCGCGATAAGGGCTAGGATTGGTCCCACAGTAAAAAATGACTTTGTGTAGCTTAATTCTTAAATGAAGCGCTACCACAGCGCCCAGTGTAATCGCTGAGTTCCGGCAATCATGTCAAATTAAAAAGAATGTTATTTCTAGGAGTCCACTTGTCTCACTTATAACATTTTTAAGATCACAGTCCATAATCAGTTCAATTATGTCTAACAGTCAATTGTTTAACTGTTAAAAGCCATACAACCTAGTAATCCATACAACCTTGTAAGATAGCACGAAATACATGTTGGTACGAATATGTGACTCAACCGTTGTAATTCAAGCGGATTGATACTGTTAGAAACACAATGAAATGTAGTTTTTGAAACTGTCGCTATTTCTTCAGCGCGCGATAACGGCTAAGATTGGTCCCACAGTAAAAAAAGACTTATTTATATAAATTTTTAAATGAAGCGCAACCACAACGTCCAGTGTATTCGCTGAGTTCCGGTAATCATGTCAAATTAAGAAGAATGTTATTTCTTGGAGTCAACTTGTCTCACTTATAACATTTATATGATCACAGTCCAAAATCAGTCCAATTTTGTCCCACAGTCAATCCTTTCACTGTTAAAAGCGATGCAACCTAGTAATATGAAAAAAATATCGCGAAATACATGTTGGTACGAATATGTGACCCAACCGTTGAAACTCAAACGGACTGACACCGTTAGAAAGTCAGTGAAATGTAGTATTTGAGACTGTCACTATTTCTTCAGTGCGCCATAAGGGTTAGGATTGGTCCCACAGTAAAGAATGACTCATTTATCTAAGATCTTAAATGAAGCGCTACCACAGCGCCCAGTGTAATCGCCGAGTTCCGGCAATCACGTCAAATTAAGAAGAATCTTATTTCTTGGAGTCCAATTGTCTCATTTATCACATTTATCAGGTCACAGTCCAAAGTTAGTTCAATTAAGACCCACAGTCAATCGTTTCACTGCTAAAAGCGATGCAACTTAGTAATATCAGATAAATATCGCTAATTACATGTCGGTACGACTATGTGACACAACCGTTGCAACTCAAACAGAGTGACACCGTTACAAAGTCAATGAAATGTAGTTTTTGAAACTATCGCTATTTCTTCAGCGCGCGATAACGGATAGGATTTATCCCACAGTAAAGAATGACTTATTTATCTAAATTTTTAAATGAAGCGCTACTACAGCGCCCAGTGTAATCGCTGAGTTCCGGTAATCATGTCAAATTAAGAAGAATGGTATTTCTTGGAGTCAAATTGTCTCACTTATAACATTTATATGATCACAGTCCAAAATCAGTCCAATTTTGTCCCACAGTCAATCGTTTCACTTTTAAAATCGATGCAACCTAGTAATATGAGAAAATTATCGCTAAATACATGTTGGTACGAATATGTGACCCAACCGTTGAAACTCAAACGGACTGACACCGTTAGAAAGACAGTGAAATGTAGTATTTGAAACTGTCTCTATTTCTTAAGCGCGCTAACGGTTAGGATTGGTCCCATAGTGAAAAAATGACTTTTCTTAGCTTAATTCTTAAATGAAGCGCTACCACAGCGCCCAGCGTAATCGTTGAGTTTCGGCAATAATTTCAAATTAAGAAGAATGTTATTTCTTTTGAGTCAACTTGTCTCACTTATAACATTTTTAAGATCACAGTCCATAATCAGTTCAATTATGTCTAACAGTCAATTGTTTAACTGTTAAAAGCCATACAACCTAGTAAGCCATACAACCTTGTAAGATAGCACGAAATACATGTTGGTACGAATATGTGACTCAACCGTTGTAATTCAAGCGGATTGATACTGTTAGAAACACAATGAAATGTAGTTTTTGAAACTGTCGCTATTTCTTCAGCGCGCGATAACGGCTAAGATTGGTCCCACAGTAAAAAAAGACTTATTTATATAAATTTTTAAATGAAGCGCAACCACAACGTCCAGTGTATTCGCTGAGTTCCGGTAATCATGTCAAATTAAGAAGAATGTTATTTCTTGGAGTCAACTTGTCTCACTTATAACATTTATATGATCACAGTCCAAAATCAGTCCAATTTTGTCCCACAGTCAATCCTTTCACTGTTAAAAGCGATGCAACCTAGTAATATGAAAAAAATATCGCGAAATACATGTTGGTACGAATATGTGACCCAACCGTTGAAACTCAAACGGACTGACACCGTTAGAAAGTCAGTGAAATGTAGTATTTGAGACTGTCACTATTTCTTCAGTGCGCCATAAGGGTTAGGATTGGTCCCACAGTAAAGAATGACTCATTTATCTAAGATCTTAAATGAAGCGCTACCACAGCGCCCAGTGTAATCGCCGAGTTCCGGCAATCACGTCAAATTAAGAAGAATCTTATTTCTTGGAGTCCAATTGTCTCATTTATCACATTTATCAGGTCACAGTCCAAAGTTAGTTCAATTAAGACCCACAGTCAATCGTTTCACTGCTAAAAGCGATGCAACTTAGTAATATCAGATAAATATCGCTAATTACATGTCGGTACGACTATGTGACACAACCGTTGCAACTCAAACAGAGTGACACCGTTACAAAGTCAATGAAATGTAGTTTTTGAAACTATCGCTATTTCTTCAGCGCGCGATAACGGATAGGATTTATCCCACAGTAAAGAATGACTTATTTATCTAAATTTTTAAATGAAGCGCTACTACAGCGCCCAGTGTAATCGCTGAGTTCCGGTAATCATGTCAAATTAAGAAGAATGGTATTTCTTGGAGTCAAATTGTCTCACTTATAACATTTATATGATCACAGTCCAAAATCAGTCCAATTTTGTCCCACAGTCAATCGTTTCACTTTTAAAATCGATGCAACCTAGTAATATGAGAAAATTATCGCTAAATACATGTTGGTACGAATATGTGACCCAACCGTTGAAACTCAAACGGACTGACACCGTTAGAAAGACAGTGAAATGTAGTATTTGAAACTGTCTCTATTTCTTAAGCGCGCTAACGGTTAGGATTGGTCCCATAGTGAAAAAATGACTTTTCTTAGCTTAATTCTTAAATGAAGCGCTACCACAGAGCCCAGCGTAATCGTTGAGTTTCGGCAATAATTTCAAATTAAGAAGAATGTTATTTCTTTTGAGTCAACTTGTCTCACTTATCACATTTATATGATCACAGTCCAAAATCAGTCCAATTTTGTCCCACAGTCAATCGTTTCACTGTTAAAAGCGATGCAACCTAGTAATATGAGAAAAATATCGCTAAGTACAGGTTGGTACAAATATGTGACCCAACCGTTGAAACTCAAACGGACTGACACCGTTACAAAGTCAATGAAATGTAGTTTTCGAAACTATCGCTATTTCTTCAGCACGCGATAACGTTAAGGATTGATCCCACAGTAAAGAATGACTTATTTATCTAAATTTTTAAATGAAGCGCTACCACAGCGCCCAGTGTAATCCCTGAGTTCCGGTAATCATGTCAAATTAAGAAGAATGGTATTTCTTGGAGTAAACCTGTCTCACTTATAACATTTAAATGATCACAGTCCAAAATCAGTCCAATTTTGTCCCACAGTCAATCGTTTCACTGTTAAAAGCGATGCAACCTAGTAATATGAGAAAAATATCGCTCAATACATGTTGGTACGAATATGTGACCCAACCGTTGAAACTCAAACGGACTGACACCCTTAGAAAGACAGTGAAATGTAGTATTTGAAACTGTCTCTATTTCTTAAACGCGCTAACGGCTAGGATTGGTCCCATAGTAAAAAAATGACTTTTTTTAGCTTAATTCTTAAATGAAGCGCTACCACAGCGCCCAGTGTAATCGTTGAGTTTCGGCAATCATGTCAAATTAAGAAGAATGGTATTTCTTGGAGTCAACTTGTCTCACTTATAACATTTATATGATCACAGTCCAAAATCAGTCCAATTTTGTCCCACAGTCAATCGTTTCACTGTTAAAAGCGATGCAACCTAGTAATATGAGAAAAATATCGCTAAATACATGGTGGTACGAATATGTGACCCAACCGTTGAAACTCAAACGGACTGACACCGTTAGAAAGACAGTGAAATGTAGTATTTGAAACTGTCTCTATTTCTTAGGCGCGCTAACGGCTAGGATTGATCCCATAGTAAAAAAATGACTTTCTTTAGCTTAATTTTTAAATGAAGCGCTACCACAGCGCCCAGTGTAATCGTTGAGTTTCGGCAATCATGTCAAATTAAGAAGAATGTTATTTCTTGGAGTCAACATGTCTCACTTATAACATTTATAAGGTCACATTCCAAAATCAGTTCAATTTGGTACCACAGTCAATCGTTTCACTGTTAAAAGCTGCAACCTAGTAATATGAGAAAAATATCGCTAAATACATGTTGGTACGAATATGTGACGCAAACGTTGTAACTGAAGTGCATTGATACCGTTAGAAAGTCAATGAAATGTAGTTTTTGAAACTGTCGCTATTTCTTTAGCGCCCGATAACGGCTAAGATTGGTCCCACAGTAAAGAATGACTTATTTATCTAAATTTTTAAATGAAGCGCTACCACAGCGCCCAGTGTAATCGCTTAGTTCCGGCAATCCCGTCAAAATAAGAAAAATGTTATTTCTTAGAGTCCAATTGTCTCATTTATCACATTTATATGATCACAGTCCAAAATCAGTCCAATTTTGTCCCACAGTCGATCGTTTCACTGTTAAAAGCGACGCAACCTAGTAATATCAAAAAAACAATTCGCTAAATACATGTTGGTACGCATATGTGACCCAACCGTTGAAACTCAAACGGACTGACTCCGTTAGAAAGTCAGTGAAATGTAGTATTTGAAACTGAAGCTATTTCTTTAGCGCGCGATAAGGGCTAGGATTGGTCCCACAGTAAAGAATGACTCATTTATCTAAATTCTTAAATGAAGCACTACCACAGCGCCCAGTGTAATCGGTGAGTTCCGGCAATCACGTCAAATTAAGAAGAATGTTATTTCTTGGAGTCCAATTGTCTCATTTATCACATTTATCTGGTCAAAGTCCAAAGTTAGGTCAATTAAGTCCCACAGTCAATCGTTTCACTGCTAAAAGCGATGCAACTTAGTAATATCACATAAATATCGCTAAATACATGTCGGTACGAATATGTGACACAACCGTTGCAACTCAAACGGACTGACACCGTTACAAAGTCAATATCGCTATTTCTTCAGCGCGGGATAACGGATAGGATTGATCCCACAGTAAAGAACGACTTATTTATCTAAATTTTTAAATGAAGTGCTACCACAGCGCCCAGTGTAATCGCTGAGTTCCGGTAATCATGTCAAATTAAGAAGAATGTTATTTCTTGGAGTCAACTTGTCTCACTTATAACATTTATATGATCACAGTCCAAAATCAGTCCAATTTTGTCCCACATTCAATCGTTTCACTGTTAAAAGCGATGCAACCTAGTAATATCAAAAAAACAATTCGCTAAATACATGTTGGTACGAATATGTGACCCAACCGTTGTAACTCAAACGGACTGACACCGTCAGAAAGTTATTGAAATGTAGTTTTTGAAACTGTCGCTATTTTTTCAGCGCGCGCTAACGGCTAGGATTGGTCCCACAGTAAGAAAATGACTTTTTGTATCTTAATTCTTAAATGAAGCGCTACCACAGCGCCCAGTGTCATCGCTGAGTTCCGGCAACCATGTCAAATTAAAAAGAATGTTATTTCTAGGAGTCCACTTGTCTCACTTATAACATTTTTAAGATCACAGTCCATAATCAGTTCAATTAAGTCCAACAGTCAATTGTTTAACTGTTAAAAGCCATACAACCTAGTAAGACCGGACAAATAGCACGAAATACATGTTGGTACGAATATGTGACTCAACCGTTGTATTTCCAACGGATTGATACTGTTAGAAAGTAATTGAAATGTAGTTTTTGAAACTGTCGCTCTTTCTTCAGCGCGCGCTATCGGCTAGGATTGGTCCCACAGTAAAAAAATGACTTTTTGTAGCTTAATTTTTAAATGAAGCGGTACCACAGCGCCCAGTGTCATCGCTGAGTTCCGGCAATCATGTCAAATTAAAAAGAATGTTATTTCTAGGAGTCCACTTGTCTCACTTATAACATTTTTAAGATCACAGTCCATAATCAGTTCAATTAAGTGCAACAGTCAACTGTTTAACTGTTAAAAGCCATACAACCTAGTAAGACCGGACAAATAGCACGAAATACATGTTGGTACGAATATGTGACTCAACCGTTGTATTTCAAACGGATTGATACTGTTAGAAAGACAATGAAATGTAGTTTTTGAAACTGTCGCTATTTCTTCAGCGCGCGATAACGGCTAAGATTGGTCCCACAGTAAAGAATGACTTATTTATCTAAATTCTTAATTGAAGCGCTACCACAACGTCCAGTGCAATCGCTGAGTTTCGGCAATCATTTTAAATTAAAAAGATTGCTATTTCTTGGAGTCCACTTGTCTCACTTATAACATTTATAAGGTCACAGTCCAAAATCAGTCAAATTTTGTCCCACAGTCAATCGTTTCACTGTTAAAAGCGATGCAACCTAGCAATATGAGAGAAATATCGTTAAATACATGTTGGTACGAATATGTGACCCAACCGTTGCAACTCAAACGGACTGACACCGTCATAAAGTCAATGAAATGTAGTTTTTGAAACTATCGCTATTTCTTCAGCGCGCGATAACGGATAGGATTGATCCCACAGTAAAGAATGACTTATTTATCTAAATTCTTAATTGAAGCGCTACCACAACGTTCAGTGCAATCGCTGAGTTTCGGCAATCATTTCAAATTAAGAAGATTGTTATTTCTTGGAGTCCACTTGTCTCACTTATAACATTTATAAGGTCACAGTCCAAAGTCAGTTCAATTTAGCACCACAGTCAATCGTTTCACTGTTAAAAGCGATGCAACCTAGTAATATGAGAAAAATATCGCTAAATACATGTTGGTACGAATACGTGACCCAAACGTTGTAACTGAAGTGGATTGTTACCGTTAGAAAGTCAATGAAATGTAGTTTTTGAAACTATTGCTATTTCTTCAGCGCCCGATAACGGCTAGGATTGGTCCCACAGTAAAAAAATGACTTTTTGTAGCTTAATTTTTAAATGAAGCGGTACCACAGCGCCCAGTGTCATCGCTGAGTTCCGGCAATCATGTCAAATTAAAAAGAATGTTATTTCTAGGAGTCCACTTGTCTCACTTATAACTTTTTTAAGATCACAGTCCATAATCAGTTCAATTAAGTGCAACAGTCAACTGTTTAACTGTTAAAAGCCATACAACCTAGTAAGACCGGACAAATAGCACGAAATACATGTTGGTACGAATATGTGACTCAACCGTTGTATTTCAAACGGATTGATACTGTTAGAAAGACAATGAAATGTAGTTTTTGAAACTGTCGCTATTTCTTCAGCGCGCGATAACGGCTAAGATTGGTCCCACAGTAAAGAATGACTTATTTATCTAATTTCTTAATTGAAGCGCTACCACAACGTCCAGTGCAATCGCTGAGTTTCGGCAATCATTTTAAATTAAGAAGATTGCTATTTCTTGGAGTCCACTTGTCTCACTTATAACATTTATAAGGTCACAGTCCAAAATCAGTCCAATTTTGTCCCACAGTCAATCGTTTCACTGTTAAAAGCGATGCAACCTAGCAATATGAGAGAAATATCGTTAAATGCATGTTGGTACGAATATGTGACCCAACCGTTGCAACTCAAACGGACTGACACCGTCATAAAGTCAATGAAATGTAGTTTTTGAAACTATCGCTATTTCTTCAGCGCGCGATAACGGATAGGATTGATCCCACAGTAAAGAATGACTTATTTATCTAAATTTTTAAATGAAGCGCCACCACAGCGCCCAGTGTAATCGCTGAGTTCCGGTAATCATGTAAAATTAAGAAGAATGTTATTTCTTGGAGTCAACTTGTCTCACTTATAACATTTATATGATCACAGTCCAAAATCAGTCCAATTTTGTCCCACAGTCAATCGTTTCACTGTTAAAAGCGATGCAACCTAGTAATATGCGAAAAATATCGCTAAATACATGTTGGTACGAATATGTGACCCAACCGTTGAAACTCAAACGGACTGACACAGTTAGAAAGTCAGTGAAATGTAGTATTTGAAACTGTCTCTATTTCTTAAGCGCGCTAATGGCTAGGATTGGTCCCACAGTAAAAAAATGACTTTTTTTAGCTTAATTCTTAAATGAAGCGCTACCACAGCGCCCAGTGTAATTGTTGAGTTTCGGCAATCATGTCAAATTAAGAAGAATGTTATTTCTTGGAGTCCAATTGTGTCATTTATCACATTTATCAGGTCACAGTCCAAAGTTAGTTCAATTAAGTCCCACATTCAATCGTTTCACTGCTAAAAGCGATGCAACTTAGTAATATCAGATAAGTATTGCTAAATATATGTCGGTACGAATATGTGACACAACCGTTGCAACTCAAACGGACTGACACCGTTAGAAAGTCAATGAAATGTAGTTTTTAAAACTATCGTTATTTCTTCAGCGCGCGACAACGGATAGGATTGATCCCACAGTAAAGAATGACTTATTTATCTAAATTCTTAATTGAAGCGCTACCACAACGTTCAGTGCAATCGCTGAGTTTCGGCAATCATTTCAAATTAAGAAGATTGTTATTTCTTGGAGTCCACTTGTCTCACTTATAACATTTATAAGGTCACAGTCCAAAGTCAGTTCAATTTAGCACCACAGTCAATCGTTTCACTGTTAAAAGCGATGCAACCTAGTAATATGAGAAAAATATCGCTAAATACATGTTGGTACGAATACGTGACCCAAACGTTGTAACTGAAGTGGATTGTTACCGTTAGAAAGTCAATGAAATGTACTTTTTGAAACTATCGCTATTTCTTCAGCGCCCGATAACGGCTAGGATTGGTCCCACAGTAAAAAATGACTCATTTATCTAAATTCTTAAATAAAGCGCTACCACAGCGCCCAGTGTAATCGCTGAGTTCCGGCAATCACGTCAAACTAAGAAGAATGTTATTTCTTGGAGTCCAATTGTCTCATTTATCACATTTATCAGGTCACAGTCCAAAGTTAGTTCAATTAAGTCCCACAGTCAATCGTTTCACTGCTAAAAGCGATGCAACTTAGTAATATCAGATAAACATCGCTAAATACATGTTGGTACGGATATGTGACACAACCGTTGCAACTCAAACGGACTGACACCGTTACAAAGTCAATGAAATGTAGTTGTTGAAACTATCGCTATTTCTTCAGCGCGCGATAACGGATAGGATTGATCCCACAGTAAAGAATGACTTATTTATCTAAATTTTTAAATGAAGCGCTACCGCAGCGCCCAGTGTAATCGCTGAGTTCCGGTAATCATGTCAAATTAAGAAGAATGTTATTTCTTGGAGTCAACTTGTCTCACTTATAACATTTATATGATCACAGTCCAAAATCAGTCCAATTTTGTCCAACAGTCAATTGTTTAACTGTTAAAAGCTATACAACCTAGTAAGACCGGACAAATAGCACGAAATACATGTTGGTACGAATATGTGACTCAACCGTTGTATTTCAAACGGATTGATACTGTTAGAAAGACAATGAAATGTAGTTTTTGAAACTGTCGCTATTTCTTCAGCGCGCAATAACGGCTAAGATTGGTCCCACAGAAAAGAATGACTTATTTATCTAAATTCTTAATTGAAGCGCTACCACAGCGTCCAGTGCAATCGCTGAGTTTCGGCAATCATTTCAAATTAAGAAGATTGTTATTTCTTGGATTCCACTTGTCTCACTTATAACATTTATAAGGTCACAGTCCAAAATCAGTTCAATTTAACACCACAGTCAATCGTTTCACTGTTAAAAGCGATGCAACCTAGTAATATGAGAAAAATATCGCTAAATACATGTTGGCACGAATACGTGACGCAAACGTTGTAACTGAAGTGGATTGTTACCGTTAGAAAGTCAATGAAATGTAGTTTTTGAAACTATCGCTATTTCTTCAGCGCCCGATAACGGCTAGGATTGGTCCCACAGTAAAGAATGACTCATTTATCTAAATTCTTAAATGAAGCGCTACCACAGCGCCCAGTGTAATCGCTGAGTTCCGGCAATCACGTCAAATTAAGAAGAATGTTATTTCTTGGAGTCCAATTGTCTCATTTATCACATTTATCAGGTCACAGTCCAAAGTTAGTTCAATTAAGTCCAACAGTCAATCGTTTCACTGCTAAAAGCGATGCAACTTAGTAATATCAGATAAACATCGCTAAATACATGTCGGTACGAATATGTGACACAACCGTTGCAACTCAAACGGACTGACACCGTTACAAAGTCAATGAAATGTAGTTTTTGAAACTATCGCTATTTCTTCAGCGCGCGATAACGGATAGGATTGATCCCACAGTAAAGAATGACTTATTTATCTAAATTTTTAAATGAAGCGCTACCGCAGCGCCCAGTGTAATCGCTGAGTTCCGGTAATCATGTAAAATTAAGAAGAATGTTATTTCTTGGAGTCAACTTGTCTCACTTATAACATTTATATGATCACAGTCCAAAATCAGTCCAATTTTGTCCCAAAGTCAATCGTTTCACTGTTAAAAGCGATGCAACCTAGTAATATGCGAAAAATATCGCTAAATACATGTTGGTACGAATTTGTGACACAACCGTTGAAACTCAAACGGACTGACACCGTTAGAAAGTCAGTGAAATGTAGTATTTGAAGCTGTCTCTATTTCTTATGCGCGCTAATGGCTAGGATTGGTCCCACAGTAAAAAAATGACTTTTTTAGCTTAATTCTTAAATGAAGCGCTACCACAGTGCCCAGTGTAATCGTTGAGTTTCGGCAATCATGTCAAATTAGGAAGAATGTTATTTCTTGGAGTCCAATTGTCTCATTTATCACATTTATCAGGTCACAGTCCAAAGTTAGTTCAATTAAGTCCCACAGTCAATCGTTTCACTGCTAAAGGCGATGCAACTTAGTAATATCAGATAAATATTGCTAAATACATGTCGGTACGAATATGTGACACAACCGTTGCAACTCAAACGGACTGACACCGTTACAAAGTCAATGAAATGTAGTTTTTGAAACTATCGCTATTTCTTCAGCGCGCGATAACGGACAGGATTGATCCCACAGTAAAGAATGACTTTTTTATCTAAATTCTTAAATGAAGCGCCACCACAGCGCCCAGTGTAATCGCTGAGTTCCGGTAATCATGTAAAATTAAGAAGAATGTTATTTCTTGGAGTCAACTTGTCTCACTTATAACATTTATATGATCACAGTCCAAAATCAGTCCAATTTTGTCCCACAGTCAATCGTTTCACTGTTAAAAGCGATGCAACCTAGTAATATGCGAAAAATATCGCTAAATACATGTTGGTACGAATATGTGACCCAACCGTTGAAACTCAAACGGACTGACACCGTTAGAAAGTCAGTGAAATGTAGTATTTGAAACTGTCTCTATTTCTTAAGCGCGCTAATGGTTAGGATTGGTCCCACAGTAAAAAAATGACTTTTTTTAGCTTAATTCTTAAATGAAGCGCTACCACAGCGCCCAGTGTAATTGTTGAGTTTCGGCAATCATGTCAAATTAAGAAGAATGTTATTTCTTGGAGTCCAATTGTCTCATTTATCACATTTATCAGGTCACAGTCCAAAGTTAGTTCAATTAAGTCCCACATTCAATCGTTTCACTGCTAAAAGCGATGCAACTTAGTAATATCAGATAAGTATTGCTAAATACATGTCGGTACGAATATGTGACACAACCGTTGCAACTCAAACGGACTGACACTGTTAGAAAGCCAATGAAATGTAGTTTTTGAAACTATCGTTATTTCTTCAGCGCGCGACAACGGAGAGGATTGATCCCAAAGTAAAGAATGACTTATTTACCTAAATTCTTAATTGAAGCGCTACCACAGCGTCCAGTGCAATCGCTGAGTTTCGGCAATCATTTCAAATTAAGAAGATTGGTATTTCTTGGAGTCCACTTGTCTCACTTATAACATTTATAAGGTAACAGTCCAAAATCAGTTCAATTTAACACCACAGTCAATCGTTTCACTGTTAAAAGCGATGCAACCTAGTAATATGAGAAAAATATCGCTAAATACATGTTGGCACGAATACGTGACGCAAACGTTGTAACTGAAGTGGATTGTTACCGTTAGAAAGTCAATGAAATGTAGTTTTTGAAACTATTGCTATTTCTTCAGCGCCCGATAACGGCTAGGATTGGTCCCACAGTAAAGAATGACTCATTTATCTAAATTCTTAAATGAAGCGCTACCACAGCGCCCAGTGTAATCGCTGAGTTCCGGCAATCACGTCAAATTAAGAAGAATGTTATTTCTTGGAGTCCAATTGTCTCATTTATCACATTTATCAGGTCACAGTCCAAAGTTAGTTCAATTAAGCCCAACATTCAATCGTTTCACTGCTAAAAGCGATGCAACTTAGTAATATCAGATAAACATCGCTAAATACATGTCGGTACGAATATGTGACACAACCGTTGCAACTCAAACGGACTGACACCGTTAGAAAGTCAGTGAAATGTAGTATTTGAAACTGTCGCTATTTCTTCAGCGCGCGATAAGGGCTAGGATTGGTCCCACAGTAGAGAATGACTCATTTATCTAAATTCTTAAATGAAGCGCTACCACAGCGCCCTGTGTAATCGCTGAGTTCCGGCAATCACGTCAAATTAAGAAGAATGTTACTTCTTGGAGTCCAATTGTCTCATTTATCACATTTATCAGGTCACAGTCCAAAGTTAGTTCAATTAAGTCCAACATTCAATCGTTTCACTGCTAAAAGCGATGCAACTTAGTAATATCAGATAAACATCGCTAAATACATGTCGGTACGAATATGTGACACAACCGTTGCAACTCAAACGGACTGACACCGTTAGAAAGTCAGTGAAATGTAGTATTTGAAACTGTCGCTATTTCTTCAGCGCGCGATAAGGGCTAGGATTGGTCCCACAGTAGAGAATGACTCATTTATCTAAATTCTTAAATGAACCGCTACCACAGCGCCCTGTGTAATCGCTGAGTTCCGGCAATCACGTCAAATTAAGAAGAATGTTATTTCTTGGAGTCCAATTGTCTCATTTATCACATTTATCAGGCCACAGTCCAAAGTTAGTTCAATTAAGTCCCACAGTCAATCGTTTCACTGCTAAAAGCGATGCAACTTAGTAATATCAGATAAATATCACTAAATACATGTCGGTACGAATATATGACACAACCGTTGCAACTCAAACGGACTGACACCGTTAGAAAGTCAATGAAATGTAGTTTTTGAAACTATCGCTATTTCTTCAGCGCGCGATAACGGATAGGATTGATCCCACAGTAAAGAATAACTTATTTATCTAAATTTTTAAATGAAGTGCTACCACAGCGCCCAGTGTAATCGCTGAGTTCCGGTAATCATGTCAAATTAAGAAGAATGTTATTTCTTGGAGTCAACTTGTCTCACTTATAACATTTATATGATCACAGTCCAAAATCAGTCCAATTTTGTCCCACAGTCAATCGTTTTACTGTTAAAAGCGATGCAACCTAGAAATATCAAAAAAACAATTGGCTAAATACATGTTGGTACGAATATGTGACTCAACCGTTGTAACTCAAACGGACTGACACCGTTAGAAAGTCATTGAAATGTAGTTTTTGAAACTGTCGCTATTTCTTCAGCGCGCACTATCGGCTAGGATTGGTCCCGCAGTAAAGAATGACTCATTTATCTAAATTCTTAAATGAAGCGCTACCACAACGCCCTGTGTAATCGCTGAGTTCCGGCAATCACGTCAAATTAGGAAGAATGTTATTTCTTGGAGTCCAATTGTCTCATTTATCACATTTATCAGGCCACAGTCCAAAGTTAGTTCAATTAAGTCCCACAGTCAATCGTTTCACTGCTAAAAGCGATGCAACTTAGTAATATCAGATAAATATCACTAATTACTTGTCGGTACGAATATGTGACACAACCGTTGCAACTCAAACGGACTGACACCGTTAGAAAGTCAATGAAATGTAGTTTTTGAAACTATCACTATTTCTTCAGCGCGCGATAACGGATAGGATTGATCCCACAGTAAAGAATGACTTATTTATCTAAATTTTTAAATGAAGTGCTACCACAGCGCCCAGTGTAATCGCTGAGTTCCGGTAATCATGTCAAGTTAAGAAGAATGTTATTTCTTGGAGTCAACTTGTCTCACTTATAACATTTATATGATCACAGTCCAAAATCAGTCCAATTTTGTCCCACAGTCAATCGTTTCACTGTTAAAAGCGATGCAACCTAGTAATATCAAAAAAACAATTCGCTAAATACATGTTGGTACGAATATGTGACCCAACCGTTGTAACTCAAACGGACTGACACCGTTACAAAGTTATTGAAATGTAGTTTTTGAAACTGTCGCTATTTTTTCAGCGCGCGCTAACGGCTAGGATTGGTCCCACAGTAAAAAAATGACTTTTTGTAGCTTAATTCTTAAATGAAGCGCTATCACAGCGCCCAGTGTCATCGCTGAGTTCCGGCAATCATGTCAAATTAAAAAAAATGTTATTTCTAGGAGTCCACTTGTCTCACTTATGACATTTTTAAGATCACAGTCCATAATCAGTTCAATTAAGTCCAACAGTCAATTGTTTAACTGTTAAAAGCTATACAACCTAGTAAGACCGGACAAATAGCACGAAATACATGTTGGTACGAATATGTGACTCAACCGTTGTATTTCAAACGGATTGATACTGTTAGAAAGACAATGAAATGTAGTTTTTGAAACTGTCGCTATTTCTTCAGCGCGCGATAACGGCTAAGATTGGTCCCACAGTAAAGAATGACTTATTTATCTAAATTCTTAATTGAAGCGCTACCACAGCGTCCAGTGCAATCGCTGAGTTTCGGCAATCATTTTAAATTAAGAAGATTGGTATTTCTTGGAGTCCACTTGTCTCACTTATAACATTTATAAGGTCACAGTCCAAAATCAGTTCAATTTAGCACCACAGCCAATCGTTTCACTGTTAAAAGCGATGCAACCTAGTAATATGAGAGAAATATCGCTAAATACATGTTGGTACGAATACGTGACGCAAACGTTGTAACTGAAGTGGATTGTTACCGTTAGAAAGTCAATGAAATGTAGTTTTTGAAACTATCGCTATTTCTTCAGCGCCCGATAACGGCTAGGATTGGTCCCACAGTAAAGAATGACTCATTTATCTAAATTCTTAAATGAAGCGCTACCACAGCGCCCTGTGTAATCGCTGAGTTCCGGCAATCACGTCAAATTAAGAAGAATGTTATTTCTTGGAGTCCAATTGTCTCATTTATCACATTTATCAGGCCACAGTCCAAAGTTAGTTCAATTAAGTCCCACAGTCAATCGTTTCACTGCTAAAAGCGATGCAACTTAGTAATATCAGATAAATATCACTAAATACATGTCGGTACGAATATATGACACAACCGTTGCAACTCAAACGGACTGACACCGTTAGAAAGTCAATGAAATGTAGTTTTTAAAACTATCGCTATTTCTTCAGCGCGCGATAACGGATAGGATTGATCCCACAGTAAAGAATAACTTATTTATCTAAATTTTTAAATGAAGTGCTACCACAGCGCCCAGTGTAATCGCTGAGTTCCGGTAATCATGTCAAATTAAGAAGAATGTTATTTCTTGGAGTCAACTTGTCTCACTTATAACATTTATATGATCACAGTCCAAAATCAGTCCAATTTTGTCCCACAGTCAATCGTTTCACTGTTAAAAGCGATGCAACCTAGTAATATCAAAAAAACAATTCGCTAAATACATGTTGGTACGAATATGTGACCCAACCGTTGTAACTCAAACGGACTGACACCGTTATAAAGTCATTGAAATGTAGTTTTTGAAACTGTCGCTATTTCTTAAGCGCGCGCTATCGGCTAGGATTGGTCCCACAGTAAAAAAATGACTTTTTGTAGCTTAATTCTTAAATGAAGCTCTACCACAGCGCCCAGTGTCATCGCTGAGTTACGGCAATCATGTCAAATTAAAAAGAATGTTATTTCTAGCAGTCCACTTGTCTCACTTATAACATTTTTAAGATCACAGTCCATAATCAGTTCAATTAAGTCCAACAGTCAATTGTTTAGCTGTTAAAAGCCATATAACCTAGTAAGACCGGAGAAATAGCACGAAATACATGTTGGTACGAATATGTGACTCAACCGTTGTATTTCAAACGGATTGATACTGTTAGAAAGACAATGAAATTTAGTTTTTGAAACTGTCGCTATTTCTTCAGCGCGCGATAACGGCTAAGATTGGTCCCACAGTAAAGAATGACTTATTTATCTAAATTCTTAATTGAAGCGCTACCACAGCGTCCAGTGCAATCGCTGAGTTTCGGCAATCATTTCAAATTAAGAAGATTGGTATTTCTTGGAGTCCACTTGTCTCACTTATAACAGTTATAAGGTCACAGTCCAAAATCAGTTCAATTTAGCACCACAGTCAATCGTTTCACTGTTAAAAGCGATGCAACCTAGTAATATGAGAAAAATATCGCTAAATACATGTTGGTACGAATACGTGACGCAAACGTTGTAACTGAAGTGGATTGTTTCCGTTAGAAAGTCAATGAAATGTAGTTTTTGAAACTATCGCTATTTCTTCAGCGCCCGATAACGGCTAGGATTGGTCCCACAGTAAAGAATGACTCATTTATCTAAATTCTTAAATGAAGCGCTACCACAGCGCCCAGTGTAATCGCTGAGTTCCGGCAATCACGTCAAATTAAGAAGAATGTTATTTCTTGGAGTCCAATTGTCTCATTTATCACATTTATCAGGTCACAGTCCAAAGTTAGTTCAATTAAGTCCAACAGTCAATCGTTTCACTGCTAAAAGCGATGCAAATTAGTAATATCAGATAAACATCGCTAAATACATGTCGGTACGAATATGTGACACAACCGTTGCAACTCAAACGGACTGACACCGTTACAAAGTCAATGAAATGTAGTTTTTGAAACTATCGCTATTTCTTCAGCGCGCGATAACGGGTAGGATTGATCCCACAGTAAAGAATGACTTATTTATCTAAATTTTTAAATGAAGCGCTACCGCAGCGCCCAGTGTAATCGCTGAGTTCCGGTAAGCATGTCAAATTAAGAAGAATGTTATTTCTTGGAGTCAACTTGTCTCACTTATAACATTTATATGATCACAGTCCAAAATCAGTCCAATTTTGTCCCACAGTCAATCGTTTCACTGTTAAAAGCGATGCAACGTAGTAATATGAGAAAAATATTGCTAAATACATGTCGGTACGATTATGTGACACAACCGTTGCAACTTAAACGGACTGACACCGTTAGAAAGTCAGTGAAATGTAGTATTTGAAACTGTCGCTATTTCTTCAGCGCGCGATAAGGGCTAGGATTGGTCCCACAGTAAAGAATGACTCATTCATCTAAATTCTTAAATGAAGCGCTACCACAGCGCCCTGTGTAATCGCTGAGTTCCGGCAATCACGTCAAATTAAGAAGAATGTTATTTCTTGGAGTCCAATTGTCTCATTTATCACATTTATCAGGCCACAGTCCAAAGTTAGTTCAATTAAGTCCCACAGTCAATCGTTTCACTGCTAAAAGCGATGCAACTTAGTAATATCAGATAAATATCACTAAATACATGTCGGTACGAATATATGACACAACCGTTGCAACTCAAACGGACTGACACCGTTAGAAAGTCAATGAAATGTAGTTTTTGAAACTATCGCTATTTCTTCAGCGCGCGAAAACGGATAGGATTGATCCCACAGTAAAGAATAACTTATTTATCTAAATTTTTAAATGAAGTGCTACCACAGCGCCCAGTGTAATCGCTGAGTTCCGGTAATCATGTCAAATTAAGAAGAATGTTATTTCTTGGAGTCAACTTGTCTCACTTATAACATTTATATGATCACAGTCCAAAATCAGTCCCATTTTGTCCCACAGTCAATCGTTTCACTGTTAAAAGCGATGCAACCTAGTAATATCAAAAAAACAATTCGCTAAATACATGTTGGTACGAATATGTGACCCAACCGTTGTAACTCAAACGGACTGACACCGTTAGAAAGTCATTGAATTGTAGTTTTTGAAACTGTCGCTATTTCTTCAGCGCGCGCTATCGGCTAGGATTGGTCCCACAGTAAAAAAATGACTTTTTGTAGCTCAATTCTTAAATGAAGCGCTACCACATCGCCCAGTGTCATCGCTGAGTTCCGGCAATCATGTCAAATTAAAAAGAATGTTATTTCTAGCAGTCCACTTGTCTCACTTATACCATTTTTAATATCACAGTCCATAATCAGTTCAATTAAGTCCAACAGTCAATTGTTTCACTGTTAAAAGCGATGCAACCTAGTAATATCAAAAAAACAATTCGCTAAATACATGTTGGTACGAATATGTGACCCAACCGTTGCAACTCAAACGGACTGACACCGTTAGAAAGTCATTGAAATGTAGTTTTTGAAACTGACGCTCTTTCTTTAGCGCGCTATCGGCTAGGATTGGTCCCACAGTAAAAAAATGACTTTTTGTAGCTTAATTCTTAAATGAAGCGCTACCACAGCGCCCAGTGTCATCGCTGAGTTCTGGCAATCATGTCAAATTAAAAAGAATGTTATTTCTAGCAGTCCATTTGTCTCACTTATAACATTTTTAATATCACAGTCCATAATCAGTTCAATTAAGTCCAACAGTCAATTGTTTAACTGTTAAAAGCCATACAACCTAGTAAGACCGGACAAATAGCACGAAATACATGTTGGTGCGAATATGTGACTCAACCGTTGTATTTCAAACGGATTGATACTGTTAGAAAGACAATGAAATGTAGTATTTGAAACTGTCGCTATTTCTTCAGCGCGCGATAACGGCTAAGATTGGTCCCACAGTAAAGAATGACTTATTTATCTAAATTCTTAATTGAAGCGCTACCACAGCGTCCAGTGCAATCGCTGAGTTTCGGCAATCATTTCAAATTAAGAAGATTGCTATTTCTTGGAGTCCACTTGTCTCACTTCTAACATTTATAAGGTCACAGTCCAAAATCAGTTCAATTTAGCACCACAGTCAATCGTTTCACTGTTAAAAGCGATGCAACCTAGTAATATGAGAAAAATATCGCTAAATACATGTTGGTACGAATACGTGACGCAAACGTTGTAACTGAAGTGGATTGTTACCGTTAGAAAGTCAATGAAATGTAGTTTTTGAAACTATCGCTATTTCTTCAGCGCCCGATAACGGCTAGGATTGGTCCCACAGTAAAGAATGACTTATTTATCTAAATTTTTAAATGAAGCGCTACCGCAGCGCCCAGTGTAATCGCCGAGTTCCGGTAAGCATGTCAAATTAAGAAGAATGTTATTTCTTGGAGTCAACTTGTCTCACTTACAACATTTATATGATCACAGTCCAAAATCAGTCCAATTTTGTCCCACAGTCAATCGTTTCACTTTTAAAAGCGATGCAACGTAGTAATATGAGAAAAATATCGCTAAATACATGTTGGTACGAATATGTTACCCAACCGTTGAAACTCAAACGGACTAACACCGTTAGAAAGTCAGTGAAATGTAGTATTTGAAACTGTCTCCATTTCTTAAGCGCGCTAATGGCTAGGATTGGTCCCACAGTAAAAAAATGATTTTTTTTAGCTTAATTCTTAAATGAAGCGCTACCACAGTGCCCACTGTAATCGTTGAGTTTCGGCAATCATGTCAAATTAAGAAAAATGTTATTTCTTGGAGTCCAATTTTCTCATTTATCACATTTATCAGGTCACAGTCCAAAGTTAGTTCAATTAAGTCCCACAGTCAATCGTTTCACTGCTAAAGGCGATGCAACTTAGTAATATCAGATAAATATTGCTAAATACATGTCGGTACGATTATGTGACACAACCGTTGCAACTCAAACGGACTAACACCGTTAGAAAGTCAGTGAAATGTAGTATTTGAAACTGTCGCTATTTCTTCAGCGCGCGATAAGGGCTAGGATTGGTCCCACAGTAAAGAATGACTCATTTATCTAAATTCTTAAATGAAGCGCTACCACAGCGCCCTGTGTAATCGCTGAGTTCCGGCAATCACGTCAAATTAAGAAGAATGTTATTTCTTGGAGTCCAATTGTCTCATTTATCACATTTATCAGGCCACAGTCCAAAGTTAGTTCAATTAAGTCCCACAGTCAATCGTTTCACTGCTAAAAGCGATGCAACTTAGTAATATCAGATAAATATCACTAAATACATGTCGGTACGAATATATGACACAACCGTTGCAACTCAAACGGACTGACACCGTTAGAAAGTCAATGAAATGTAGTTTTTGAAACTATCACTATTTCTTCAGCGCGCGATAACGGATAGGATTGATCCCACAGTAAAGAATGACTTATTTATCTAAATTTTTAAATGAAGTGCTACCACAGCGCCCAGTGTAATCGCTGAGTTCCGGTAATCATGTCAAATTAAAAAGAATGTTATTTCTTGCAGTCAACTTGTCTCACTTATAACATTTATATGATCACGGTCTAAAATCAGTCCAATTTTGTCCCACAGTCAATCGTTTCACTGTTAAAAGCGATGCAACCTAGTAATATCAAAAAAACAATTCGCTAAATAAATGTTGGTACGAATATTTGACCCAACCGTTGTAACTCAAACGGACTGACACCGTTAGAAAGTCATTGAAATGTAGTTTTTGAAACTGTCGCTATTTCTTCAGCGCGCGCTATGGGCTAGGATTGGTCCCACAGTAAAAAAATGACTTTTTGTAGCTTAATTCTTAATTGAAGCGCTACCACAGCGCCCAGTGTCATCGCTGAGTTCTGGCAATCATGTCAAATTAAAAAGAATGTTATTTCTAGGAGTCCACTTGTCTCACTTACAACATTTTTAAGATCACAGTCCATAATCAGTTCAATTAAGTCCAACAGTCAATTGTTTAACTGTTAAAAGCCATACAACCTAGTAAGACCGGACAAATAGCACGAAATACATGTTTGTACGAATATGTGACACAACCGTTGCAACTCAAACGGACTGACACCATTAGAAAGTCAATGAAATGTAGTTTTTGAAACTATCGTTATTTCTTCAGCGCGCGACAACGGATAGGATTGATCCCACAGTAAAGAATGACTTATTTATCTAAATTTTTAAATGAAGCGCTACTACAGCGCCCAGTGTAATCGCTGAGTTCCGGTAATCATGTCAAATTAAGAAGAATGTTGATTCTTGGAGTCAACTTGTCTCACTTATAACATTTATATGATCACAGTCCAAAATCAGTCCAATTTTGTCCCACAGTCAATCGTTTCACTGTTAAAAGCGATGCAACCTAGTAATATGAGAAAAATATCGCTAAATACATGTTGGTACGAATATGTGACCCAACCGTTGAAACTCAAACGGACTGACACCGTTAGAAAGTCAGTGAAATGTAGTATTTGAAACTGTCTCTATTTCCTAAGCGCGCTAATGGCTAGGATTGGTCCCACAGTAAAAAAATGACTTTTTTTAGCTTAATTCTTAAATGAAGCGCTACCACAGCGCCCAGTGTAATTGTTGAGTTTCGGCAATCATGTCAAATTAAGAAGAATGTTATTTCTCTGAGTCCAATTGTCTCATTTATCACATTTATCAGGTCACAGTCCAAAGTTAGTTCAATTAAGTCTCACATTCAATCGTTTCACTGCTAAAAGCGATGCAACTTAGTAATATCAGATAAGAATTGCTAAATACATGTCGGTACGAATATGTGACACAACCGTTGCAACTCAAACGGACTGACACCGTTAGAAAGTCAATGAAATGTAGTTTTTGAAACTATCGTTATTTCTTCAGCGCGCGACAACGGATAGGATTGATCCCACAGTAAAGAATGACTTATTTATCTAAATTTTTAAATGAAGCGCTACTACAGCGCCCAGTGTAATCGCTGAGTTCCGGTAATCATGTCAAATTAAGAAGAATTTTGATTCTTGGAGTCAACTTGTCTCACTTATAACATTTATATGATCACAGTTCAAAATCAGTCCAATTTAGTCCCACAGTCAATCGTTTCACTGTTAAAAGCGATGCAACCTAGTAATATGAGAAAAATATCGCTAAATACATGTTGGTACCAATATGTGACCCAACCGTTGAAACTCAAACGGACTGACACCGTTAGAAAGTCAGTGAAATGTAGTATTTGAAACTGTCTCTATTTCCTAAGCGCGCTAATGGCTAGGATTGGTCCCACAGTAAAAAAATGACTTTTTTAGCTTAATTCTTAAATGAAGCGCTACCACAGCGCCCAGTGTCATCGCTGAGTTCCGGCAATCATGTCAAATTAAAAAAAAATGTTATTTCTAGCAGTCCATTTGTCTCACTTATAACATTTTTAATATCACAGTCCATAATCAGTTCAATTAAGTCCAACAGTCAATTGTTTAACTGTTAAAAGCCATACAACCTAGTAAGACCGGACAAATAGCACGAAATACATGTTGGTACGAATATGTGACTCAACCGTTGTATTTCAAACGGATTGATACTGTTAGAAAGACAATGAAATGTAGTATTTGAAACTGTCGCTATTTCTTCAGCGCGCGATAACGGCTAAGATTGGTCCCACAGTAAAGAATGACTTATTTATCTAAATTCTTAATTGAAGCGCTACCACAGCGTCCAGTGCAATCGCTGAGTTTCGGCAATCATTTCAAATTAAGAAGATTGCTATTTCTTGGAGTCCACTTGTCTCACTTCTAACATTTATAAGGTTACAGTCCAAAATCAGTTCAATTTAGCACCACAGTCAATCGTTTCACTGTTAAAAGCGATGCAACCTAGTAATATGAGAAAAATATCGCTAAATACATGTTGGTACGAATACGTGACGCAAACGTTGTAACTGAAGTGGATTGTTACCGTTAGAAAGTCAATGAAATGTAGTTTTTGAAACTATCACTATTTCTTCAGCGCCCGATAACGGCTAGGATTGGTCCCACAGTAAAGAATGACTTATTTATCTAAATTTTTAAATGAAGCGCTACCGCAGCGCCCAGTGTAATCGCCGAGTTCCGGTAAGCATGTCAAATTAAGAAGAATGTTATTTCTTGGAGTCAACTTGTCTCACTTATAACATTTATATGATCACAGTCCAAAATCAGTCCAATTTTGTCCCACAGTCAATCGTTTCACTTTTAAAAGCGATGCAACGTAGTAATATGAGAAAAATATCGCTAAATACATGTTGGTACGAATATGTTACCCAACCGTTGAAACTCAAACGGACTGACACCGTTAGAAAGTCAGTGAAATGTAGTATTTGAAACTGTCTCTATTTCTTAAGCGCGCTAATGGCTAGGATTGGTCCCACAGTAAAAAAATGATTTTTTTTAGCTTAATTCTTAAATGAAGCGCTACCACAGTGCCTACTGTAATCGTTGAGTTTCGGCAATCATGTCAAATTAAGAAAAATGTTATTTCTTGGAGTCCAATTGTCTCATTTATCACATTTATCAGGTCACAGTCCAAAGTTAGTTCAATTAAGTCCCACAGTCAATCGTTTCACTGCTAAAGGCGATGCAACTTAGTAATATCAGATAAATATTGCTAAAAACATGTCGGTACGATTATGTGACACAACCGTTGCAACTCAAACGGACTAACACCGTTAGAAAGTCAGTGAAATGTAGTATTTGAAACTGTCGCTATTTCTTCAGCGCGCGATAAGGGCTAGGATTGGTCCCACAGTAAAGAATGACTTATTTATCTAAATTCTTAAATGAAGCGCTACCACAGCGCCCTGTGTAATCGCTGAGTTCCGGCAATCACGTCAAATTAAGAAGAATGTTATTTCTTGGAGTCCAATTGTCTCATTTATCACATTTATCAGGCCACAGTCCAAAGTTAGTTCAATTAAGCCCCACAGTCAATCGTTTCACTGCTAAAAGCGATGCAACTTAGTAATATCAGATAAATATCACTAAATACATGTCGGTACGAATATATGACACAACCGTTGCAACTCAAACGGACTGACACCGTTAGAAAGTCAATGAAATGTAGTTTTTGAAACTATCGCTATTTCTTCAGCGCGCGATAACGGATAGGATTGATCCCACAGTAAAGAATGACTTATTTATCTAAATTTTTAAATGAAATGCTACCACAGCGCCCAGTGTAATCGCTGAGTTCCGGTAATCATGTCAAATTAAAAAGAATGTTATTTCTTGCAGTCAACTTGTCTCACTTATAACATTTATATGATCACGGTCCAAAATCAGTCCAATTTTGTCGCACAGTCAATCGTTTCACTGTTAAAAGCGATGCAACCGAGTAATATGCGAAAAATATCGCTAAATACATGTTGGTACGAATATGTGACCCAACCGTTGAAACTCAAACGAACTGACACCGTTAGAAAGTCAGTGAAATGTAGTATTTGAAACTGTCTCTATTTCCTAAGCGCGCTAATGGCTAGGATTGGTCCCACAGTAAAAAAATGACTTTTTTTAGCTTAATTCTTAAATGAAGCGCTACCACAGCGCCCAGTGTAATTGTTGAGTTTCGGCAATCATGTCAAATTAAAAAGAATGTTATTTCTCTGAGTCCAATTGTCTCATTTATCACATTTATCAGGTCACAGTCCAAAGTTAGTTCAATTAAGTCTCACATTCAATCGTTTCACTGCTAAAAGCGATGCAACTTAGTAATATCAGATAAGAATTGCTAAATACATGTCGGTACGAATATGTGACACAACCGTTGCAACTCAAACGGACTGACACCGTTAGAAAGTCAATGAAATGTAGTTTTTGAAACTATCGTTATTTCTTCAGCGCGCGACAACGGATAGGATTGATCCCACAGTAAAGAATGACTTATTTATCTAAATTTTTAAATAAAGCGCTACTACAGCGCCCAGTGTAATCGCTGAGTTCCGGTAATCATGTCAAAATAAGAAGAATGTTGATTCTTGGAGTCAACTTGTCTCACTTATAACATTTATATGATCACAGTCCAAAATCAGTCCAATTTTGTCCCACAGTCAATCGTTTCACTGTTAAAAGCGATGCAACCTAGTAATATGAGAAAAATATCGCTAAATACATTTTGGTGCGAATATGTGCCCCAACCGTTGAAACTCAAACGGACTGACACCGTTAGAAAGTCAGTGAAATGTAGTATTTGAAACTGTCTCTATTTCTTAAGCGCGCTAATGGCTAGGATTGGTCCCACAGTAAAGAATGACTTATTTATCTAAATTTTTAAATGAAGCGGTACCACAGCGCCAAGTGTAATTGTTGAGTTTCGGCAATCATGTCAAATTAAGAAGAATGTTTTTTCTTGGAGTCCAATTGTCTCATTTATCTCATTTATCAGGTCACAGTCCAAAGTTAGTTCAATTAAGTCTCACATTCAATCGTTTCACTGCTAAAAGCGATGCAACTTAGTAATATCAGATAAGAATTGCTAAATACATGTCGGTACGAATATGTGACACAACCGTTGCAACTCAAACGGACTGACACTGTTAGAAAGTCAATGAAATGCAGTTTTTGAAACTATCACTATTTCTTCAGCGCGCGATAACGGATAGGATTGGTCCCACAGTAAAAAAATGACTTTTTTTAGCTTAATTCTTAAATGAAGCGCTACCACAGTGCCCAGTGTAATCGTTGAGTTTCGGAAATCATGTCAAATTAAGAAGAATGTTATTTCTTGGAGTCAACTTGTCTCACTTATAACATTTATATGAGCACGGTCCAAAATCAGTCCAATTTTGTCCCACAGTCAATCGTTTCACTGTTAAAAGCGATGCAACCTAGTAATATCAAAAAAACAATTCGCTAAATAAATGTTGGTACGAATATGTGACCCAACCGTTGTAACTCAAACGGACTGACACCGTTAGAAAGTCATTGAAATGTAGCTTTTGAAACTGTCGCTATTTCTTCAGCGCGCGCTATCAGCTAGGATTGGTCCCACATTAAAAAAATGACTTTTTGTAGTTTAATTTTTAAATGAAGCGCTACCACAGCGCCCAGTGTCATCGCTGAGTTCTGGCAATCATGTCAAATTAAAAAGAATGTTATTTCTAGGAGTCCACTTGTCTCACTTATAACATTTTTAAGATCACAGTCCATAATCAGATCAATTAAGTCCAACAGTCAATTGTTTAACTGTTAAAAGCCATACAACCTAGTAAGACCGGACAAATAGCACGAAATACATGTTGGTACGAATATGTGACTCAACCGTTGTATTTCAAACGGATTGATACTGTTAGAAAGACAATGAAATGTAGTATTTGAAACTGTCGCTATTTCTTCAGCGCGCGATAAGGGCTAGGATTGGTCCCACAGTAAAGAATGACTCATTTATCTAAATTCTTAAATGAAGCGCTACCACAGCGCCCTGTGTAATCGCTGAGTTCCGGCAATCACGTCAAATTAAGAAGAATGTTATTTCTTGGAGTCCAATTGTCTCATTTATCACATTTATCAGGCCACAGTCCAAAGTTAGTTCAATTAAGTCCCACAGTCAATCGTTTCACTGCTAAAAGCGATGCAACTTACTAATATCAGATAAATATCACTAAATACATGTCGGTACGAATATGTGACTCAACCGTTGTATTTCAAACGGATTGATACTGTTAGAAAGACAATGAAATGTAGTTTTTGAAACTGTCGCTATTTTTTTAGCGCGCGATAACGGCTAAGATTGGTCCCACAGTAAAGAATGACTTAATTATCTAAATTCTTAATTGAAGCGCTACCACAGCGTCCAGTGCAATCGCTGAGTTTCGGCAATCATTTCAAATTAAGAAGATTGGTATTTCTTGGAGTCCACTTGTCTCACTTATAACAGTTATAAGGTCACAGTCCAAAATCAGTTCAATTTAGCACCACAGTCAATCGTTTCACTGCTAAAAGCGATGCAACTTAGTAATATCAGATAAACATCGCTAAATACATGTCGGTACGAATATGTGACACAACCGTTGCAACTCAAACGAACTGACACCGTTAGAAAGTCAATGAAATGTAGTTTTTGAAACTATCACTATTTCTTCAGCGCGCGATAATGGATAGGATTGATCCCACAGTAAAGAATGACTTATTTATCTAAATTTTTAAATGAAGCGCTACCGCAGCGCCTAGTGTAATCGCTGAGTTCCGGTAAGCATGTCAAATTAAGAAGAATGTTATTTCTTGGAGTCAACTTGTCTCACTTATAGCATTTATATGATCACAGTCCAAAATCAGTCCAATTTTGTCCCACAGTCAATCGTTTCACTGTTAAAAGCGATGCAACGTAGTAATATGAGAAAAATATTGCTAAATACATGTCGGTACGATTATGTGACACAACCGTTGCAACTCTAACGGACTGACACCGTTAGAAAGTCAGTGAAATGTAGTATTTGAAACTGTCGCTATTTCTTCAGCGCGCGATAAGGGCTAGGATTGGTCCCACAGTAAAGAATGACTCATTTATCTAAATTCTTAAATGAAGCGCTACCACAGCGCCCTGTGTAATCGCTGAGTTCCGGCAATCACGTCAAATTAAGAAGAATGTTATTTCTTGGAGTCCAATTGTCTCATTTATCACATTTATCAGGCCACAGTCCAAAGTTAGTTCAATTAAGTCCCACAGTCAATCGTTTCACTGCTAAAAGCGATGCAACTTAGTAATATCAGATAAATATCACTAAATACATGTCGGTACGAATATATGACACAACCGTTGCAACTCAAACGGACTGACACCGTTAGAAAGTCAATGAAATGTAGTTTTTGAAACTATCGCTATTTCTTCAGCGCGCGATAACGGATAGGATTGATCCCACAGTAAAGAATAACTTATTTATCTAAATTTTTAAATGAAGTGCTACCACAGCGCCCAGTGTAATCGCTGAGATCCGGTAATCATGTCAAATTAAGTAGAATGTTATTTCTTGGAGTCAACTTGTCTCACTTATAACATTTATATGATCACAGTCCAAAATCAGTCCAATTTTGTCCCACAGTCAATCGTTTCACTGTTAAAAGCGATGCAACCTAGTAATATCAAAAAAACAATTCGCTAAATACATATTGGTACGAATATGTGACCCAACCGTTGTAACTCAAACGGACTGACACCGTTAGAAAGTCATTGAAATGTAGTTTTTGAAACTGTCGCTATTTCTTCAGCGCGCGCTATCGGCTAGGATTGGTCCCACAGTAAAAAAATGACTTTTTGTAGCTTAATTCTTAAATGAAGCGCTACCACAGCGCCCAGTGTCATCGCTGAGTTCTGGCAATCATGTCAAATTAAAAAGATTGGTATTTCTTGGAGTCCACTTGTCTCACTTATAACAGTTATAAGGTCACAGTCCAAAATCAGTTCAATTTAGCACCACAGTCAATCGTTTCACTGCTAAAAGCGATGCAACTTAGTAATATCAGATAAACATCGCTAAATACATGTCGGCACGAATATGTGACACAACCGTTGCAACTCAAACAAACTGACACCGTTAGAAAGTCAATGAAATGTAGTTTTTGAAACTATCACTATTTCTTCAGCGCGCGATAATGGATAGGATTGATCCCACAGTAAAGAATGACTTATTTATCTAAATTTTTAAATGAAGCGCTACCGCAGCGCCCAGTGTAATCGCTGAGTTCCGGTAAGCATGTCAAATTAAGAAGAATGTTATTTCTTGGAGTCAACTTGTCTCACTTATAGCATTTATATGATCACAGTCCAAAATCAGTCCAATTTTGTCTCACAGTCAATCGTTTCACTGTTAAAAGCGATGCAACGTAGTAATATGAGAAAAATATTGCTAAATACATGTCGGTACGATTATGTGACACAACCGTTGCAACTCTAACGGACTGACACCGTTAGAAAGTCAGTGAAATGTAGTATTTGAAACTGTCGCTATTTCTTCAGCGCGCGATAAGGGCTAGGATTGGTCCCACAGTAAAGAATGACTCATTTATCTAAATTCTTAAATGAAGCGCTACCACAGCGCCCTGTGTAATCGCTGAGTTCCGGCAATCACGTCAAATTAAGAAGAATGTTATTTCTTGGAGTCCAATTGTCTCATTTATCACATTTATCAGGCCACAGTCCAAAGTTAGTTCAATTAAGTCCCACAGTCAATCGTTTCACTGCTAAAAGCGATGCAACTTAGTAATATCAGATAAATATCACTAAATACATGTCGGTACGAATATATGACACAACCGTTGCAACTCAAACGGACTGACACCGTTAGAAAGTCAATGAAATGTAGTTTTTGAAACTATCGCTATTTCTTCAGCGCGCGATAACGGATAGGATTGATCCCACAGTAAAGAATAACTTATTTATCTAAATTTTTAAATGAAGTGCTACCACAGCGCCCAGTGTAATCGCTGAGATCCGGTAATCATGTCAAATTAAGTAGAATGTTATTTCTTGGAGTCAACTTGTCTCACTTATAACATTTATATGATCACAGTCCAAAATCAGTCCAATTTAGTCCCACAGTCAATCGTTTCACTGTTAAAAGCGATGCAACCTAGTAATATCAAAAAAACAATTCGCTAAATACATATTGGTACGAATATGTGACCCAACCGTTGTAACTCAAACGGACTGACACCGTTAGAAAGTCATTGAAATGTAGTTTTTGAAACTGTCGCTATTTCTTCAGCGCGCGCTATCGGCTAGGATTGGTCCCACAGTAAAAAAATGACTTTTTGTAGCTTAATTCTTAAATGAAGCGCTACCACAGTGCCCACTGTAATCGTTGAGTTTCGGCAATCATGTCAAATTAAGAAAAATGTTATTTCTTGGGGTCCAATTGTCTCATTTATCACATTTATCAGGTCACAGTCCAAAGTTAGTTCAATTAAGTCCCACAGTCAATCGTTTCACTGCTAAAGGCGATGCAACTTAGTAATATCAGATAAATATTGCTAAATACATGTCGGTACGAATATATGACACAACCGTTGCAACTCAAACGGACTGACACCGTTAGAAAGTCAATGAAATGTAGTTTTTGAAACTATCGCTATTTCTTCAGCGCGCGATAACGGATAGGATTGATCCCACAGTAAAGAATAACTTATTTATCTAAATTTTTAAATGACGTGCTACCACAGCGCCCAGTGTAATCGCTGAGATCCGGTAATCATGTCAAATTAAGTAGAGTGTTATTTCTTGGAGTCAACTTGTCTCACTTATAACATTTATATGATCACAGTCCAAAATCAGTCCAATTTTGTCCCACAGTCAATCGTTTCACTGTTAAAAGCGATGCAACCTAGTAATATCAAAAAAACAATTCGCTAAATACATATTGGTACGAATATGTGACCCAACCGTTGTAACTCAAACGGACTGACACCGTTAGAAAGTCATTGAAATGTAGTTTTTGAAACTGTCGCTATTTCTTCAGCGCGCGCTATCGGCTAGGATTGGTCCCACAGTAAAAAAATGACTTTTTGTAGCTTAATTCTTAAATGAAGCGCTACCACAGCGCCCAGTATCATCGCTGAGTTCCGGCAATCATGTCAAATTAAAAAGAATGTTATTTCTAGGAGTCCACTTGTCTCACTTATAACATTTTTAATATCAAAGTCCATAATCAGTTCAATTAAGTCCAACAGTCAATTGTTTCACTGTTAAAAGCGATGCAACCTAGTAATATCAAAAAAACAATTCGCTAAATACATGTTGGTACGAATATGTGAACCAACCGTTGTTACTCAAACGGACTGACACCGTTAGAAAGTCATTGAAATGTAGTTTTTGAAACTGTCGCTATTTCTTTAGCGCGCGCTATCGGCTAGGATTGGTCCCACAGTAAAAAAATGACTTTTTGTAGCTTAATTCTTAAATGAAGCGCTACCACAGCGCCCAGTGTCATCGCTGAGTTCCGGCAATCATGTCAAATTAAAAAGAATGTTATTTCTAGCAGTCCATTTGTCTCACTTATAACATTTATATGATCACAGTCCAAAATCAGTCCAATTTTGTCCCACAGTCAATCGTTTCACTGTTAAAAGCGATGCAACCTAGTAATATCAAAAAAACAATTCGCTAAATACATATTGGTACGAATATGTGACCCAACCGTTGTAACTCAAACGGACTGACACCGTTAGAAAGTCATTGAAATGTAGTTTTTGAAACTGTCGCTATTTCTTCAGCGCGCGCTATCGGCTAGGATTGGTCCCACAGTAAAAAAATGACTTTTTGTAGCTTAATTCTTAAATGAAGCGCTACCACAGCGCCCAGTATCATCGCTGAGTTCCGGCAATCATGTCAAATTAAAAGGAATGTTATTTCTAGGAGTCCACTTGTCTCACTTATAACATTTTTAATATCAAAGTCCATAATCAGTTCAATTAAGTCCAACAGTCAATTGTTTCACTGTTAAAAGAGATGCAACCTAGTAATATCAAAAAAACAATTCGCTAAATACATGTTGGTACGAATATGTGAACCAACCGTTGTAACTCAAACGGACTGACACCGTTAGAAAGTCATTGAAATGTAGTTTTTAAAACTGTCGCTATTTCTTTAGCGCGCGCTATCGGCTAGGATTGGTCCCACAGTAAAAAAATGACTTTTTGTAGCTTAATTCTTAAATGAAGCGCTACCACAGCGCCCAGTGTCATCGCTGAGTTCCGGCAATCATGTCAAATTAAAAAGAATGTTATTTCTAGCAGTCCATTTGTCTCACTTATAACATTTTTAATATCACAGTCCATAATCAGTTCAATTAAGTCCAACAGTCAATTGTTTAACTGTTAAAAGCCATACAACCTAGTAAGACCGGACAAATAGCACGAAATACATGTTGGTACGAATATGTGACTCAACCGTTGTATTTCAAACGGATTGATACTGTTAGAAAGACAATGAAATGTAGTATTTGAAACTGTCGCTATTTCTTCAGCGCGCGATAACGGCTAAGATTGGTCCCACAGTAAAGAATGACTTATTTATCTAAATTCTTAATTGAAGCGCTACCACAGCGTCCAATGCAATCGCTGAGTTTCGGCAATCATTTCAAATTAAGAAGATTGCTATTTCTTGGAGTCCACTTGTCTCACTTCTAACATTTATAAGGTCACAGTCCAAAATCAGTTCAATTTAGCACCACAGTCAATCGTTTCACTGTTAAAAGCGATGCAACCTAGTAATATGAGAAAACATCGATAAATACATGTTGGTACGAATACGTGACGCAAACGTTGTAACTGAAGTGGATTGTTACCGTTAGAAAGTCAATGAAATGTAGTTTTTGAAACTATCGCTATTTCTTCAGCGCCCGATAACGGCTAGGATTGGTCCCACAGTAAAGAATGACTTATTTATCTAAATTTTTAAATGAAGCGCTACCGCAGCGCCCAGTGTAATCGCTGAGTTCCGGTAAGCATGTCAAATTAAGAAGAATGTTATTTCTTGGAGTCAACTTGTCTCACTTATAACATTTATATGATCACAGTCCAAAATCAGTCCAATTTTGTCCCACAGTCAATCGTTTCATTTTTAAAAGCGATGCAACGTAGTAATATGAGAAAAATATCGCTAAATACATGTTGGTACAAATATGTTACCCAACCGTTGAAACTCAAACGGACTGACACCGTTAGAAAGTCAGTGAAATGTAGTATTTGAAACTGTCTCTATTTCTTAAGTGCGCTAATGGCTAGGATTGGTCCCACAGTAAAAAAATGATTTTTTTTAGCTTAATTCTTAAATGAAGCGCTACCACAGTGCCCACTGTAATCGTTGAGTTTCGGCAATCATGTCAAATTAAGAAAAATGTTATTTCTTGGAGTCCAATTGTCTCATTTATCACATTTATCAGGTCACAGTCCAAAGTTAGTTCAATTAAGTCCCACAGTCAATCGTTTCACTGCTAAAGGCGATGCAACTTAGTAATATCAGATAAATATTGCTAAATACATGTCGGTACGAATATATAACACAACCGTTGCAACTCAAACGGACTGACACCGTTAGAAAGTCAATGAAATGTAGTTTTTGAAACTATCGCTATTTCTTCAGCGCGCGATAACGGATAGGATTGATCCCACAGTAAAGAATAACTTATTTATCTAAACTTTTAAATGAAGTGCTACCACAGCGCCCAGTGTAATCGCTGAGATCCGGTAATCATGTCAAATTAAGTAGAGTGTTATTTCTTGGAGTCAACTTGTCTCACTTATAACATTTATATGATCACAGTCCAAAATCAGTCCAATTTTGTCCCACAGTCAATCGTTTCACTGTTAAAAGCGATGCAACCTAGTAATATCAAAAAAACAATTCGCTAAATACATATTGGTACGAATATGTGACCCAACCGTTGTAACTCAAACGGACTGACACCGTTAGAAAGTCATTGAAATGTAGTTTTTGAAACTGTCGCTATTTCTTCAGCGCGCGCTATCGGCTAGGATTGGTCCCACAGTAAAAAAATGACTTTTTTTAGCTTAATTCTTAAATGAAGCGCTACCACAGCGCCCAGTATCATCGCTGAGTTCCGGCAATCATGTCAAATTAAAAAGAATGTTATTTCTAGGAGTCCACTTGTCTCACTTATAACATTTTTAATATCAAAGTCCATAATCAGTTCAATTAAGTCCAACAGTCAATTGTTTCACTGTTAAAAGCGATGCAACCTAGTAATATCAAAAAAACAATTCGCTAAATACATGTTGGTACGAATATGTGAACCAACCGTTGTAACTCAAACGAACTGACACCGTTAGAAAGTCATTGAAATGTAGTTTTTGAAACTGTCGCTATTTCTTTAGCGCGCACTATCGGCTAGGATTGGTCCCACAGTAAAAAAATGACTTTTTGTAGCTTAATTCTTAAATGAAGCGCTACCACAGCGCCCAGTGTCATCGCTGAGTTCCGGCAATCATGTCAAATTAAAAAGAATGTTATTTCTAGCAGTCCATTTGTCTCACTTATAACATTTTTAATATCACAGTCCATAATCAGTTCAATTAAGTCCAACAGTCAATTGTTTAACTGTTAAAAGCCATACAACCTAGTAAGACCGGACAAATAGCACGAAATACATGTTGGTACGAATATGTGACTCAACCGTTGTATTTCAAACGGATTGATACTGTTAGAAAGACAATGAAATGTAGTATTTGAAACTGTCGCTATTTCTTCAGCGCGCGATAACGGCTAAGATTGGTCCCACAGTAAAGAATGACTTATTTATCTAAATTCTTAATTGAAGCGCTACCACAGCGTCCAATGCAATCGCTGAGTTTCGGCAATCATTTCAAATTAAGAAGATTGCTATTTCTTGGAGTCCACTTGTCTCACTTCTAACATTTATAAGGTCACAGTCCAAAATCAGTTCAATTTAGCACCACAGTCAATCGTTTCACTGTTAAAAGCGATGCAACCTAGTAATATGAGAAAACATCGCTAAATACATGTTGGTACGAATACGTGACGCAAACGTTGTAACTGAAGTGGATTGTTACCGTTAGAAAGTCAATGAAATGTAGTTTTTGAAACTATCGCTATTTCTTCAGCGCCCGATAACGGCTAGGATTGGTCCCACAGTAAAGAATGACTTATTTATCTAAATTTTTAAATGAAGCGCTACCGCAGCGCCCAGTGTAATCGCTGAGTTCCGGTAAGCTTGTCAAATTAAGAAGAATGTTATTTCTTGGAGTCAACTTGTCTCACTTATAACATTTATATGATCACAGTCCAAAGTTAGTTCAATTAAGTCCCACAGTCAATCGTTTCACTGCTAAAGGCGATGCAACTTAGTAATATCAGATAAATATTGCTAAATACATGTCGGTACGAATATATAACACAACCGTTGCAACTCAAACGGACTGACACCGTTAGAAAGTCAATGAAATGTAGTTTTTGAAACTATCGCTATTTCTTCAGCGCGCGATAACGGATAGGATTGATCCCACAGTAAAGAATAACTTATTTATCTAAACTTTTAAATGAAGTGCTACCACAGCGCCCAGTGTAATCGCTGAGATCCGGTAATCATGTCAAATTAAGTAGAGTGTTATTTCTTGGAGTCAACTTGTCTCACTTATAACATTTATATGATCACAGTCCAAAATCAGTCCAATTTTGTCCCACAGTCAATCGTTTCACTGTTAAAAGCGATGCAACCTAGTAATATCAAAAAAACAATTCGCTAAATACATATTGGTACGAATATGTGACGCAACCGTTGTAACTCAAACGGACTGACACCGTTAGAAAGTCATTGAAATGTAGTTTTTGAAACTGTCGCTATTTCTTCAGCGCGCGCTATCGGCTAGGATTGGTCCCACAGTAAAAAAATGACTTTTTTTAGCTTAATTCCTAAATGAAGCGCTACCACAGCGCCCAGTATCATCGCTGAGTTCCGGCAATCATGTCAAATTAAAAAGAATGTTATTTCTAGGAGTCCACTTGTCTCACTTATAACATTTTTAATATCAAAGTCCATAATCAGTTCAATTAAGTCCAACAGTCAATTGTTTCACTGTTAAAAGCGATGCAACCTAGTAATATCAAAAAAACAATTCGCTAAATACATGTTGGTACGAATATGTGAACCAACTGTTGTAACTCAAACGGACTGACACCGTTAGAAAGTCATTGAAATGTAGTTTTTGAAACTGTCGCTATTTCTTTAGCGCGCACTATCGGCTAGGATTGGTCCCACAGTAAAAAAATGACTTTTTGTAGCTTAATTCTTAAATGAAGCGCTACCACAGCGCCCAGTGTCATCGCTGAGTTCCGGCAATCATGTCAAATTAAAAAGAATGTTATTTCTAGCAGTCCATTTGTCTCACTTATAACATTTTTAATATCACAGTCCATAATCAGTTCAATTAAGTCCAACAGTCAATTGTTTAACTGTTAAAAGCCATACAACCTAGTAAGACCGGACAAATAGCACGAAATACATGTTGGTACGAATATGTGACTCAACCGTTGTATTTCAAACGGATTGATACTGTTAGAAAGACAATGAAATGTAGTATTTGAAACTGTCGCTATTTCTTCAGCGCGCGATAACGGCTAAGATTGGTCCCACAGTAAAGAATGACTTATTTATCTAAATTCTTAATTGAAGCGCTACCACAGCGTCCAATGCAATCGCTGAGTTTCGGCAATCATTTCAAATTAAGAAGATTGCTATTTCTTGGAGTCCACTTGTCTCACTTCTAACATTTATAAGGTCACAGTCCAAAATCAGTTCAATTTAGCACCACAGTCAATCGTTTCACTGTTAAAAGCGATGCAACCTAGTAATATGAGAAAACATCGCTAAATACATGTTGGTACGAATACGTGACGCAAACGTTGTAACTGAAGTGGATTGTTACCGTTAGAAAGTCAATGAAATGTAGTTTTTGAAACTATCGCTATTTCTTCAGCGCCCGATAACGGCTAGGATTGGTCCCACAGTAAAGAATGACTTATTTATCTAAATTTTTAAATGAAGCGCTACCGCAGCGCCCAGTGTAATCGCTGAGTTCCGGTAAGCATGTCAAATTAAGAAGAATGTTATTTCTTGGAGTCAACTTGTCTCACTTATAACATTTATATGATCACAGTCCAAAATCAGTCCAATTTTGTCCCACAGTCAATCGTTTCATTTTTAAAAGCGATGCAACGTAGTAATATGAGAAAAATATCGCTAAATACATGTTGGTACAAATATGTTACCCAACCGTTGAAACTCAAACGGACTGACACCGTTAGAAAGTCAGTGAAATGTAGTATTTGAAACTGTCTCTATTTCTTAAGTGCGCTAATGGCTAGGATTGGTCCCACAGTAAAAAAATGATTTTTTTTAGCTTAATTCTTAAATGAAGCGCTACCACAGTGCCCACTGTAATCGTTGAGTTTCGGCAATCATGTCAAATTAAGAAAAATGTTATTTCTTGGAGTCCAATTGTCTCATTTATCACATTTATCAGGTCACAGTCCAAAGTTAGTTCAATTAAGTCCCACAGTCAATCGTTTCACTGCTAAAGGCGATGCAACTTAGTAATATCAGATAAATATTGCTAAATACATGTCGGTACAATTATATAACACAACCGTTGCAACTCAAACGGACTGACACCGTTAGAAAGTCAATGAAATGTAGTTTTTGAAACTATCGCTATTTCTTCAGCGCGCGATAACGGATAGGATTGATCCCACAGTAAAGAATAACTTATTTATCTAAACTTTTAAATGAAGTGCTACCACAGCGCCCAGTGTAATCGCTGAGATCCGGTAATCATGTCAAATTAAGTAGAGTGTTATTTCTTGGAGTCAACTTGTCTCACTTATAACATTTATATGATCACAGTCCAAAATCAGTCCAATTTTGTCCCACAGTCAATCGTTTCACTGTTAAAAGCGATGCAACCTAGTAATATCAAAAAAACAATTCGCTAAATACATATTGGTACGAATATGTGACCCAACCGTTGTAACTCAAACGGACTGACACCGTTAGAAAGTCATTGAAATGTAGTTTTTGAAACTGTCGCTATTTCTTCAGCGCGCGCTATCGGCTAGGATTGGTCCCACAGTAAAAAAATGACTTTTTTTTAGCTTAATTCTTAAATGAAGCGCTACCACAGCGCCCAGTATCATCGCTGAGTTCCGGCAATCATGTCAAATTAAAAAGAATGTTATTTCTAGGAGTCCACTTGTCTCACTTATAACATTTTTAATATCAAAGTCCATAATCAGTTCAATTAAGTCCAACAGTCAATTGTTTCACTGTTAAAAGCGATGCAACCTAGTAATATCAAAAAAACAATTCGCTAAATACATGTTGGTACGAATATGTGAACCAACCGTTGTAACTCAAACGGACTGACACCGTTAGAAAGTCATTGAAATGTAGTTTTTGAAACTGTCGCTATTTCTTTAGCGCGCACTATCGGCTAGGATTGGTCCCACAGTAAAAAAATGACTTTTTGTAGCTTAATTCTTAAATGAAGCGCTACCACAGCGCCCAGTGTCATCGCTGAGTTCCGGCAATCATGTCAAATTAAAAAGAATGTTATTTCTAGCAGTCCATTTGTCTCACTTATAACATTTTTAATATCACAGTCCATAATCAGTTCAATTAAGTCCAACAGTCAATTGTTTAACTGTTAAAAGCCATACAACCTAGTAAGACCGGACAAATAGCACGAAATACATGTTGGTACGAATATGTGACTCAACCGTTGTATTTCAAACGGATTGATACTGTTAGAAAGACAATGAAATGTAGTATTTGAAACTGTCGCTATTTCTTCAGCGCGCGATAACGGCTAAGATTGGTCCCACAGTAAAGAATGACTTATTTATCTAAATTCTTAATTGAAGCGCTACCACAGCGTCCAATGCAATCGCTGAGTTTCGGCAATCATTTCAAATTAAGAAGATTGCTATTTCTTGGAGTCCACTTGTCTCACTTCTAACATTTATAAGGTCACAGTCCAAAATCAGTTCAATTTAGCACCACAGTCAATCGTTTCACTGTTAAAAGCGATGCAACCTAGTAATATGAGAAAACATCGCTAAATACATGTTGGTACGAATACGTGACGCAAACGTTGTAACTGAAGTGGATTGTTACCGTTAGAAAGTCAATGAAATGTAGTTTTTGAAACTATCGCTATTTCTTCAGCGCCCGATAACGGCTAGGATTGGTCCCACAGTAAAGAATGACTTATTTATCTAAATTTTTAAATGAAGCGCTACCGCAGCGCCCAGTGTAATCGCTGAGTTCCGGTAAGCTTGTCAAATTAAGAAGAATGTTATTTCTTGGAGTCAACTTGTCTCACTTATAACATTTATATGATCACAGTCCAAAGTTAGTTCAATTAAGTCCCACAGTCAATCGTTTCACTGCTAAAGGCGATGCAACTTAGTAATATCAGATAAATATTGCTAAATACATGTCGGTACGAATATATAACACAACCGTTGCAACTCAAACGGACTGACACCGTTAGAAAGTCAATGAAATGTAGTTTTTGAAACTATCGCTATTTCTTCAGCGCGCGATAACGGATAGGATTGATCCCACAGTAAAGAATAACTTATTTATCTAAACTTTTAAATGAAGTGCTACCACAGCGCCCAGTGTAATCGCTGAGATCCGGTAATCATGTCAAATTAAGTAGAGTGTTATTTCTTGGAGTCAACTTGTCTCACTTATAACATTTATATGATCACAGTCCAAAATCAGTCCAATTTTGTCCCACAGTCAATCGTTTCACTGTTAAAAGCGATGCAACCTAGTAATATCAAAAAAACAATTCGCTAAATACATATTGGTACGAATATGTGACGCAACCGTTGTAACTCAAACGGACTGACACCGTTAGAAAGTCATTGAAATGTAGTTTTTGAAACTGTCGCTATTTCTTCAGCGCGCGCTATCGGCTAGGATTGGTCCCACAGTAAAAAAATGACTTTTTTTAGCTTAATTCCTAAATGAAGCGCTACCACAGCGCCCAGTATCATCGCTGAGTTCCGGCAATCATGTCAAATTAAAAAGAATGTTATTTCTAGGAGTCCACTTGTCTCACTTATAACATTTTTAATATCAAAGTCCATAATCAGTTCAATTAAGTCCAACAGTCAATTGTTTCACTGTTAAAAGCGATGCAACCTAGTAATATCAAAAAAACAATTCGCTAAATACATGTTGGTACGAATATGTGAACCAACTGTTGTAACTCAAACGGACTGACACCGTTAGAAAGTCATTGAAATGTAGTTTTTGAAACTGTCGCTATTTCTTTAGCGCGCACTATCGGCTAGGATTGGTCCCACAGTAAAAAAATGACTTTTTGTAGCTTAATTCTTAAATGAAGCGCTACCACAGCGCCCAGTGTCATCGCTGAGTTCCGGCAATCATGTCAAATTAAAAAGAATGTTATTTCTAGCAGTCCATTTGTCTCACTTATAACATTTTTAATATCACAGTCCATAATCAGTTCAATTAAGTCCAACAGTCAATTGTTTAACTGTTAAAAGCCATACAACCTAGTAAGACCGGACAAATAGCACGAAATACATGTTGGTACGAATATGTGACTCAACCGTTGTATTTCAAACGGATTGATACTGTTAGAAAGACAATGAAATGTAGTATTTGAAACTGTCGCTATTTCTTCAGCGCGCGATAACGGCTAAGATTGGTCCCACAGTAAAGAATGACTTATTTATCTAAATTCTTAATTGAAGCGCTACCACAGCGTCCAATGCAATCGCTGAGTTTCGGCAATCATTTCAAATTAAGAAGATTGCTATTTCTTGGAGTCCACTTGTCTCACTTCTAACATTTATAAGGTCACAGTCCAAAATCAGTTCAATTTAGCACCACAGTCAATCGTTTCACTGTTAAAAGCGATGCAACCTAGTAATATGAGAAAACATCGCTAAATACATGTTGGTACGAATACGTGACACAAACGTTGTAACTGAAGTGGATTGTTACCGTTAGAAAGTCAATGAAATGTAGTTTTTGAAACTATCGCTATTTCTTCAGCGCGCGACTACGGATAGGATTGATCCCACAGTAAAGAATGACTTATTTATCTAAATTTTTAAATGAAGCGCTACTACAGCGCCCAGTGCAATCGCTGAGTTCCGGTAATCATGTCAAATTAAGAAGAATGTTGATTCTTGGAGTCAACTTGTCTCACTTATAACATTTATATGATCACAGTCCAAAATCACTCCAATTTTGTCCCACAGGCAATCGTTTCACTGTTAAAAGCGATGCAACCTAGTAATATGAGAAAAATATCGCTAAATACATTTTGGTGCAAATATGTGCCCCAACCGTTGAAACTCAAACGGACTGACACCGTTAGAAAGTCAGTGAAATGTAGTATTTGAAACTGTCTCTATTTCTTTAGCGCGCTAATGGCTAGGATTGGTCCCACAGTAAGAAAATGACTTTTTTTAGCTTAATTCTTAAATGTATCATCGCTGAGTTCCGGCAATCATGTCAAATTAAAAAGAATGTTATTTCTAGGAGTCCACTTGTCTCACTTATAACATTTTTAAAATCAAAGTCCATAATCAGTTCAATTAAGTCCAACAGTCAATTGTTTCACTGTTAAAAGCGATGCAACCTAGTAAAATCAAAAAAACAATTCGCTAAATACATGTTGGTACGAATATGTGAACCAACCGTTGTAACTCAAACGGACTGACACCGTTAGAAAGTCATTGAAATGTAGTTTTTGAAACTGTCGCTATTTCTTTAGCGCGCGCTTTCGGCTAGGATTGGTCCCACAGTAAAAAAATGACTTTTTGTAGCTTAATTCTTAAATGAAGCGCTACCACAGCGCCCAGTGTCATCGCTGAGTTCCGGCAATCATGTCAAATTAAAAAGAATGTTATTTCTAGCAGTCCATTTGTCTCACTTATAACATTTTTAATATCACAGTCCATAATCAGTTCAATTAAGTCCAACAGTCAATTGTTTAACTGTTAAAAGCCATACAACCTAGTAAGACCGGACAAATAGCACGAAATACATGTTGGTACGAATATGTGACTCAACCGTTGTATTTCAAACGGATTTATACTGTTAGAAAGACAATGAAATGTAGTATTTGAAACTGTCGCTATTTCTTCAGCGCGCGATAACGGCTAAGATTGGTCCCACAGTAAAGAATGACTTATTTATCTAAATTCTTAATTGAAGCGCTACCACAGCGTCCAGTGCAATCGCTGAGTTTCGGCAATCATTTCAAATTAAGAAGATTGCTATTTCTTGGAGTCCACTTGTCTCACTTCTAACATTTATAAGGTCACAGTCCAAAATCAGTTCAATTTAGCACCACAGTCAATCGTTTCACTGTTAAAAGCGATGCAACCTAGTAATATGAGAAAAACATCGCTAAATACATGTTGGTACGAATACGTGACGCAAACGTTGTAACTGAAGTGGATTGTTACCGTTAGAAAGTCAATGAAATGTAGTTTTTGAAACTATCGCTATTTCTTCAGCGCCCGATAACGGCTAGGATTGGTCCCACAGTAAAGAATGACTTATTTATCTAAATTTTTAAATGAAGCGCTACCGCAGCGCCCAGTGTAATCGCTGAGTTCCGGTAAGCATGTCAAATTAAGAAGAATGTTATTTCTTGGAGTCAACTTGTCTCACTTATAACATTTATATGATCACAGTCCAAAATCAGTCCAATTTTGTCCCACAGTCAATCGTTTTACTTTTAAAAGCGATGCAACGTAGTAATATGAGAAAAATATCGCTAAATACATGTTGGTACGAATATGTTACCCAACCGTTGAAACTCAAACGGACTGACACCGTTAGAAAGTCAGTGAAATGTAGTATTTGAAACTGTCTCTATTTCTTAAGCGCGCTAATGGCTAGGATTGGTCCCACAGTAAAAAAATGATTTTTTTTAGCTTAATTCTTAAATGAAGCGCTACCACAGTGCCTACTGTAATCGTTGAGTTTCGGCAATCATGTCAAATTAAGAAAAATGTTATTTCTTGGAGTCCAATTGTCTCATTTATCACATTTATCAGGTCACAGACCAAAGTTAGTTCAATTAAGTCCCACAGTCAATCGTTTCACTGCTAAATGCGATGCAACTTAGTAATATCAGATAAATATTGCTAAATACATGTCGGTACGAATATATGACACAACCGTTGCAACTCAAACGGACTGACACCGTTAGAAAGTCAATGAAATGTAGTTTCTGAAACTATCGCTATTTCTTCAGCGCGCGATAACGGATAGGATTGATCCCACAGTAAAGAATGACTTATTTATCTAAATTTTAAAATGAAGTGCTACCACAGCGCCCAGTGTAATCGCTGAGTTCCGGTAATCATGTCAAATTAAAAAGAATGTTATTTCTTGGAGTCAACTTGTCTCACTTATAACATTTATATGATCACGGTCCATAATCAGTTCAATTAAGTCTCACATTCAATCGTTTCACTGCTAAAAGCGATGCAACTTAGTAATATCAGATAAGAATTGCTAAATACATGTCGGTACGAATATGTGACACAACCGTTGCAACTCAAACGGACTGACACCGTTAGAAAGTCAATGAAATGTAGTTTTTGAAACTATCGTTATTTCTTCAGCGCGCGACAACGGATAGGATTGATCCCACAGTAAAGAATGACTTATTTATCTAAATTTTTAAATGAAGCGCTACTACAGCGCCCAGTGTAATCGCTGAGTTCCGGTAATCATGTCAAATTAAGAAGAATGTTGATTCTTGGAGTCAACTTGTCTCACTTATAACATTTATATGATCACAGTCCAAAATCAGTCCAATTTTGTCCCACAGTCAATCGTTTCACTGTTAAAAGCGATGCAACCTAGTAATATGAGAAAAATATCGCTAAATACATTTTGGTGCGAATATGTGCCCCAACCGTTGAAACTCAAACGGACTGACACCGTTAGAAAGTCAGTGAAATGTAGTATTTGAAACTGTCTCTATTTCTTAAGCGCTAATGGCTAGGATTGGTCCCACAGTAAGAAAATGACTTTTTTTAGCTTAATTCTTAAATGAAGCGCTACCACAGCGCCCAGTGTAATCGTTGAGTTTCGGCAATCATGTCAAATTAAGAAGAATGTTATTTCTTGGAGTCAACTTGTCTCCCTTATAACATTTATATGATCACAGTTCAAAATCAGTCCAATTTAGTCCCACAGTCAATCGTTTCACTGTTAAAAGCGATGCAACCTAGTAATATGAGAAAAATATCGCTAAATACATGTTGGTACGAATATGTGACGCAAACGTTGTAACTGAAGTGGATTGTTACCGTTAGAAACTCAATTAAATGAAGTTTTTGAAACTGTCGCTATTTCTTCAGCGCCCGATAACGGCTAGGATTGGTCCCACAGTAAAGAATGACTTATTTATCTAAATTTTTAAATGAAGCGGTACCACAGCGCCCAGTGTAATTGTTGAGTTTCGGCAATCATGTCAAATTAAGAAGAATGTTATTTCTTGGAGTCCAATTGTCTCATTTATCTCATTTATCAGGTCACAGTCCAAAGTTAGTTCAATTAAGTCTCACATTCAATCGTTTCACTGCTAAAAGCGATGCAACTTAGTAATATCAGATAAGAATTGCTAAATACATGTCGGTACGAATATGTGACACAACCGTTGCAACTCAAACGGACTGACACCGTTAGAAAGTCAATGAAATGTAGTTTTTGAAACTATCACTATTTCTTCAGCGCGCGATAACGGATAGGATTGGTCCCACTGTAAAAAAATGACTTTTTTTAGCTTAATTCTTAAATGAAGCGCTACCACAGTGCCCAGTGTAATCGTTGAGTTTCGGCAATCATGTCAAATTAAGAAGAATGTTATTTCTTGGAGTCAACTTGTCTCACTTATAACATTTATATGATCCCGGTCCAAAATCAGTCCAATTTTGTCCCACAGTCAATCGTTTCACTGTTAAAAGCGATGCAACCTAGTAATATCAAAAAAACAATTCGCTAAATAAATGTTGGTACGAATATGTGACCCAACCGTTGTAACTCAAACGGACTGACACCGTTAGAAAGTCATTGAAATGTAGTTTTTGAAACTGTCGCTATTTCTTCAGCGCGCGCTATCGGCTAGGATTGGTCCCACAGTAAAAAAATGACTTTTTGTAGCTTAATTCTTAAATGAAGCGCTACCACAGCGCCCAGTGTCATCGCTGAGTTCTGGCAATCATGTCAAATTAAAAAGAATGTTATTTCTAGGAGTCCACTTGTCTCACTTATAACATTTTTAAGATCACAGTCCATAATCAGTTCAATTAAATCCAACAGTCAATTGTTTAACTGTTAAAAGCCATACAACCTAGTAAGACCGGACAAATAGCACGAAATACATGTTGGTACGAATATGTGACTCAACCGTTGTATTTCAAACGGATTGATACTGTTTGAAAGACAATGAAATGTAGTATTTGAAACTGTCGCTATTTCTTCAGCGCGCGATAAGGGCTACGATTGATCCCACAGTAAAGAATGACTTATTTATCTAAATTTTTAAATGAAGCGCTGCTACAGCGCCCAGTGTAATCGCTGATTCCGGTAATCATGTCAAATTAAGAAGAATGTTATTTCTTGGAGTCAACTTTTCTCACTTATAACATTTATATGATCACAGTCCAAAATCAGTCCAATTTTGTCCCACAGTCAATCGTTTCACTGTTAAAAGCGATGCAACCTAGTAATATGAGAAAAATATCGCTAAATACATTTTGGTGCGAATATGTGCCCCAACCATTGAAATTCAAACGGACTGACACCGTTAGAAAGTCAGTGAAATGTAGTATTTGAAACTGTCTCTATTTCTTAAGCGCGCTAATGGCTAGGATTGGTCCCACAGTAAGAAAATGACTTTTTTTAGCTTAATTCTTAAATGAAGCGCTACCACAGCGCCCAGTGTAATCGTTGAGTTTCGGCAATCATGTCAAATTAAGAAGAATGTTATTTCTTGGAGTCAACTTGTCTCACTTATAACATTTATATGATCACAGTTCAAAATCAGTCCAATTTAGTCCCACAGTCAATCGTTTCACTGTTAAAAGCGATGCAACCTAGTAATATGAGAAAAATATCGCTAAATACATGTTGGTACGAATATGTGACGCAAACGTTGTAACTGAAGTAGATTGTTACCGTTAGAAACTCAATTAAATGTAGTTTTTGAAACTGTCGCTATTTCTTCAGCGCCCGATAACGGCTAGGATTGGTCCCACAGTAAAGAATGACTTATTTATCTAAATTTTTAAATGAAGCGGTACCACAGCGCCCAGTGTAATTGTTGAGTTTCGGCAATCATGTCAAATTAAGAAGAATGTTATTTCTTGGAGTCCAATTGTCTCACTTATCACATTTATCAGGTCACAGTCCAGAGTTAGTTCAATTAAGTCTCACACTCAATCGTTTCACTGCTAAAAGCGATGCAACTTAGTAATATCAGATAAGAATTGCTAAATACATGTCGGTACGAATATGTGACACAACCGTTGCAACTCAAACGGACTGACACCGTTAGAAAGTCAATGAAATGTAGTTTTTGAAACTATCACTATTTCTTCAGCGCGCGATAACGGATAGGATTGGTCCCACAGTAAAAAAATGACTTTTTTTAGCTTAATTCTTAAATGAAGCGCTACCACAGTGCCCAGTGTAATCGTTGAGCTTCAGCAATCATGTCAAATTAAGAAGAATGTTATTTCTTGGAGTCAACTTGTCTCACTTATAACATTTATATGATCACAGTCCAAAATCAGTCCAATTTGGTCCCACAGTCAATCGTTTCACTGTTAAAAGCGATGCAACCTAGTAATATGAGAAAAATATCGCTAAAAACATGTTGGTACGAATATGTGACGCAAACGTTGTAACTGAAGTGGATTGATACCGCTAGAAAGTCAATGAAATGTAGTTTTTGAAACTATCGCTATTTCTTCAGCGCGCGATAATGGATAGGATTGATCCCACAGTAAAGAATGACTTATTTATCCAAATTTTTAAATGAACCGCTACCACAGCGTCCAGTGTAATCGCTGAGTTCCGGTAATCATGTCAAATTAAGAAGAATGTTAGTTCTTGGAGTCAACTTGTCTCACTTATAACATTTATATGACCACAGTCCAAAATCAGTCCAATTTGGTCCCACAGTCAATCGTTTCACTGTTAAAAGCGATGCAACCTAGTAATATGAGAAAAATATCGCTAAAAACATGTTGGTACGAATATGTGACTCAACCGTTGTATTTCAAACGGATTGATACTGTTAGAAAGACAATGAAATGTAGTATTTGAAACTGTCGCTATTTCTTCAGCGCGCGATAAGGGCTAGGATTGATCCCACAGTAAAGAATGACTTATTTATCTAAATTTTTAAATGAAGCGGTACCACAGCGCCCAGTGTAATTGTTGAGTTTCGGCAATCATGTCAAATTAAGAAGAATGTTATTTCTTGGAGTCCAATTGTCTCACTTATCACATTTATCAGGTCACAGTCCAGAGTTAGTTCAATTAAGTCTCACACTCAATCGTTTCACTGCTAAAAGCGATGCAACTTAGTAATATCAGATAAGAATTGCTAAATACATGTCGGTACGAATATGTGACACAACCGTTGCAACTCAAACGGACTGACACCGTTAGAAAGTCAATGAAATGTAGTTTCTGAAACTATCGCTATTTCTTCAGCGCGCGATAACGGATAGGATTGATCCCACAGTAAAGAATGACTTATTTATCTAAATTTTAAAATGAAGTGCTACCACAGCGCCCAGTGTAATCGCTGAGTTCCGGTAATCATGTCAAATTAAAAAGAATGTTATTTCTTGGAGTCAACTTGTCTCACTTATAACATTTATATGATCACGGTCCATAATCAGTTCAATTAAGTCTCACATTCAATCGTTTCACTGCTAAAAGCGATGCAACTTAGTAATATCAGATAAGAATTGCTAAATACATGTCGGTACGAATATGTGACACAACCGTTGCAACTCAAACGGACTGACACCGTTAGAAAGTCAATGAAATGTAGTTTTTGAAACTATCGTTATTTCTTCAGCGCGCGACAACGGATAGGATTGATCCCACAGTAAAGAATGACTTATTTATCTAAATTTTTAAATGAAGCGCTACTACAGCGCCCAGTGTAATCGCTGAGTTCCGGTAATCATGTCAAATTAAGAAGAATGTTGATTCTTGGAGTCAACTTGTCTCACTTATAACATTTATATGATCACAGTCCAAAGTCAGTCCAATTTTGTCCCACAGTCAATCGTTTCACTGTTAAAAGCGATGCAACCTAGTAATATGAGAAAAATATCGCTAAATACATTTTGGTGCGAATATGTGCCCCAACCGTTGAAACTCAAACGGACTGACACCGTTAGAAAGTCAGTGAAATGTAGTATTTGAAACTGTCTCTATTTCTTAAGCGCTAATGGCTAGGATTGGTCCCACAGTAAGAAAATGACTTTTTTTAGCTTAATTCTTAAATGAAGCGCTACCACAGCGCCCAGTGTAATCGTTGAGTTTCGGCAATCATGTCAAATTAAGAAGAATGTTATTTCTTGGAGTCAACTTGTCTCCCTTATAACATTTATATGATCACAGTTCAAAATCAGTCCAATTTAGTCCCACAGTCAATCGTTTCACTGTTAAAAGCGATGCAACCTAGTAATATGAGAAAAATATCGCTAAATACATGTTGGTACGAATATGTGACGCAAACGTTGTAACTGAAGTGGATTGTTACCGTTAGAAACTCAATTAAATGAAGTTTTTGAAACTGTCGCTATTTCTTCAGCGCCCGATAACGGCTAGGATTGGTCCCACAGTAAAGAATGACTTATTTATCTAAATTTTTAAATGAAGCGGTACCACAGCGCCCAGTGTAATTGTTGAGTTTCGGCAATCATGTCAAATTAAGAAGAATGTTATTTCTTGGAGTCCAATTGTCTCATTTATCTCATTTATCAGGTCACAGTCCAAAGTTAGTTCAATTAAGTCTCACATTCAATCGTTTCACTGCTAAAAGCGATGCAACTTAGTAATATCAGATAAGAATTGCTAAATACATGTCGGTACGAATATGTGACACAACCGTTGCAACTCAAACGGACTGACACCGTTAGAAAGTCAATGAAATGTAGTTTTTGAAACTATCACTATTTCTTCAGCGCGCGATAACGGATAGGATTGGTCCCACTGTAAAAAAATGACTTTTTTTAGCTTAATTCTTAAATGAAGCGCTACCACAGTGCCCAGTGTAATCGTTGAGTTTCGGCAATCATGTCAAATTAAGAAGAATGTTATTTCTTGGAGTCAACTTGTCTCACTTATAACATTTATATGATCCCGGTCCAAAATCAGTACAATTTTGTCCCACAGTCAATCGTTTCACTGTTAAAAGCGATGCAACCTAGTAATATCAAAAAAACAATTCGCTAAATAAATGTTGGTACGAATATGTGACCCAACCGTTGTAACTCAAACGGACTGACACCGTTAGAAAGTCATTGAAATGTAGTTTTTGAAACTGTCGCTATTTCTTCAGCGCGCGCTATCGGCTAGGATTGGTCCCACAGTAAAAAAATGACTTTTTGTAGCTTAATTCTTAAATGAAGCGCTACCACAGCGCCCAGTGTCATCGCTGAGTTCTGGCAATCATGTCAAATTAAAAAGAATGTTATTTCTAGGAGTCCACTTGTCTCACTTATAACATTTTTAAGATCACAGTCCATAATCAGTTCAATTAAATCCAACAGTCAATTGTTTAACTGTTAAAAGCCATACAACCTAGTAAGACCGGACAAATAGCACGAAATACATGTTGGTACGAATATGTGACTCAACCGTTGTATTTCAAACGGATTGATACTGTTTGAAAGACAATGAAATGTAGTATTTGAAACTGTCGCTATTTCTTCAGCGCGCGATAAGGGCTACGATTGATCCCACAGTAAAGAATGACTTATTTATCTAAATTTTTAAATGAAGCGCTACTACAGCGCCCAGTGTAATCGCTGAGTTCCGGTAATCATGTCAAATTAAGAAGAATGTTATTTCTTGGAGTCAACTTTTCTCACTTATAACATTTATATGATCACAGTCCAAAATCAGTCCAATTTTGTCCCACAGTCAATCGTTTCACTGTTAAAAGCGATGCAACCTAGTAATATGAGAAAAATATCGCTAAATACATTTTGGTGCGAATATGTGCCCCAACCATTGAAACTCAAACGGACTGACACCGTTAGAAAGTCAGTGAAATGTAGTATTTGAAACTGTCTCTATTTCTTAAGCGCGCTAATGGCTAGGATTGGTCCCACAGTAAGAAAATGACTTTTTTTAGCTTAATTCTTAAATGAAGCGCTACCACAGCGCCCAGTGTAATCGTTGAGTTTCGGCAATCATGTCAAATTAAGAAGAATGTTATTTCTTGGAGTCAACTTGTCTCACTTATAACATTTATATGATCACAGTTCAAAATCAGTCCAATTTAGTCCCACAGTCAATCGTTTCACTGTTAAAAGCGATGCAACCTAGTAATATGAGAAAAATATCGCTAAATACATGTTGGTACGAATATGTGACGCAAACGTTGTAACTGAAGTAGATTGTTACCGTTAGAAACTCAATTAAATGTAGTTTTTGAAACTGTCGCTATTTCTTCAGCGCCCGATAACGGCTAGGATTGGTCCCACAGTAAAGAATGACTTATTTATCTAAATTTTTAAATGAAGCGGTACCACAGCGCCCAGTGTAATTGTTGAGTTTCGGCAATCATGTCAAATTAAGAAGAATGTTATTTCTTGGAGTCCAATTGTCTCACTTATCACATTTATCAGGTCACAGTCCAGAGTTAGTTCAATTAAGTCTCACACTCAATCGTTTCACTGCTAAAAGCGATGCAACTTAGTAATATCAGATAAGAATTGCTAAATACATGTCGGTACGAATATGTGACACAACCGTTGCAACTCAAACGGACTGACACCGTTAGAAAGTCAATGAAATGTAGTTTTTGAAACTATCACTATTTCTTCAGCGCGCGATAACGGATAGGATTGGTCCCACAGTAAAAAAATGACTTTTTTTAGCTTAATTCTTAAATGAAGCGCTACCACAGTGCCCAGTGTAATCGTTGAGCTTCAGCAATCATGTCAAATTAAGAAGAATGTTATTTCTTGGAGTCAACTTGTCTCACTTATAACATTTATATGATCACAGTCCAAAATCAGTCCAATTTGGTCCCACAGTCAATCGTTTCACTGTTAAAAGCGATGCAACCTAGTAATATGAGAAAAATATCGCTAAAAACATGTTGGTACGAATATGTGACGCAAACGTTGTAACTGAAGTGGATTGATACCGCTAGAAAGTCAATGAAATGTAGTTTTTGAAACTATCGCTATTTCTTCTGCGCGCGATAATGGATAGGATTGATCCCACAGTAAAGAATGACTTATTTATCCAAATTTTTAAATGAACCGCTACCACAGCGTCCAGTGTAATCGCTGAGTTCCGGTAATCATGTCAAATTAAGAAGAATGTTAGTTCTTGGAGTCAACTTGTCTCACTTATAACATTTATATGACCACAGTCCAAAATCAGTCCAATTTGGTCCCACAGTCAATCGTTTCACTGTTAAAAGCGATGCAACCTAGTAATATGAGAAAAATATCGCTAAAAACATGTTGGTACGAATATGTGACTCAACCGTTGTATTTCAAACGAATTGATACTGTTAGAAAGACAATGAAATGTAGTATTTGAAACTGTCGCTATTTCTTCAGCGCCCGATAACGGCTAGGATTGGTCCCACAGTAAAGAATGACTTATTTATCTAAATTTTTAAATGAAGCGGTACCACAGCGCCCAGTGTAATTGTTGAGTTTCGGCAATCATGTCAAATTAAGAAGAATGTTATTTCTTGGAGTCCAATTGTCTCACTTATCACATTTATCAGGTCACAGTCCAGAGTTAGTTCAATTAAGTCTCACACTCAATCGTTTCACTGCTAAAAGCGATGCAACTTAGTAATATCAGATAAGAATTGCTAAATACATGTCGGTACGAATATGTGACACAACCGTTGCAACTCAAACGGACTGACACCGTTAGAAAGTCAATGAAATGTAGTTTTTGAAACTATCACTATTTCTTCAGCGCGCGATAACGGATAGGATTGGTCCCACAGTAAAAAAATGACTTTTTTTAGCTTAATTCTTAAATGAAGCGCTACCACAGTGCCCAGTGTAATCGTTGAGCTTCAGCAATCATGTCAAATTAAGAAGAATGTTATTTCTTGGAGTCAACTTGTCTCACTTATAACATTTATATGATCACAGTCCAAAATCAGTCCAATTTGGTCCCACAGTCAATCGTTTCACTGTTAAAAGCGATGCAACCTAGTAATATGAGAAAAATATCGCTAAAAACATGTTGGTACGAATATGTGACGCAGACGTTGTAACTGAAGTGGATTGATACCGCTAGAAAGTCAATGAAATGTAGTTTTTGAAACTATCGCTATTTCTTCAGCGCGCGATAATGGATAGGATTGATCCCACAGTAAAGAATGACTTATTTATCCAAATTTTTAAATGAACCGCTACCACAGCGTCCAGTGTAATCGCTGAGTTCCGGTAATCATGTCAAATTAAGAAGAATGTTAGTTCTTGGAGTCAACTTGTCTCACTTATAACATTTATATGACCACAGTCCAAAATCAGTCCAATTTGGTCCCACAGTCAATAGTTTCACTGTTAAAAGCGATGCAACCTAGTAATATGAGAAAAATATCGCTAAAAACATGTTGGTACGAATATGTGACTCAACCGTTGTATTTCAAACGAATTGATACTGTTAGAAAGACAATGAAATGTAGTATTTGAAACTGTCGCTATTTCTTCAGCGCGCGATAAGGGCTAGGATTGATCCCACAGTAAAGAATGACTTATTTATCTAAATTTTTAAATGAAGCGGTACCACAGCGCCCAGTGTAATTGTTGAGTTTCGGCAATCATGTCAAATTAAGAAGAATGTTATTTCTTGGAGTCCAATTGTCTCACTTATCACATTTATCAGGTCACAGTCCAGAGTTAGTTCAATTAAGTCTCACACTCAATCGTTTCACTGCTAAAAGCGATGCAACTTAGTAATATCAGATAAGAATTGCTAAATACATGTCGGTACGAATATGTGACACAACCGTTGCAACTCAAACGGACTGACACCGTTAGAAAGTCAATGAAATGTAGTTTTTGAAACTATCACTATTTCTTCAGCGCGCGATAACGGATAGGATTGGTCCCACAGTAAAAAAATGACTTTTTTTTAGCTTAATTCTTAAATGAAGCGCTACCACAGTGCCCAGTGTAATCGTTGAGCTTCAGCAATCATGTCAAATTAAGAAGAATGTTATTTCTTGGAGTCAACTTGTCTCACTTATAACATTTATATGATCACAGTCCAAAATCAGTCCAATTTGGTCCCACAGTCAATCGTTTCACTGTTAAAAGCGATGCAACCTAGTAATATGAGAAAAATATCGCTAAAAACATGTTGGTACGAATATGTGACGCAAACGTTGTAACTGAAGTGGATTGATACCGCTAGAAAGTCAATGAAATGTAGTTTTTGAAACTATCGCTATTTCTTCAGCGCGCGATAATGGATAGGATTGATCCCACAGTAAAGAATGACTTATTTATCCAAATTTTTAAATGAACCGCTACCACAGCGTCCAGTGTAATCGCTGAGTTCCGGTAATCATGTCAAATTAAGAAGAATGTTAGTTCTTGGAGTCAACTTGTCTCACTTATAACATTTATATGATCACAGTCCAAAATCAGTCCAATTTGGTCCCACAGTCAATCGTTTCACTGTTAAAAGCGATGCAACCTAGTAATATGAGAAAAATATCGCTAAAAACATGTTGGTACGAATATGTGACTCAACCGTTGTATTTCAAACGGATTGATACTGTTAGAAAGACAATGAAATGTAGTATTTGAAACTGTCGCTATTTCTTCAGCGCGCGATAAGGGCTAGGATTGATCCCACAGTAAAGAATGACTTATTTATCTAAATTTTTAAATGAAGCGCTACTACAGCGCCCAGTGTAATCGCTGAGTTCCGGTAATCATGTCAAATTAAGAAGAATGTTATTTCTTGGAGTCAACTTTTCTCACTTATAACATTTATATGATCACAGTCCAAAATCAGTCCAATTTTGTCCCACAGTCAATCGTTTCACTGTTAAAAGCGATGCAACCTAGTAATATGAGAAAAATATCGCTAAATACATTTTGGTGCGAATATGTGCCCCAACCATTGAAACTCAAACGGACTGACACCGTTAGAAAGTCAGTGAAATGTAGTATTTGAAACTGTCTCTATTTCTTAAGCGCGCTAATGGCTAGGATTGGTCCCACAGTAAGAAAATGACTTTTTTTAGCTTAATTCTTAAATGAAGCGCTACCACAGCGCCCAGTGTAATCGTTGAGTTTCGGCAATCATGTCAAATTAGAAAGAATGTTATTTCTTGGAGTCAACTTGTCTCACTTATAACATTTATATGATCACAGTTCAAAATCAGTCCAATTTAGTCCCACAGTCAATCGTTTCACTGTTAAAAGCGATGCAACCTAGTAATATGAGAAAAATATCGCTAAATACATGTTGGTACGAATATGTGACGCAAACGTTGTAACTGAAGTAGATTGTTACCGTTAGAAACTCAATTAAATGTAGTTTTTGAAACTGTCGCTATTTCTTCAGCGCCCGATAACGGCTAGGATTGGTCCCACAGTAAAGAATGACTTATTTATCTAAATTTTTAAATGAAGCTGTACCACAGCGCCCAGTGTAATTGTTGAGTTTCGGCAATCATGTCAAATTAAGAAGAATGTTATTTCTTGGAGTCCAATTGTCTCACTTATCACATTTATCAGGTCACAGTCCAGAGTTAGTTCAATTAAGTCTCACACTCAATCGTTTCACTGCTAAAAGCGATGCAACTTAGTAATATCAGATAAGAATTGCTAAATACATGTCGGTACGAATATGTGACACAACCGTTGCAACTCAAACGGACTGACACCGTTAGAAAGTCAATGAAATGTAGTTTTTGAAACTATCACTATTTCTTCAGCGCGCGATAACGGATAGGATTGGTCCCACAGTAAAAAAATGACTTTTTTTAGCTTAATTCTTAAATGAAGCGCTACCACAGTGCCCAGTGTAATCGTTGAGCTTCAGCAATCATGTCAAATTAAGAAGAATGTTATTTCTTGGAGTCAACTTGTCTCACTTATAACATTTATATGATCACAGTCCAAAATCAGTCCAATTTGGTCCCACAGTCAATCGTTTCACTGTTAAAAGCGATGCAACCTAGTAATATGAGAAAAATATCGCTAAAAACATGTTGGTACGAATATGTGACGCAAACGTTGTAACTGAAGTGGATTGATACCGCGAGAAAGTCCATGAAATGTAGTTTTTGAAACTATCGCTATTTCTTCAGCGCGCGATAATGGATAGGATTGATCCCACAGTAAAGAATGACTTATTTATCCAAATTTTTAAATGAAGCGCTACCACAGCGTCCAGTGTAATCGCTGAGTTCCGGTAATCATGTCAAATTAAGAAGAATGTTAGTTCTTGGAGTCAACTTGTCTCACTTATAACATTTATATGATCACAGTCCAAAATCAGTCCAATTTGGTCCCACAGTCAATCGTTTCACTGTTAAAAGCGATGCAACCTAGTAATATGAGAAAAATATCGCTAAAAACATGTTGGTACGAATATGTGACGCAAACGTTGTAACTGAAGTGGATTGATACCGCTAGAAAGTCAATGAAATGTAGTTTTTGAAACTATCGCTATTTCTTCAGCGCGCGATAATGGATAGGATTGGTCCCACAGTAAGAAAATGACTTTTTTTAGCTTAGTTCTTAAATGAAGCGCTACCACAGCGCCCACTGCAATAGTTGAGTTTCGGCAATCATGTCAAATTAAGAAGAATGTTATTTCTTGGAGTCAACTTGTCTCACTTATAACATTTATATGATCACAGTTCAAAATCAGTCCAATTTAGTCCCACAGTCAATCGTTTCACTGTTAAAAGCGATGCAACCTAGTAATATGAGAAAAATATCGCTAAATACATGTTGGTACGAATATGTGACGCAAACGTTGTAACTGAAGTGGATTGTTACCGTTAGAAACTCAATTAAATGTAGTTTTTGAAACTGTCGCTATTGCTTCAGCGCCCGATAACGGCTAGGATTGGTCCCACAGTAAAGAATGACTTATTTATCTAAATTTTTAAATGAAGCGGTACCACAGCGCCCAGTGTAATTGTTGAGTTTCGGCAATCATGTCAAATTAAGAAGAATGTTATTTCTTGGAGTCCAATTGTCTCATTTATCACATTTATCAGGTCACAGTCCAAAGTTAGTTCAATTAAGTCTCACATTCAATCGTTTCACTGCTAAAAGCGATGCAACTTAGTAATATCAGATAAGAATTGCTAAATACATGTCGGTACGAATATGTGACACAACCGTTGCAACTCAAACGGACTGACACCGTTAGAAATTCAATGAAATGTAGTTTTTGAAACTATCACTATTTCTTCAGCGCGCGATAACGGATAGGATTGGTCCCACAGTAAAAAAATGACTTTTTTTAGCTTAATTCTTAAATGAAGCGCTACCACAGTGCCCAGTGTAATCGTTGAGTTTCGGCAATCATGTCAAATTAAGAAGAATGTTATTTCTTGGAGTCAACTTGTCTCACTTATAACATTTATATTATCACAGTCCAAAATCAGTCCAATTTGGTCCCACAGTCAATCGTTTCACTGTTAAAAGCGATGCAACCTAGTAATATGAGAAAAATATCGCTAAAAACATGTTGGTACGAATATGTAACGCAAACGTTGTAACTGAAGTGGATTGATACCGCTAGAAAGTCAATGAAATGTAGTTTTTGAAACTATCGCTATTTCTTCAGCGCGCGATAACGGATAGGATTGATCCCACAGTAAAGAATGACTGATTTATCCAAATTTTTAAATGAAGCGCTACCACAGCGTCCAGTGTAATAGCTGAGTTCCGGTAATCATGTCAAATTAAGAAGAATGTTATTTCTTGGAGTCAACTTGTCTCACTTATAACATTTATATGATCACAGTCCAAAATCAGTCCAATTTTGTCCCACAGTCAATCGTTTCACTGTTAAGAGCGATGCAACCTAGCAATATGAGAAAAATATCGCTAAATACATGTTGGTACGAATATGTGACCCAATCGTTGAAACTCAAACGGACTGACACCGTTAGAAAGTCAGTGAAATGTAGTATTAGAAACTGTCGCTATTTCTTCAGCACGCGATAAGGGCTAGGATTGGTCACACAGTAAAGGATGACTCATTTATCTGAATTCTTAAATGAAGCGCTACCACAGCGCCTTGTGTAATCGCGAAGTTCCGGCAATCACGTCAAATTAAGAAGAATGTTATTTCTTGGAGTCCAATTGTCTCATTTATCACATTTATCAGGTCACAGTCCAAAGTTAGTTCAATTAAGTCCCACAGTCAATCGTTTCACTGCTAAAAGCGATGCAAATTAGTAATATCAGATAAATATCGCTAAATACATGTCGGTACGAATATGTGACACAACCGTTGCAACACAAACGGACTGACACCGTTACAAAGTCAATGAAATGTAGTTTTTGAAACTGTCGCTATTTCTTCAGCGCGCGATAACGGAGAGGATTGCTCCCACAATAAAAAAATGACTTTTCGTAGCTTAATTCTTAAATGAAGCGGTACCACAGCGTCCAGTGCAATCGCTGAGTTTCGGCAATCATTTCAAATTAAGAAGAATGTTATTTCTTGGAGTCAACTTGTCTCACTTATAACATTTATATGATCACAGTCCAAAATCAGTCCAATTTTGTCCCACAGTCAATCGTTTCACTGTTAAAAGCGATGCAACCTAGTAATATCAGAAAAACAATTCGCTAAATACATGTTGGTACGAATATGTGACCCAACCGTTGTAACTCAAACGGACTGACACCGATAGAAAGTCATTGAAATGTAGTTTTTGAAACTGTCGCTATTTCTTCAGCACGCGCTATCGGCTAGGATTGGTCCCACAGTAAAAAATGACTTTTTGTAGCTTAATTCTTAAATGAAGCGCTACCACAGCGCCCAGTGTCATCGCTGAGTTCTGGCAATCATGTCAAATTAAAAAGAATGTTATTTCTAGGAGTCCACTTGTCTCACTTATAAAATTTATATGATCACAGTCCAAAATCAGTCCAATTTTGTCCCACAGTCAATCGTTTCACTGTTAAAAGCGATGCAACCTAGTAATATGAGAAAAATATCGCTAAATACATTTTGGTGCGAATATGTGCCCCAACCGTTGAAACTCAAACGGACTGACACCGTTAGAAAGTCAGTGAAATGTAGTATTGGAAACTGTCTCTATTTCTTAAGCGCGCTAATGGCTAGGATTGGTCCCACAGTAAGAAAATGACTTTTTTTAGCTTAGTTCTTAAATGAAGCGCTACCACAGCGCCCACTGCAATCGTTGAGTTTCGGCAATCAAGTCAAATTAAGAAGAATGTTATTTCTTGGAGTCAACTTGTCTCACTTATAACATTTATATGATCACAGTTCAAAATCAGTCCAATTTAGTCCCACAGTCAATCGTTTCACTGTTAAAAGCGATGCAACCTAGTAATATGAGAAAAATATCGCTAAATACATGTTGGTACGAATATGTGACGCAAACGTTGTAACTGAAGTGGATTGTTACCGTTAGAAACTCAATTAAATGTAGTTTTTGAAACTGTCGCTATTTCTTCAGCGCCCGATAACGGCTAGGATTGGTCCCACAGTAAAGAATGACTTATTTATCTAAATTTTTAAATGAAGCGGTACCACAGCGCCCAGTGTAATTGTTGAGTTTCGGCAATCATGTCAAATTAAGAAGAATGTTATTTCTTGGAGTCCAATTGTCTCATTTATCACATTTATCAGGTCACAGTCAAAAGTTAGTTCAATTAAGTCTCACATTCAATCGTTTCACTGCTAAAAGCGATGCAACTTAGTAATATCAGATAAGAATTGCTAAATACATGTCGGTACGAATATGTGACACAACCGTTGCAACTCAAACGGACTGACACCGTTAGAAATTCAATGAAATGTAGTTTTTGAAACTATCACTATTTCTTCAGCGCGCGATAACGGATAGGATTGGTCCCACAGTAAAAAAATGACTTTTTTTAGCTTAATTCTTAAATGAAGCGCTACCACAGTGCCCAGTGTAATCGTTGAGTTTCGGCAATCATGTCAAATTAAGAAGAATGTTATTTCTTGGAGTCAACTTGTCTCACTTATAACATTTGTATTATCACAGTCCAAAATCAGTCCAATTTGGTCCCACAGTCAATCGTTTCACTGTTAAAAGCGATGCAACCTAGTAATATGAGAAAAATATCGCTTAAAACATGTTGGTACGAATATGTGACGCAAACGTTGTAACTGAAGTGGATTGATACCGCTAGAAAGTCAATGAAAGGTAGTTTTTGAAACTATCGCTATTTCTTCAGCGCGCGATAACGGATAGGATTGATCCCACAGTAAAGAATGACTTATTTATCCAAATTTTTAAATGAAGCGCTACCACAGCGTCCAGTGTAATCGCTGAGTTCCGGTAATCATGTCAAATTAAGAAGAATGTTATTTCTTGGAGTCAACTTGTCTCACTTATAACATTTATATGATCACAGTCCAAAATCAGTCCAATTTTGTCCCACAGTCAATCGTTTCACTGTTAAAAGCGATGCAACCTAGCAATATGAGAAAAATATCGCTAAATACATGTTGGTACGAATATGTGACCCAACCGTTGAAACTCAAACGGACTGACACCGTTAGAAAGTCAGTGAAATGTAGTATTAGAAACTGTCGCTATTTCTTCAGCACGCGATAAGGGCTAGGATTGGTCACACAGTAAAGGATGACTCATTTATCTGAATTCTTAAATGAAGCGCTACCACAGCGCCTTGTGTAATCGCGAAGTTCCGGCAATCACGTCAAATTAAGAAGAATGTTATTTCTTGGAGTCCAATTAACTCATTTATCACATTTATCAGGTCACAGTCCAAAGTTAGTTCAATTAAGTCCCACAGTCAATCGTTTCACTGCTAAAAGCGATGCAAATTAGTAATATCAGATAAATATCGCTAAATACATGTCGGTACGAATATGTGACACAACCGTTGCAACACAAACGGACTGACACCGTTACAAAGTCAATGAAATGTAGTTTTTGAAACTGTCGCTATTTCTTCAGCGCGCGATAACGGATAGGATTGCTCCCACAATAAAAAAATGACTTTTCGTAGCTTAATTCTTAAATGAAGCGGTACGACAGCGTCCAGTGCAATCGCTGAGTTTCGGCAATCATTTCAAATTAAGAAGAATGTTATTTCTTGGAGTCAACTTGTCTCACTTATAACATTTATATGATCACAGTCCAAAATCAGTCCAATTTTGTCCCACAGTCAATCGTTTCACTGTTAAAAGCGATGCAACCTAGTAATATCAGAAAAACAATTCGCTAAATACATGTTGGTACGAATATGTGACCCAACCGTTGTAACTCAAACGGACTGACACCGTTAGAAAGTCAATGAAATGTAGTTTTGGAAACTGTCGCTATTTCTTCAGCACGCGCTAACGGCTAGGATTGGTCCTACAGTAAAAAAATGACTTTTCGTAGCTTAATTCTTAAATGAAGCGCTACCACAGCGTCCAGTGCAATCGCTGAGTTTCGGCAATCATTTCAAATTAAGAAGATTGCTATTTTTTGGAGTCCACTTGTCTCACTTATAACATTTTTAAGATCACAGTCCATAATCAGTTCAATTAAGTCCAACAGTCAATTGTTTAACTGTTAAAAGCCATACAACCTAGTAAGACCGGAAAAACTGCACGAAATACATGTTGGTACGAATATGTGACTCAACCATTGTATTTCAAACGGACTGACACCGTTAGAAAGTCAGTGAAATGTAGTATTTGAAACTGTCTCTATTTCTTAAGCGCGCTAATGGCTAGGATTGGTCCCACAGTAAGAAAATGACTTTTTTTAGCTTAATTCTTAAATGAAGCGCTACCACAGCGCCCAGTGTAATCGTTGAGTTTCGGCAATCATGTCAAATTAAGAAGAAGGTTATTTCTTGGAGTCAACTTGTCTCACTTATAACATTTATATGATCACAGTTCAAAATCAGTCCAATTTAGTCCCACAGTCAATCGTTTCACTGTTAAAAGCGATGCAACCTAGTAATATGAGAAAAATATCGCTAAATACATGTTGGTACGAATATGTGACGCAAACGTTGTCACTGAAGTGGATTGTTACCGTTAGAAACTCAATTAAATGTAGTTTTTGAAACTGTCGCTATTTCTTCAGCGCCCGATAACGGGTAGGATTGGTCCCACAGTAAAGAATGACTTATTTATCTAAATTTTTAAATGAAGCGGTACCACAGCGCCCAGTGTAATTGTTGAGTTTCGGCAATCATGGCAAATTAAGAAGAATGTTATTTCTTGGAGTCCAATTGTCTCATTTATCACATTTATCAGGTCACAGTCCAAAGTTAGTTCAATTTAGTCTCACATTCAATCGTTTCACTGCTAAAAGCGATGCAACTTAGTAATATCAGATAAAAATTGCTAAATACATGTCGGTACGAATATGTGACATAACCGTTGCAACTCAAACGGACTGACACCGTTAGAAAGTCAATGAAATGTAGTTTTTGAAACTATCACTATTTCTTCAGCGCGCGATAACGGATAGGATTGGTCCCACAGTAAAAAAATGACTTTTTTTAGCTTAATTCTTAAATGAAGCGCTACCACAGTGCCCAGTGTAATCGTTGAGTTTCGGCAATCATGTCAAATTAAGAAGAATGTTATTTCTTGGAGTCAACTTGTCTCACTTATAACATTTATATGATCACAGTCCAAAATCAGTCCAATTTGGTCCCAAAGTCAATCGTTTCACTGTTAAAAGCGATGCAACCTAGTGATATGAGAAAAATATCGCTAAAAACATGTTGGTACGAATATGTGACGCAAACGTTGTAACTGAAGTGGATTGATACCGCTAGAAAGTCAATGAAATGTAGTTTTTGAAACTATCGCTATTTCTTCAGCGCGCGATAACGGATAGGATTGATCCCACAGTAAAGAATGACTTATTTATCTAAATTTTTAAATGAAGTGCTACCACAGCGCACAGTGTAATCGCTGAGTTCCGGTAATCATGTCAAAATTAAGAAGAATGTTATTTCTTGGAGTCAACTTGTCTCACTTATAACATTTATATGATCACAGTCCAAAATCAGTCCAATTTTGTCCCACAGTCAATCGTTTCACTGTTAAAATCGATGCAACCTAGCAATATGAGAGAAATATCGCTAAATACATGTTGGTACGAATATGTGACCCAACCGTTGAAACTCAAACGGACTGACACCGTTAGAAAGTCAGTGAAATGTAGTATTAGAAACTGTCGCTATTTCTTCAGCACGCGATAAGGGCTAGGATTGGTCCCACAGTAAAAAAATGACTTTTTGTAGCTTAATTCTTAAATGAAGCGCTACCACAGCGTCCAGTGCAATCGCTGAGTTTCGGCAATCATTTCAAATTAAGAAGATTGCTATTTCTTGGAGTCCACTTGTCTCACTTATAACATTTTTAAGATCACAGTCCATAATCAGTTCAATTAAGTCCAACAGTCAATTGTTTAACTGTTAAAAGCCACACAACCTAGTAAGACCGGAAAAACAGCACGAAATACATGTTGGTACGAATATGTGACTCAACCGTTGTATTTCAAACGGATTGATACTGTTAGAAAGACAATGAAATGTAGTTTTTGAAACTGTCTCTAATTCTTGAGCGCGCTAACGGATAGGATTGATCCCACAGTAAAGAATGACTTATTTATCTAAATTTTTAAATGAAGTGCTACCACAGCGCACAGTGTAATCGCTGAGTTCCGGCAATCACGTCAAATTAAGAAAAATGTTATTTCTTGGAGTCCAATTGTCTCATTTATCACATTTATCAGATCACAGTCCAAAGTTAGTTCAATTAAGTCCCACAGTCAATCGTTTCACTGCTAAAAGCGATGCAACTTAGTAATATCAGATAAGTATCGCTAAATACATGTCGGTACGAATATGTGACACAACCGTTGCAACACAAACGGACTGACACCGTTACAAAGTCAATGAAATGTAGTTTTTGAAACTGTCGCTATTTCTTCAGCACGCGCTAACGGCTAGGATTGGTCCCACAGTAAAAAAATGACTAGCTTAATTCTTAAATGAAGCGCTACCACAGCGTCCAGTGCAATCGCTGAGTTTCGGCAATCATTTCAAATTAAGAAGATTGCTATTTCTTGGAGTCCACTTGTCTCACTTATAACATTTTTAAGATCACAGTCCATAATCAGTTCAATTAAGTCCAACAGTCAATTGTTTAACTGTTAAAAGCCATACAACCTAGTAAGACCGGACAAATAGCACGAAATACATGTTGGTACGAATATGTGACTCAACCGTTGTATTTCAAACGGATTGATACTGTTAGAAAGACAATGAAATGTAGTTTTTGAAACTGTCGCTATTTCTTCAGCGCGCAATAACGGCTAAGATTGGTCCCACAGTAAAGAATGACTTATTTATCTAAATTCTTAATTGAAGCGCTACCACAGCGTCCAGTGCAATCGCTGTGTTTCGGCAATCATTTCAAATTAAGAAGATTGCTATTTCCTGGAGTCCACTTGTCTCACTTATACCATTTATAAGGTCACAGTCCAAAATCAGTTCAATTTAGTACCACAGTCATTCGTTTCACTGTTAAAAGCGATGCAACCTAGCAATATGAGAGAAATATCGTTAAATACATGTTGGTACGAATATGTGACCCAACCGTTGCAACTCAAACGGACTGACACCGTTATAAAGTCAATCAAATGTAGTTTTTCAAACTATCGCTATTTCTTCAGCGCGCGACAACGGATAGGATTGATCCCACAGTAAAGAATGACTTATTTATCTAAATTTTTAAATGAAGCGATACTAAAGCGCCCAGTGTATTCGCTAAGTTTCGGCAATCATTTCAAATTAAGAAGATTGCTATTTCTTAGAGTCCACTTGTCTCACTTATAACATATTTAAGATCACAGTCCATAATCAGTTCAATTAAGTCCAACAGTCAATTGTTTAACTGTTAAAAGCCATACAACCTAGTAAGACCGGACAAATAGCACGAAATACATGTTGGTACGAATATGTGACTCAACCGTTGTATTTCAAACGGATTGATACTGTAAAAAAGACAATGAAATGTAGTTTTTGAAACTGTCGCTACTTCTTCAGCGCGCAATAACGGCTAAGATTGGTCCCACAGTAAAGAATGACTTATTTATCTAAATTCTTAATTGAAGCGCTACCACAGCGGCCAGTGCAATCGCTGAGTTTCGGCAATCATTTCAAATTACGAAGATTGCTATTTCCTGGAGTCCACTTGTCTCACTTATAACATTTATAAGGTCACAGTCCAAAATCAGTTCAATTTAGTACCACAGTCATTCGTTTCACTGTTAAAAGCGATGCAACCTAGTAATATGAGAAAAATTTCGCTAAATACATGTTGGTACGAATACGTGACGCAAACGTTGTAACTGAAGTGGATTGATACCGTTAGAAAGTCAATGAAATGTAGCTTTTGAAACTGTCGCTATTTCTTCAGCGCCCGATAACGGCTAGGATTGGCCCCACAGTAAAGAATGACTTATTTACATAAACTTTTAAATGAAGCGCTACCACAGCGCCCACTGTAATCGCTGAGTTCCGGCAATCACGTCAAATTAAGAAGAATGTTATTTCTTGGAGTCAACTTGTCTCACTTATAACATTTATATGATCTCAGTCCAAAATCAGTCCAATTTTGTCCCACAGTCAATCGTTTCACTGTTAAAAGCGATGCAACCTAGCAATATGAGAGAAATATCGTTAAATACATGTTGGTACGAATATGTGACCCAACCGTTGCAACTCAAACGGACTGACACCGTTATAAAGTCAATCAAATGTAGTTTTTGAAACTATCGCTATTTCTTCAGCGCGCGATAACGGATAGGATTGATCCCACAGTAAAGAATGACTTATTTATCTAAATTTTTAAATGAAGCGATACCAAAGCGCCCAGTGTAATCGCTGAGTTCCGGTAATCATGCAAAATTAAGAAGAATGTTATTTCTTGGAGTCAACTTGTCTCACTTATAACATTTATATGATCACAGTCCAAAATCAGTCCAATTTTGTCCCACAGTCAATCGTTTCACTGTTAAAAGCGATGCAACCTAGCAATATGAGAGAAATATCGCTAAATACATGTTGGTACGAATATGTGACCCAACCGTTGAAACTCAAACGGACTGACACCGTTAGAAAGTCAGTGAAATGTAGTATTAGAAACTGTCGCTATTTCTTCAGCACGCGATAAGGGCTAGGATTGGTCCCACAGTAAAAAAATGACTTTTTGTAGCTTAATTCTTAAATGAAGCGCTACCACAGCGTCCAGTGCAATCGCTGAGTTTCGGCAATCATTTCAAATTAAGAAGATTGCTATTTCTTGGAGTCCACTTGTCTCACTTATAACATTTTTAAGATCACAGTCCATAATCAGTTCAATTAAGTCCAACAGTCAATTGTTTAACTGTTAAAAGCCACACAACCTAGTAAGACCGGAAAAACAGCACGAAATACATGTTGGTACGAATATGTGACTCAACCGTTGTATTTCAAACGGATTGATACTGTTAGAAAGACAATGAAATGTAGTTTTTGAAACTGTCTCTAATTCTTGAGCGCGCTAACGGATAGGATTGATCCCACAGTAAAGAATGACTTATTTATCTAAATTTTTAAATGAAGTGCTACCACAGCGCACAGTGTAATCGCTGAGTTCCGGTAATCATGTCAAAATTAAGAAGAATGTTATTTCGTGGAGTCCAATTGTCTCATTTATCACATTTATCAGATCACAGTCCAAAGTTAGTTCAATTAAGTCCCACAGTCAATCGTTTCACTGCTAAAAGCGATGCAACTTAGTAATATCAGATAAGTATCGCTAAATACATGTCGGTACGAATATGTGACACAACCGTTGCAACACAAACGGACTGACACCGTTACAAAGTCAATGAAATGTAGTTTTTGAAACTGTCGCTATTTCTTCAGCGCGCGATAACGGATAGGATTGATCCCACAGTAAAAAAATGACTTTTTGTAGTTTAATTCTTAAATGAAGCGCTACCACATCGTCCAGTGCAATCGCTGAGTTTCGGCAATCATTTCAAATTAAGAAGAATGTTATTTCTTGGAGTCAACTTGTCTCACTTATAACATTTATATGATCACAGTCCAAAATCAGTCCAATTTTGTCCCACAGTCAATCGTTTCACTGTTAAAAGCGATGCAACCTAGCAATATGAGAAAAATATCGCTAAGTACATGTTGGTACGAATATGTGACCCAACCGTTGAAACTCAAACGGACTGACACCGTTAGAAAGTCTGTGAAATGTAGTATTAGAAACTGTCGCTATTTCTTCAGCACGCGATAAGGGCTAGGATTGGTCACACAGTAAAGAATGACTCATTTATCTGAATTCTTAAATGAAGCGCTACCACAGCGCCCTGTGTAATCGCTGAGTTCCGGCAATCACGTCAAATTAAGAAGAATGTTATTTCTTGGAGTCCAATTGTCTCATTTATCACATTTATCAGGTCACAGTCCAAAGTTAGTTCAATTAAGTCCCACAGTCAATCGTTTCACTGCTAAAAGCGATGCAACTTAGTAATATCAGATAAATATCGCTAAATACATGTCGGTACGAATATGTGACACAACCGTTGCAACACAAACGGACTGACACCGTTACAAATTCAATGAAATGTAGTTTTTAAAACTGTTGCTATTTCTTCATCGCGCGATAACGGATAGGATTGATCCCACAGTAAAAAAATGACTTTTTTTTAGCTTAATTCTTAAATGAAGCGGTACCACAGCGCCCAGTGCAATCGCTGAGTTTCGGCAATCATTTCAAATTAAGAAGAATATTATTTCTTGGAGACAACTTGTCTCACTTATAACATTTATATGATCACAGTCGAAAATCAGTCCAATTTTGTCCCACAGTCAATCGTTTCACTGTTAAAAGCGATGCAACCTAGTAATATCAGAAAAACAATTCGCTAAATACTTGTTGGTACGAATATGTGACCCAACCGTTGTAACTCAAACGGACTGACACCGTTAGAAAGTCAATGAAATGTAGTTTTTGAAACTGTCGCTATTTCTTCAGCACGCGCTAACGGCTAGGATTGGTCCCACAGTAAAAAAATGACTAGCTTAATTCTTAAATGAAGCGCTACCACAGCGTCCAGTGCAATCGCTGAGTTTCGGCAATCATTTCAAATTAAGAAGATTGCTATTTCTTGGAGTCCACTTGTCTCACTTATAACATTTTTAAAATCACAGTCCATAATCAGTTCAATTAAGTCCAACAGTCAATTGTTTAACTGTTAAAAGCCATACAACCTAGTAAGACCGGACAAATAGCACGAAATACATGTTGGTACCAATATGTGACTCAACCGTTGTATTTCAAACGGATTGATACTGTTAGAAAGACAATGAAATGTAGTTTTTGAAACTGTCGCTATTTCTTCAGCGCGCAATAACGGCTAAGATTGGTCCCACAGTAAAGAATGACTTATTTATCTAAATTCTTAATTGAAGCGCTACCACAGCGTCCAGTGCAATCGCTGAGTTTCGGCAATCATTTCAAATTAAGAAGATTGCTATTTCCTGGAGTCCACTTGTCTCACTTATACCATTTATAAGGTCACAGTCCAAAATCAGTTCAATTTAGTACCACAGTCATTCGTTTCACTGTTAAAAGCGATGCAACCTAGCAATATGAAAGAAATATCGTTAAATACATGTTGGTACGAATATGTGACCCAACCGTTGCAACTCAAACGGACTGACACCGTTATAAAGTCAATCAAATGTAGTTTTTGAAACTATCGCTATTTCTTCAGCGCGCGATAACGGATAGGATTGATCCCACAGTAAAGAATGACTTATTTATCTAAATTTTTAAATGAAGCGATACTAAAGCGCCCAGTGTAATCGCTAAGTTTCGGCAATCATTTCAAATTAAGAAGATTGCTATTTCTTAGAGTCCACTTGTCTCACTTATAACATATTTAAGATCACAGTCCATAATCAGTTCAATTAAGTCCAACAGTCAATTGTTTAACTGTTAAAAGCCATACAACCTAGTAAGACCGGACAAATAGCACGAAATACATGTTGGTACGAATATGTGACTCAACCGTTGTATTTCAAACGGATTGATACTGTAAAAAAGACAATGAAATGTAGTTTTTGAAACTGTCGCTACTTCTTCAGCGCGCAATAACGGCTAAGATTGGTCCCACAGTAAAGAATGACTTATTTATCTAAATTCTTAATTGAAGCGCTACCACAGCGGCCAGTGCAATCGCTGAGTTTCGGCAATCATTTCAAATTAAGAAGTATGCTATTTCCTGGAGTCCACTTGTCTCACTTATAACATTTATAAGGTCACAGTCCAAAATCAGTTCAATTTAGTACCACAGTCATTCGTTTCACTGTTAAAAGCGATGCAACCTAGTAATATGAGAAAAATATCGCTAAATACATGTTGGTACGAATACGTGACGCAAACGTTGTAACTGAAGTGGATTGATACCGTTAGAAAGTCAATGAAATGTAGCTTTTGAAACAGTCGCTATTTCTTCAGCGCCCGATAACGGCTAGGATTGGCCCCACAGTAAAGAATGACTTATTTACATAAACTTTTAAATGAAGCGCTACCACAGCGCCCACTGTAATCGCTGAGTTCCGGCAATCACGTCAAATTAAGAAGAATGTTATTTCTTGGAGTCAACTTGTCTCACTTATAACATTTATATGATCTCAGTCCAAAATCAGTCCAATTTTGTCCCACAGTCAATCGTTTCACTGATAAAAGCGATGCAACCTAGCAATATGAGAGAAATATCGTTAAATACATGTTGGTACGAATATGTGACCCAACCGTTGCAACTCAAACGGACTGACACCGTTATAAAGTCAATCAAATGTAGTTTTTGAAACTATCGCTATTTCTTCAGCGCGCGATAACGGATAGGATTGATCCCACAGTAAAGAATGACTTATTTATCTAAATTTTTAAATGAAGCGATACCAAAGCGCCCAGTGTAATCGCTGAGTTCCGGTAATCATGCAAAATTAAGAAGAATGTTATTTCTTGGAGTCAACTTGTCTCTGTTATAACATTTATATGATCACAGTCCAAAATCAGTCCAATTTTGTCCCACAGTCAATCGTTTCACTGTTAAAAGCGATGCAACCTAGTAATATGAGAAAAATATCGCTAAATACATGTTGGTACGAATACGTGACCCAAACGTTGTAACTGAAGTGGATTGATACCGTTAGAAAGTCAATGAAATGTAGTTTTTGAAACTGTCGCTATTTCTTCAGCGCCCGATAACGGCTAGGATTGGCCCCACAGTAAAAAATGACTTATTTACATAAACCTTTAAATGAAGCGCTACCACAGCGCCCACTGTAATCGCTGAGTTCCGGCAATCACGTCAAATTAAGAAGAATGTTATTTCTTGGAGTCCAATTGTCTCATTTATCACATTTATCAGGTCACAGTCCAAAGTTAGTTCAATTAAGTCCCACAGTCAATCCTTTCACTGTTAAAAGACATTCAACCTAGTAGTACCGGAAAAATATCACGAAATACATGTTGGTACGAATATGTGACTCAACCGTTGTAACTCCAGCGGATTGATACTGTTAGAAAGTCAATGAAATGTAGTTTTTGAAACTGTCGCTATTTCTTCATCGCCCGATAACGGCTAGGATTAGCCCCACAGTAAAAAATGACTTATTTACATAAACTTTTAAATGAAGCGCTACCACAGCGCCCACTGTAATCGCTGAGTTCCGGCAATCACGTCAAATTAAGAAGAATGTTATTTCTTGGAGTCAACTTGTCTCACTTATAACATTTATATGATCACAGTCCAAAATCAGTCCAATTTTGTCCCACAGTCAATCGTTTCACTGTTAAAAGCGATGCAACCTAGTAATATCAGAAAAACAATTCGCTAAATACTTGTTGGTACGAATATGTGACCCAACCGTTGTAACTCAAACGGACTGACACCGTTAGAAAGTCAATGAAATGTAGTTTTTGAAACTGTCGCTATTTCTTCAGCGCCCGATAACGGCTAGGATTGGCCCCACAGTAAAGAATGACTTATTTACATAAACTTTTAAATGAAGCGCTACCACAGCACCCACTGTAATCGCTGAGTTCCGGCAATCACGTCAAATTAAGAAGAATGTTATTTCTTGGAGTCAACTTGTCTCACTTATAACATTTATATGATCTCAGTCCATAATCAGTTCAATTAAGTCCAACAGTCAATTGTTTAACTGTTAAAAGCCATACAACCTAGTAAGACCGGACAAATAGCACGAAATACATGTTGGTACGAATATGTGACTCAACCGTTGTATTTCAAACGGATTGATACTGTTAGAAAGACAATGAAATGTAGTTTTTGAAACTGTCGCCATTTCTTTAGCGCGCAATAACGGCTAAGATTGGTCCCACAGTAAAGAATGACTTATTTATCTAAATTTTTAAATGAAGCGATACTAAAGCGCCCAGTGTAATCGCTGAGTTCCGGTAATCATGTCAAATTAAGAAGAATGTTATTTCTTGGAGTCAACTTGTCTCACTTATAACATTTATATGATCACAGTCCAAAATCAGTCCAATTTTGTCCCACAGTCAATCGTTTCACTGTTAAAAGCGATGCAACCTAGTAATATGAGAAAAATATCGCTAAATACATGTTGGTACGAATACGTGACCCAAACGTTGTAACTGAAGTGGATTGATACCGTTAGAAAGTCAATGAAATGTAGTTTTTGAAACTGTCGCTATTTCTTCAGCGCCCGATAACGGCTAGGATTGGCCCCACAGTAAAATATGACTTATTTACCTAAACTTTTAAATGAAGCGCTACCACAGCGCCCACTGTAATCGCTGAGATCCGGCAATCACGTCAAATTAAGAAGAATGTTATTTCTTGGAGTCCAATTGTCTCATTTATCACATTTATCAGGTCACAGTCCAAAGTTAGTTCAATTAAGTCCCACAGTCAATCCTTTCACTGTTAAAAGACATTCAACCTAGTAGTACCGGAAAAATATCACGAAATACATGTTGGTACGAATATGTGACTCAACCGTTGTAACTCCAGCGGATTGATACTGTTAGAAAGTCAATGAAATGTAGTTTTTGAAACTCTCGCTATTTCTTCATCGCCCGATAACGGCTAGGATTAGCCCCACAGTAAAAAATGACTTATTTACATAAACTTTTAAATGAAGCGCTACCACAGCGCCCACTGTAATCGCTGAGTTCCGGCAATCACGTCAAATTAAGAAGAATGTTATTTCTTGGAGTCATCTTGTCTCACTTATAACATTTATATGATCACAGTCCAAAATCAGTCCAATTTTGTCCCACAGTCAATCGTTTCACTGTTAAAAGCGATGCAACCTAGTAATATCAGAAAAACAATTCGCTAAATACTTGTTGGTACGAATATGTGACCCAACCGTTGTAACTCAAACGGACTGACACCGTTAGAAAGTCAATGAAATGTAGTTTTTGAAACTGTCGCTATTTCTTCAGCGCCCGATAACGGCTAGGATTGGCCCCACAGTAAAGAATGACTTATTTACATAAACTTTTAAATGAAGCGCTACCACAGCGCCCACTGTAATCGCTGAGTTCCGGCAATCACGTCAAATTAAGAAGAATGTTATTTCTTGGAGTCAACTTGTCTCACTTATAACATTTATATGATCTCAGTCCATAATCAGTTCAATTAAGTCCAACAGTCAATTGTTTAACTGTTAAAAGCCATACAACCTAGTAAGACCGGACAAATAGCACGAAATACATGTTGGTACGAATATGTGACTCAACCGTTGTATTTCAAACGGATTGATACTGTTAGAAAGACAATGAAATGTAGTTTTTGAAACTGTCGCCATTTCTTTAGCGCGCAATAACGGCTAAGATTGGTCCCACAGTAAAGAATGACTTATTTATCTAAATTTTTAAATGAAGCGATACCAAAGCGCCCAGTGTAATCGCTGAGTTCCGGTAATCATGTCAAATTAAGAAGAATGTTATTTCTTGGAGTCAACTTGTCTCACTTATAACATTTATATGATCACAGTCCAAAATCAGTCCAATTTTGTCCCACAGTCAATCGTTTCACTGTTAAAAGCGATGCAACCTAGTAATATGAGAAAAATATCGCTAAATACATGTTGGTACGAATACGTGACCCAAACGTTGTAACTGAAGTGGATTGATACCGTTAGAAAGTCAATGAAATGTAGTTTTTGAAACTGTCGCTATTTCTTCAGCGCCCGATAACGGCTAGGATTGGCCCCACAGTAAAAAATGACTTATTTACCTAAACTTTTAAATGAAGCGCTACCACAGCGCCCACTGTAATCGCTGAGTTCCGGCAATCACGTCAAATTAAGAAGAATGTTATTTCTTGGAGTCCAATTGTCTCATTTATCACATTTATCAGGTCACAGTCCAAAGTTAGTTCAATTAAGTCCCACAGTCAATCCTTTCACTGTTAAAAGACATTCAGCCTAGTAGTACCGGAAAAATATCACGAAATACATGTTGGTACGAATATGTGACTCAACCGTTGTAACTCCAGCGGATTGATACTGTTAGAAAGTCAATGAAATGTAGTTTTTGAAACTGTCGCTATTTCTTCATCGCCCGATAACGGCTAGGATTAGCCCCACAGTAAAAAATGACTTATTTACATAAACTTTTAAATGAAGCGCTACCACAGCGCCCACTGTAATCGCTGAGTTCCGGCAATCACGTCAAATTAAGAAGAATGTTATTTCTTGGAGTCAACTTGTCTCACTTATAACATTTATATGATCACAGTCCAAAATCAGTCCAATTTTGTCCCACAGTCAATCGTTTCACTGTTAAAAGCGATGCAACCTAGTAATATCAGAAAAACAATTCGCTAAATACTTGTTGGTACGAATATGTGACCCAACCGTTGTAACTCAAACGGACTGACACCGTTAGAAAGTCAATGAAATGTAGTTTTTGAAACTGTCGCTATTTCTTCAGCGCGCAATAACGGCTAAGATTGGTCCCACAGTAAAGAATGACTTATTTATCTAAATTCTTAATTGAAGCGCTACCACAGCGTCCAGTGCAATCGCTGAGTTTCGGCCATCATTTCAAATTAAGAAGATTGCTATTTCCTGGAGTCCACTTGTCTCACTTATAACATTTATAAGGTCACAGTCCAAAACCAGTTCAATTTAGTACCACAGTCAATCGTTTCACTGTTAAAAGCGATGCAACCTAGTAATATGAGAAAAATATCGCTAAATACATGTTGGTACGAATACGTGACGCAAACGTTGTAACTGAATTGGATTGATACCGTTAGAAAGTCAATGAAATGTAGTTTTTGAAACTGTCGTTATTTCTTCAGCGCCCGATAACGGCTAGGATTGGCCCCACAGTAAAGAATGACTTATTTACATAAACTTTTAAATGAAGCGCTACCACAGCGCCCACTGTAATCGCTGAGTTCCGGCAATCACGTCAAATTAAGAAGAATGTTATTTCTTGGAGTCAACTTGTCTCACTTATAACATTTATATGATCTTAGTCCAAAATCAGTCCAATTTTGTCCCACAGTCAATCGTTTCACTGTTAAAAGCGATGCAACCTAGCAATATGAGAGAAATATCGTTAAATACATGTTGGTACGAATATGTGACCCAACCGTTGCAACTCAAACGGACTGACACCGTTATAAAGTCAATCAAATGTAGTTTTTGAAACTATCGCTATTTCTTCAGCGCGCGATAACGGATAGGATTGATCCCACAGTAAAGAATGACTTATTTATCTAAGTTTTTGAATGAAGCGATACCAAAGCGCCCAATGTAATCGCTGAGTTCCGGTAATCATGTCAAATTAAGAAGAATGTTATTTCTTGGAGTCAACTTGTCTCACTTATAACATTTATATGATCACAGTCCAAAATCAGTCCAATTTTGTCCCACAGTCAATCGTTTCGCTGTTAAAAGCGATGCAACCTAGTAATATGAGAAAAATATCGCTAAATACATGTTGGTACGAATACGTGACCCAAACGTTGTAACTAAAGTGGATTGATACCGTTAGAAAGTCAATGAAATGTAGTTTTTGAAACTGTCGCTATTTCTTCATCGCCCGATAACGGCTAGGATTGGCCCCACAGTAAAAAATGACTTATTTACATAAACTTTTAAATGAAGCGCTACCACAGCGCCCACTGTAATCGCTGAGTTCCGGCAATCACGTCAAATTAAGAAGAATGTTATTTCTTGGAGTCAACTTGTCTCACTTATAACATTTATATGATCACAGTCCAAAATCAGTCCAATTTTGTCCCACAGTCAATCGTTTCACTGTTAAAAGCGATGCAACCTAGTAATATCAGAAAAACAATTCGCTAAATACTTGTTGGTACGAATATGTGACCCAACCGTTGTAACTCAAACGGACTGACACCGTTACAAAGTCAATGAAATGTAGTTTTTGAAACTGTCGCTATTTCTTCAGCGCCCGATAACGGCTAGGATTGGCCCCACAGTAAAGAATGACTTATTTACATAAACTTTTAAATGAAGCGCTACCACAGCGCCCACTGTAATCGCTGAGTTCCGGCAATCACGTCAAATTAAAAAGAATGTTATTTCTTGGAGTCAACTTGTCTCACTTATAACATTTATATGATCTCAGTCCATAATCAGTTCAATTAAGTCCAACAGTCAATTGTTTAACTGTTAAAAGCCATACAACCTAGTAAGACCGGACAAATAGCACGAAATACATGTTGGTACGAAAATGTGACTCAACCGTTGTATTTCAAACGGATTGATACTGTTAGAAAGACAATGAAATGTAGTTTTTGAAACTGTCGCCATTTCTTTAGCGCGCAATAACGGCTAAGATTGGTCCCACAGTAAAGAATGACTTATTTATCTAAATTTTTAAATGAAGCGATACCAAAGCGCCCAGTGTAATCGCTGAGTTCCGGTAATCATGTCAAATTAAGAAGAATGTTATTTCTTGGAGTCAACTTGTCTCACTTATAACATTAATATGATCACAGTCCAAAATCAGTCCAATTTTGTCCCACAGTCAATCGTTTCACTGTTAAAAGCGATGCAACCTAGTAATATGAGAAAAATATCGCTAAATACATGTTGGTACGAATATGTGACCCAACCGTTGTAACTCAAACGGACTGACACCGTTAGAAAGTCAATGAAATGTAGTTTTTGAAACTGTCGCTATTTCTTCAGCGCGCAATAACGGCTAAGATTGGTCCCACAGTAAAGAATGACTTATTTATCTAAATTCTTAATTGAAGCGCTACCACAGCGTCCAGTGCAATCGCTGAGTTTCGGCAATCATTTCAAATTAAGAAGATTGCTATTTCCTGGAGTCCACTTGTCTCACTTATAACATTTATAAGGTCACAGTCCAAAATCAGTTCAATTAAGTCCCACAGTCAATCCTTTCACTGTTAAAAGACATTCAACCTAGTAGTACCGGAAAAATATGACGAAATACATGTTGGTACGAATATGTGACTCAACCGTTGTAACTCCAGCGGATTGATACTGTTAGAAAGTCAATGAAATGTAGTTTTTGAAACTGTCGCTATTTCTTCATCGCCCGATAACGGCTAGGATTGGCCCCACAGTAAAAAATGACTTATTTACATAAACTTTTAAATGTAGCGCCACCACAGCGCCCACTGTAATCTCTGAGTTCCGGCAATCACGTCAAATTAAGAAGAATGTTTTTTCTTGGAGTCAACTTGTCTCACTTATAACATTTATATGATCTCAGTCCAAAATCAGTCCAATTTTGTCCCACAGTCAATCGTTTCACTGTTAAAAGCGATGCAACCTAGCAATATGAGAGAAATATCGCTAAATACATGTTGGTACGAATATGTGACACAACCGTTGCAACTCAAACGGACTGACACCGTTATAAAGTCAATGAAATGTAGTTTTTGAAACTGTCGCTATTTCTTCAGCACGCGCTAACGGCTAGGATTGGTCCCACAGTAAAAAAATGACTATCTTAATTCTTAAATAAAGCGCTACCACAGCGTCCAGTGCAATCGCTGATTTTCGGCAATCATTTCAAATTAAGAAGATTGCTATTTCTTGGAGTCCACTTGTCTCACTTATAACATTTTTAAGATCACAGTCCATAATCAGTTCAATTAAGTCCAACAGTCAATTGTTTAACTGTTAAAAGCCATACAACCTAGTAAGACCGGACAAATAGCACGAAATACATGTTGGTACGAATATGTGACTCAACCGTTGTATTTCAAACGGATTGATACTGTTAGAAAGACAATGAAATGTAGTTTTTGAAACTGTCGCTATTTCTTCAGCGCGCAATAACGGCTAAAATTGGTCCCACAGTAAAGAATGACTTATTTATCTAAATTCTTAATTGAAGCGCTACCACAGCGTCCAGTGCAATCGCTGAGTTTCGGCAATCATTTCAAATTAAGAAGATTGCTATTTCCTGGAGTCCACTTGTCTCACTTATAACATTTATAAGGTCACAGTCCAAAATCAGTTCAATTTAGTACCACAGTCAATCGTTTCACTGTTAAAAGCGATGCAACCTAGTAATATGAGAAAAATATTGCTAAATACATGTTGGTACGAATACGTGACGCAAACGTTGTAACTGAAGTGGATTGATACCGTTAGAAAGTCAATGAAATGTAGTTTTTGAAACTGTCGCTATTTCTTCAGCGCCCGATAACGGCTAGGATTGGCCCCACAGTAAAGAATGACTTATTTATATAAACTTTTAAATGAAGCGCTACCACAGCGCCCACTGTAATCGCTGAGTTCCGGCAATCACGTCAAATTAAGAAGAATGTTATTTCTTGGAGTCAACTTGACTCACTTATAACATTTATATGATCTCAGTCCAAAATCAGTCCAATTTTGTCCCACAGTCAATCGTTTCACTGTTAAAAGCGATGCAACCTAGCAATATGAGAGAAATATCGCTAAATACATGTTGGTACGAATATGTAACCCAACCGTTGCAACTCAAACGGACTGACACCGTTATAAAGTCAATCAAATGTAGTTTTTGAAACTATCGCTATTTCTTCAGCGCGCGATAACGGATAGGATTGATCCCACAGTAAAGAATGACTTATTTATCTAAATTTTTAAATGAAGCGATACCAAAGCGCCCAGTGTAATCGCTGAAGTTCCGGTAATCATGTCAAATTAAGAAGAATGTTATTTCTTGGAGTCAACTTGTCTCACTTATAACATTTATATGATCTCAGTCCAAAATCAGTCCAATTTTGTCCCACAGTCAATCGTTTCACTGTTAAAAGCGATGCAACCTAGCAATATGAGAGAAATATCGCTAAATACATGTTGGTACGAATATGTGACCCAACCGCTGCAACTCAAACAGACTGACACCGTTATAAAGTCAATCAAATGTAGTTTTTGAAACTATCGCTATTTCTGCAGCGCGCGATAACGGATAGGATTGATCCCACAGTAAAGAATGACTTATTTATCTAAATTTTTAAATGAAGCGGTACCACAGCGTCCAGTGCAATCGCTGACTTTCGGCAATCATTTCAAATTAAGAAGAATGTTATTTCTTGGAGTCAACTTGTCTCACTTATAACATTTATATGATCACAGTCCAAAATCAGTCCAATTTTGTCCCACAGTCAATCGTTTCACTGTTAAAAGCGATGCAACCTAGTAATATCAGAAAAACAATTCGCTAAATACTTGTTGGTACGAATATGTGACCCAACCGTTGTAACTCAAACGGACTGACACCGTTAGAAAGTCAATGAAATGTAGTTTTTGAAACTGTCGCTATTTCTTCAGCACGCGCTAACGGCTAGGATTGGTCCCACAGTAAAAAAATGACTAGCTTAATTCTTAAATGAAGCGCTACCACAGCGTCCAGTGCAATCGCTGATTTTCGGCAATCATTTCAAATTAAGAAGATTGCTATTTCTTGGAGTCCACTTGTCTCACTTATAACATTTTTAAGATCACAGTCCATAATCAGTTCAATTAAGTCCAACAGTCAATTGTTTAACTGTTAAAAGCCATACAACATAGTAAGACCGGACAAATAGCACGAAATACATGTTGGTACGAATATGTGACTCAACCGTTGTATTTCAAACGGATTGATACTGTTAGAAAGACAATGAAATGTAGTTTTTGAAACTGTCGCTATTTCTTCAGCGCGCAATAATGGCTAAAATTGGTCCCACAGTAAAGAATGACTTATTTATCTAAATTCTTAATTGAAGCGCTACCACAGCGTCCAGTGCAATCGCTGAGTTTCGGCAATCATTTCAAATTAAGAAGATTGCTATTTCCTGGAGTCCACTTGTCTCACTTATAACATTTATAAAGTCACAGTCCAAAATCAGTTCAATTTAGTACCACAGTCAATCGTTTCACTGTTAAAAGCGATGCAACCTAGTAATATGAGAAAAATATCGCTAAATACATGTTGGTACGAATACGTGACGCAAACGTTGTAACTGAAGTGGATTGATACCGTTAGAAAGTCAATGAAATGTAGTTTTTGAAACTGTCGCTATTTCTTCAGCGCCCGATAACGGCTAGGATTGGCCCCACAGTAAAAAATGACTTATTTATATAAACTTTTAAATGAAGCGCTACCACAGCGCCCACTGTAATCGCTGAGTTCCGGCAATCACGTCAAATTAAGAAGAATGTTATTTCTTGGAGTCAACTTGTCTCACTTATAACATTTATATGATCTTAGTCCAAAATCAGTCCAATTTTGTCCCACAGTCAATCGTTTCACTCTCAAAAGCGATGCAACCTAGCAATATGAGAGAAATATCGCTAAATACATGTTGGTACGAATATGTGACCCAACCGTTGCAACTCAAACGGACTGACACCGTTAGAAAGTCAATGAAATGTAGTTTTTGAAACTGTCGCTATTTCTTCAGCACGCGCTAACGGCTAGGATTGGTCCCACAGTAAAAAAATGACTAGCTTAATTCTTAAATGAAGCGCTACCACAGCGTCCAGTGCAATCGCTGATTTTCGGCAATCATTTCAAATTAAGAAGATTGCTATTTCTTGGAGTCCACTTGTCTCACTTATAACATTTTTAAGATCACAGTCCATAATCAGTTCAATTAAGTCCAACAGTCAATTGTTTAACTGTTAAAAGCCATACAACATAGTAAGACCGGACAAATAGCACGAAATACATGTTGGTACGAATATGTGACTCAACCGTTGTATTTCAAACGGATTGATACTGTTAGAAAGACAATGAAATGTAGTTTTTGAAACTGTCGCTATTTCTTCAGCGCGCAATAATGGCTAAAATTGGTCCCACAGTAAAGAATGACTTATTTATCTAAATTCTTAATTGAAGCGCTACCACAGCGTCCAGTGCAATCGCTGAGTTTCGGCAATCATTTCAAATTAAGAAGATTGCTATTTCCTGGAGTCCACTTGTCTCACTTATAACATTTATAAAGTCACAGTCCAAAATCAGTTCAATTTAGTACCACAGTCAATCGTTTCACTGTTAAAAGCGATGCAACCTAGTAATATGAGAAAAATATCGCTAAATACATGTTGGTACGAATACGTGACGCAAACGTTGTAACTGAAGTGGATTGATACCGTTAGAAAGTCAATGAAATGTAGTTTTTGAAACTGTCGCTATTTCTTCAGCGCCCGATAACGGCTAGGATTGGCCCCACAGTAAAAAATGACTTATTTATATAAACTTTTAAATGAAGCGCTACCACAGCGCCCACTGTAATCGCTGAGTTCCGGCAATCACGTCAAATTAAGAAGAATGTTATTTCTTGGAGTCAACTTGTCTCACTTATAACATTTATATGATCTTAGTCCAAAATCAGTCCAATTTTGTCCCACAGTCAATCGTTTCACTCTCAAAAGCGATGCAACCTAGCAATATGAGAGAAATATCGCTAAATACATGTTGGTACGAATATGTGACCCAACCGTTGCAACTCAAACGGACTGACACCGTTATAAACTCAATCAAATGTAGTTTTTGAAACTATCGCTATTTCTTCAGCGCGCGATAACGGATAGGATTGATCCCACAGTAAAGAATGACTTATTTATCTAAATTTTTAAATGAAGCGGTACCACAGCGTCCAGTGCAATCGCTGAGTTTCGGCAATCATTTCAAATTAAGAAGAATGTTATTTCTTGGAGTCAACTTGTCTCACTTATAACATTTATATGATCACAGTCCAAAATCAGTCCAATTTTGTCCCACAGTCAATCGTTTCACTGTTAAAAGCGATGCAACCTAGTAATATCAGAAAAACAATTCGCTAAATACTTGTTGGTACGAAGATGTGACCCAACCGTTGTAACTCAAACGGACTGACACCGTTAGAAAGTCAATGAAATGTAGTTTTTGAAACTGTCGCTATTTCTTCAGCACGCGCTAACGGCTAGGATTGGTCCCACAGTAAAAAAATGACTAGCTTAATTCTTAAATGAAGCGCTACCACAGCGTCCAGTGCAATCGCTGAGTTTCGGCAATCATTTCAAATTAAGAAGATTGCTTTTTCTTGGATTCCACTTGTCTCACTTATAACATTTTTAAGATCACAGTCCATAATCAGTTCAATTAAGTCCAACAGTCAATTGTTTAACTGTTAAAAGCCATACAACCTAGTAAGACCGGACAAATAGCACGAAATACATGTTGGTACGAATATGTGACTCAACCGTTGTATTTCAAACGGATTGATACTGTTAGAAAGACAATGAAATGTAGTTTTTGAAACTGTCGCTATTTCTTCAGCGCGCAATAACGGCTAAGATTGGTCCCACAGTAAAGAATGACTTATTTATCTAAATTCTTAATTGAAGCGCTACCACAGCGTCCAGTGCAATCGCTGAGTTTCGGCAATCATGTCAAATTAAGAAGATTGCTATTTCCTGGAGTCCACTTGTCTCACTTATAACATTTATAAGGTCACAGTCCAAAATCAGTTTAATTTAGTACCACAGTCAAATGTTTCACTGTTAAAAGCGATGCAACCTAGTAATATGAGAAAAATATCGCTAAATACATGTTGGTACGAATACGTGACGCAAACGTTGTAACTGAAGTGGATTGATACCGTTAGAAAGTCAATGAAATGTAGTTTTTGAAACTGTCGCTATTTCTTCAGCGCCCGATAACAACTAGGATTGGCCCCACAGTAAAGAATGACTTATTTACATAAACTTTTAAATGAAGCGCTACCACAGCGCCCACTGTAATCGCTGAGTTTCGGCAATCACGTCAAATTAAGAAGAATGTTTTTTCTTGGAGTCAACTTGTCTCACTTATAACATTTATATGATCTCAGTTCAAAATCAGTCCAATTTTGTCCCACAGTCAATCGTTTCACTGTTAAAAGCGATGCAACCTAGCAATATGAGAGAAATATCGCTAAATACATGTTGGTACGAATATGTGACCCAAACGTTGCAACTGAAACGGACTGACACCGTTATAAAGTCAATCAAATGTAATTTTTGAAACTATCGCTATTTCTTCAGCGCGCGATAACGGATAGGATTGATCCCACAATAAAGAATGACTTATTTATCTAAATTTTTAAATGAAGCGATACCAAAGCGACCAGTGTAATCGCTGAGTTCCGGTAATCATGTCAAATTAAGAAGAATGTTATTTCTTGGAGTCAACTTGTCTCACTTATAACATTTATATGATCACAGTCCAAAATCAGTCCAATTTTGTCCCACAGTCAATCGTTTCACTTTTAAAAGCGATGCAACCTAGTAATATGAGAAAAATATCGCTAAATACATGTTGGTACGAATACGTGACGCAAACGTTGTAACTGAAGTGGATTGATACCGTTAGAAAGTCAATGAAATGTAGTTTTTAAAACTGTCGCTATTTCTTCAGCGCCCGATAACGGCTAGGATTGGCCCCACAGTAAAAAATGACTTATTTACATAAACTTTCAAATGAAGCGCTACCACAGCGCCCACTGTAATCGCTGAGTTTCGGCAATCATTTCAAATTAAGAAGAATGTTATTTCTTGGAGTCCAATTTTTTTCACTTATAACATTTTTAAGATCACAGTCCATAATCAGTTCAATTAAGTCCAACAGTCAATTGTTTAACTGTTAAAAGCCATACAACTTAGTAAGACCGGACAAATAGCACGAAATACATGTTGGTACGAATATGTTACTCGAGCGTTGTATTTCAAACGGATTGATACTGTTAGAAAGACAATGAAATGTAGTTTTTGAAACTGTCGCTATTTCTTCAGCGCGCAATAACGGCTAAGATTGGTCCCACAGCAAAGAATGACTTATTTATCTAAATTCTTAATTAAAGCGCTACCACAGCGTCCAGTGCAATCGCTGAATTTCGGCAATCATTTCAAATTAAGAAGATTGCTATTTCCTGGAGTCCAATCGTCTCATTTATCACATTTATCAGGTCACAGTCCAAAGTTAGTTCAATTAAGTCCCACAGTCAATCATTTCACTGTTAAAAGACATACAACCTAGTAGTAACGGAAAAATATCACGAAATACATGTTGGTACGAATATGTGACTCCTGTTGTAACTCCAGCGGATTGATACTGTTAGAAAGTCAATGAAATGTAGTTGTGGAAACTGTCGCTATTTCTTCAGCGCGCGATAAGTGCTAGGATTGGAACCACAGTAAAGAATGACTCATTTATCTAAATTCTTAAATGAAGCGCTACCACAGCGCCCAGTGTAATCGCTGAGTTCCGGCAATCACGTCAAATTAAGAAGAATGTTATTTCTTGGAGTCCAATTGTCTCATTTATCACATTTATCAGGTCACAGTCCAAAGTTACTTCAATTAAGTCCCAAAGTCAATCGTTTCACTGCTAAATGTGATGCAACTTAGTAATATCAGATAAATATCGCTAAATACATGTTGGTACGAATGTGTGACCCAACCGCTGAAACTCAAACGGACTGACACCGTTACAAAGTCAGTGAAATGTAGTATTTGAAATTGTCGCTATTTCTTCAGCGCGCGATAAGGGCTAGGATTGGTCCCACAGTAAAGAATGACTCATTTATCTAAATTCTTAAATGAAGCGCTACCACAGCGCCCAGTGTAATCGCTGAGTTCCGGCAATCACGTCAAATTAAGAAGAATGTTATTTCTTGGAGTCCAATTGTCTCATTTATCACATTCATCAGGTCACAGTCCAAAGTTAGATCAATTAAATTCCACAGTCAATCGTTTCATTGTTAAAAGCCATACAACTTAGTAAGTCCGGACAAATAGCACGAAATACATGTTGGTACGAATATGTGACTCGACCGTTGTATTTCAAACGGATTGATACTGTTTGAAAGACAATGAAATGTAGTTTTTGAAACTGTCGCTATTTCTTCAGCGCGGTAAGTGCTAGGATTGGGACCACAGTAAAGAATGACTCATTTATCTAAATTCTTAAATGAAGCGCTACCACAGCGCCCAGTGTAATCGCTGAGTTCCGGCAATCACGTCAAATTAAGAAGAATGTTATTTCTTGGAGCCAAATTGTCTCATTTATCACATTTATCAGGTCACAGTCCAAAGTTAGATCAATTAAATTCCACAGTCAATCGTTTCACTGTCAAAAGCTGCAACCTAGTAATATGAGAAAAATATCGCTAAATTCATGTTGGTACGAATATGTGACCCAACCATTGTAACTCAAACGGACTGACACCGTTAGAAAGTCAATAAAATGTAGTTTATGAAACTGTCGATAGTTCTTCAGCGCGCGATAACGGCTAGGATTGGTCCATCAGTAAAGAATGACTTATTTATCTAAGTTTTTAAATGAAGTGCTACCAGAGCGCCCAGTGTAATCGCTGAGTTCCGGCAATCATGTCAAATTGAGAAGAATGTTTTTTCTTGGAGTCCAATTGTCTCATTTATCACATTTATCAGGTCACAGTCCAAAAGTTAGTTCAATTAAGTCCCACAGTCATTCGTTTCATTGTTAAAAGGGATGCAACCTAGTAATATCAAAAAAATATCGATAAATACATGTTAGTACGAATATGTGACGCAACCGTTGTAACTCAAACGGACTGACACCGTTAGAAAGTCAATGAAATGAAGTTTTTGAAACTTTCGCTATTTCTTCAGCGTGCGATAACGGATAGGATTGGTCCCACAGTAAAGAATGACTTGTTTATCTAAATTTTCAAATGAAGCACTACCGCAGCGCCCAGTGTAATCGCTGAGTTCCGGCAATTACGTCAAATTAAGAAGAATGTTATTTCTTGGATTCCAATTTTCTCATTTATCACATTTATCAGGTCACAGTCCAAAGTTAGTTCAATTAAGTCCCACAGTCATTCGTTTCATTGTTAAAAGTGATGCAACCTAGTAATATCAAAACAAATATCGCTAAAGACATGCTGGTACGAATATGTGACCCAACCGTTGTAACTCAAACAGACAGGCACCGTTAGAAAGTCAATGAAATGTAGTTTATGAAACTATCGATATTTCTGCAGCGCGCGATAACAGCTAGGATTGCTCCCACAGTAAAAAATGACTTATTAATCTAAGTTTTCAATTGAAGTGCTACCACAGCGCCGAGTGTAATCGCTGAGTTCCGGCAATCATGTCAAATTAAGAAAAATGCTATTTCTTGGAGTCGACATGTCTCACTTATAACATTTATAAGGTCACATTCCAAAATCAGTTCAAATTAGTACCACAGTCAATCGTTTCACTGTCAAAAGCTGCAACCTAGTAATGTGAGAAAAATATCGCTAAATTCATGTTGGTACGAATATGTGACCCAACCAACCATTGTAACTCAAACGGACTGACACCGTTAGAAAGTCAATGAAATGTAGTTTATGAAACTGTCGATAGTTCTTCAGCGCGCGATAACGGCTAGGATTGGTCGCACAGTAAAGAATGACTTATTTATCTAAGTTTTTAAATGAAGTGCTACCAGAGCGCCCAGTGTAATCGCTGAGTTCCGGCAATCATGTCAAATTAAGAAGAAAGTTATTTCTTGGATTCCAATTTTCTCATTTATCACATTTATCAGGTCACAGTCCTAAGTTAGTTCAATTAAGTCCCACAGTCATTCGTTTCGTTGTTAAAAGTGATGCAACCTAGTAATATCAAAACAAATATCGCTAAAGACATGTTGGTACGAATATGTGACCCAACCGTTGTAACTCAAACAGACTGGCACAGTTAGAAAGTCAATGAAATGTAGTTTATGAAACTATCGATATTTCTGCAGCGCGCGATAACAGCTAGGATTGCTCCCACAGTAAAAAATGACTTATTAATCTAAGTTTTCAATTGAAGTGCTACCACAGCGCCGAATGTAATCGCTGAGTTCCGGCAATCATCTCAAATTAAGAAAAATGCTATTTCTTGGAGTCGACATGTCTCACTTATAACATTTATAAGGTCACATTCCAAAATCAGTTCAAATTAGTACCACAGTCAATCGTTTCACTGTCAAAAGCTGCAACCTAGTAATGTGAGAACAAATATCGCTAAATTCATGTTGGTACGAATATGTGACCCAACCATTGAAACTCAAACGGACTGACACCGTTAGAAAGTCAATGAAATGTAGTTTATGAAACTGTCGATAGTTCTTCAGCGCGCGATAACGGCTAGGATTGGTCCCACAGTAAAGAATGACTTACTTATCTAAGTTTTTAAATGAAGTGCTACCAGAGCGCCCAGTGTAATCGCTGAGTTCCGGCAATCATGTCAAATTGAGAAGAATGTTATTTCTTGGAGTCCAATTGTCTCATTTATCACAATTATCAGGTCACAGTCCAAAAGTTAGTTCAATTAAGTCCCACAGTCATTCGTTTCATTGTTAAAAGGGATGCAACCTAGTAATATCAAAAAAATATCGATAAATGCATGTTGGTACGAATATGTGACGCAACCGTTGTAACTCAAACGGACTGACACCGTTAGAAAGTCAATGAAATGAAGTTTTTGAAACTTTCGCTATTTCTTCAGCGTGCGATAACGGATAGGATTGGTCCCACAGTAAAGAATGACTTGTTTATCTAAGTTTTTAAATGAAGTGCTACCAGAGCGCCCAGTGTAATCGCTGAGTTCCGGCAATCATGTCAAATTGAGAAGAATGTTATTTCTTGGAGTCCAATTGTCTCATTTATCACATTTATCAGGTCACAAACCAAAAGTTAGTTCAATTAAGTCCCACAGTCATTCGTTTCATTGTTAAAAGGGATGCAACCTAGTAATATCAAAAACATATCGATAAATGCATGTTGGTACGAATATGTGACGCAACCGTTGTAACTCAAACGGACTGACACCGTTAGAAAGTCAATGAAATGAAGTTTTTGAAACTTTCGCTATTTCTTCAGCGTGCGATAACGGATAGGATTGGTCCCACAGTAAAGAATGACTTGTTTATCTAAATTTTCAAATGAAGCACTACCACAGCGCCCAGTGTAATCGCTGAGTTCCGGCAATTACGTCAAATTAAGAAGAATGTTATTTCTTGGATTCTAATTTTCTCATTTATCACATTTATCAGGTCACATTCCAAAATCAGTTCAAATTAGTACCACAGTCAATCGTTTCACTGTCAAAAGCTGCAACCTAGTAATGTGAGAAAAATATCGCTAAATTCATGTTGGTACGAATATGTGACCCAACCATTGTAACTCAAACGGACTGACACCGTTTGAAAGTCAATGAAATGTAGTTTATGAAACTGTCGATAGTTCTTCAGCGCGCGATAACGGCTAGGATTGGTCCCACAGTAAAGAATGACTTATTTAACTAAGTTTTTAAATGAAGTGCTACCAGAGCGCCCAGTGTAATCGCTGAGTTCCGGCAATCATGTCAAATTGAGAAGAATGTTATTTCTTGGAGTCCAATTGTCTCATTTATCACATTTATCAGGTCACAGTCCAAAAGTTAGTTCAATTAAGTCCCACAGTCATTCGTTTCATTGTTAAAAGGGATGCAACCTAGTAATATCAAAACAATATCGATAAATTCATGTTGGTACGAATATGTGACCCAACCATTGAAACTCAAACGGACTGACACCGTTAGAAAGTCAATGAAATGTAGTTTATGAAACTGTCGATAGTTCTTCAGCGCGCGATAACGGCTAGGATTGGTCCCACAGTAAAGAATGACTTACTTATCTAAGTTTTTAAATGAAGTGCTACCAGAGCGCCCAGTGTAATCGCTGAGTTCCGGCAATCATGTCAAATTGAGAAGAATGTTATTTCTTGGAGTCCAATTGTCTCATTTATCACAATTATCAGGTCACAGTCCAAAAGTTAGTTCAATTAAGTCCCACAGTCATTCGTTTCATTGTTAAAAGGGATGCAACCTAGTAATATCAAAAAAATATCGATAAATGCATGTTGGTACGAATATGTGACGCAACCGTTGTAACTCAAACGGACTGACACCGTTAGAAAGTCAATGAAATGAAGTTTTTGAAACTTTCGCTATTTCTTCAGCGTGCGATAACGGATAGGATTGGTCCCACAGTAAAGAATGACTTGTTTATCTTTATTTTTTAAATGAAGTGCTACCAGAGCGCCCAGTGTAATCGCTGAGTTCCGGCAATCATGTCAAATTGAGAAGAATGTTATTTCTTGGAGTCCAATTGTCTCATTTATCACATTTATCAGGTCACAGTCCAAAAGTTAGTTCAATTAAGTCCCACAGTCATTCGTTTCATTGTTAAAAGGGATGCAACCTAGTAATATCAAAAACATATCGATAAATGCATGTTGGTACGAATATGTGACGCAACCGTTGTAACTCAAACGGACTGACACCGTTAGAAAGTCAATGAAATGAAGTTTTTGAAACTTTCGCTATTTCTTCAGCGTGCGATAACGGATAGGATTGGTCCCACAGTAAAGAATGACTTGTTTATCTAAATTTTCAAATGAAGCACTACCACAGCGCCCAGTGTAATCGCTGAGTTCCGGCAATTACGTCAAATTAAGAAGAATGTTATTTCTTGGATTCCAATTTTCTCATTTATCACATTTATCAGGTCACATTCCAAAATCAGTTCAAATTAGTACCACAGTCAATCGTTTCACTGTCAAAAGCTGCAACCTAGTAATGTGAGAAAAATATCGCTAAATTCATGTTGGTACGAATATGTGACCCAACCATTGTAACTCAAACGGACTGACACCGTTTGAAAGTCAATGAAATGTAGTTTATGAAACTGTCGATAGTTCTTCAGCGCGCGATAACGGCTAGGATTGGTCCCACAGTAAAGAATGACTTATTTAACTAAGTTTTTAAATGAAGTGCTACCAGAGCGCACAGTGTAATCGCTGAGTTCCGGCAATCATGTCAAATTGAGAAGAATGTTTTTTCTTGGAGTCCAATTGTCTCATTTATCACATTTATCAGGTCACAGTCCAAAAGTTAGTTCAATTAAGTCCCACAGTCATTCGTTTCATTGTTAAAAGGGATGCAACCTAGTAATATCAAAACAATATCGATAAATACATGTTGGTACGAATATGTGACGCAACCGTTGTAACTCAAACGGACTGACACCGTTAGAAAGTCAATGAAATGAAGTTTTTGAAACTTTTGCTATTTCTTCAGCGTGCGATAACGGATAGGATTGGTCCCACAGTAAAGAATGACTTGTTTATCTAAATTTTCAAATGAAGCACTACCACAGCGCCCAGTGTAATCGCTGAGTTCCGGCAATTACGTCAAATTAAGAAGAATGTTATTTCTTGGATTCCAATTTTCTCATTTATCACATTTATCGGGTCACAGTCCAAAGTTAGATCAATTAAATTCCACAGTCAATCGTTTCACTGTCAAAAGCTGCAACCTGGTAATGTGAGAAAAATATCGCTAAATTCATGTTGGTACGAATATGTGACGCAACCGTTGTAACTCAAACGGACTGACACCGTTAGAAAGTCAATGAAATGAAGTTTTTGAAACTTTTGCTATTTCTTCAGCGTGCGATAACGGATAGGATTGGTCCCACAGTAAAGAATGACTTATTTATCTAAGTTTTTAAATGAAGTGCTACCAGAGCGCCCAGTGTAATCGCTGAGTTCCGGCAATCATGTCAAATTGAGAAGAATGTTATTTCTTGGAGTCCAATTGTCTCATTTATCACATTTATCAGGTCACAGTCCAAAAGTTAGTTCAATTAAGTCCCACAGTCATTCGTTTCATTGTTAAAAGGGATGCAACCTAGTAATATCAAAAAAATATCGATAAATACATGTTGGTACGAATATGTGACGCAACCGTTGTAACTCAAACGGACTGACACCGTTAGAAAGTCAATGAAATGAAGTTTTTGAAACTTTCGCTATTTCTTCAGCGTGCGATAACGGATAGGATTGGTCCCACAGTAAAGAATGACTTGTTTATCTAAATTTTCAAATGAAGCACTACCACAGCGCCCAGTGTATTCGCTGAGTTCCGGCAATTACGTCAAATTAAGAAGAATGTTATTTCTTGGATTCCAATTTTCTCATTTATCGCATTTATCAGGTCACAGTCAAAAGTTAGTTCAATTAAGTCCCACAGTCATTCGTTTCATTGTTAAAAGTGATGCAACCTAGTAATATCAAAACAAATATCGCTAAAGACATGCTGGTACGAATATGTGACCCAACCGTTGTAACTCAAACAGACTGGCACCGTTAGAAAGTCAATGAATTGTAGTTTATGAAACTATCGATATTTCTTCAGCGCGCGATAACAGCTAGGATTGCTCCCACAGTAAAAAATGACTTATTAATCTAAGTTTTCAAATGAAGTGCTACCACAGCGCCGAGTGTAATCGCTGAGTTCCGGCAATCATGTCAAATTGAGAAGAATGTTATTTCTTGTGGTGCAATTTTCTCATTTATCACATTTATTAGGTCACAGTCCAAAGTTAGTTCAATAAAGTCCCACAGTCATTCGTTTCATTGTTAAAAGCGATGCAACCTAGTAATATCAAAAAAAATGTCGCTAAATTCATGTTGGTACGAATAAGTGACGCAACCGTTGTAACTCAAACGGACTGACACCATTAGAAAGTCAATAAAATGTAGTTTTTGAAACTGTTGCTATCTCTTCAGCGCGCGATAACGGCTAGGATTGGTCTCACAGTAAAAAATGACTTATTTATCTAAATTTTTAAATGAAGCGCTACCACAGCGCCCAGTGTAATCGCTAAGTTCCGGCAATCACGTCAAATTAAGAAAAATGTTTTTTCTTGGAGTCCAATTGTCTCATTTATCACATTTATCAGGTCACAGTCCAAAGTTAGTTCAATTAAGTCCCACAGTCATTCGTTTCATTGTTAAAAGCGATGCAACCTAGTAATATCAAAACAAATATCGCTAAATACATGTTGGTACGAATATGTGACCCAACCGTTGTAACTCAAACCGACTGGCACCGTTAGAAAGTCAATGAAATGTAGTTTATGAAACTTTTGATATTTCTTCAGCGCGCGATAACGGCTAGGATTGGTCTCACAGTAAAGAATGACTTATTTATCTAAATTTTTAAATGAAGCGATACCACAGCGCCCAGTGTAATCGCTGATTTCCGGCAATCGCGTCAAATTAAGAAGAATGTTATTTCTTGGATTTCAATTTTCTCATTTATCGCATTTATCAGGTCACAGTCAAAAGTTAGTTCAATTAAGTCCCACAGTCATTCGTTTCATTGTTAAAAGTGATGCAACCTAGTAATATCAAAACAAATATCGCTAAAGACATGCTGGTACGAATATGTGACCCAACCGTTGTAACTCAAACAGACTGGCACCGTTAGAAAGTCAATGAATTGTAGTTTATGAAACTATCGATATTTCTTCAGCGCGCGATAACAGCTAGGATTGCTCCCACAGTAAAAAATGACTTATTAATCTAAGTTTTCAAATGAAGTGCTACCACAGCGCCGAGTGTAATCGCTGAGTTCCGGCAATCATGTCAAATTGAGAAGAATGTTATTTCTTGTGGTGCAATTTTCTCATTTATCACATTTATTAGGTCACAGTCCAAAGTTAGTTCAATAAAGTCCCACAGTCATTCGTTTCATTGTTAAAAGCGATGCAACCTAGTAATATCAAAAAAAATGTCGCTAAATTCATGTTGGTACGAATAAGTGACGCAACCGTTGTAACTCAAACGGACTGACACCATTAGAAAGTCAATAAAATGTAGTTTTTGAAACTGTTGCTATCTCTTCAGCGCGCGATAACGGCTAGGATTGGTCTCACAGTAAAAAATGACTTATTTATCTAAATTTTTAAATGAAGCGCTACCACAGCGCCCAGTGTAATCGCTAAGTTCCGGCAATCACGTCAAATTAAGAAAAATGTTTTTTCTTGGAGTCCAATTGTCTCATTTATCACATTTATCAGGTCACAGTCCAAAGTTAGTTCAATTAAGTCCCACAGTCATTCGTTTCATTGTTAAAAGCGATGCAACCTAGTAATATCAAAACAAATATCGCTAAATACATGTTGGTACGAATATGTGACCCAACCGTTGTAACTCAAACCGACTGGCACCGTTAGAAAGTCAATGAAATGTAGTTTATGAAACTTTTGATATTTCTTCAGCGCGCGATAACGGCTAGGATTGGTCTCACAGTAAAGAATGACTTATTTATCTAAATTTTTAAATGAAGCGATACCACAGCGCCCAGTGTAATCGCTGATTTCCGGCAATCGCGTCAAATTAAGAAGAATGTTATTTCTTAGAGTCCAATTGTCTCATTTATCACATTTATCAAGTCACAGTCCAAAGTTAGTTCAATTAAGTCCCACAGTCAATCGTTTCATTGTTAAAAGCGATGCAACCTAGTAATATCAGAAAAATATCGCTAAACACATGTTGGTACCAATAGGTGACCCAACTGTTGTAACTCAAACGGACTGCCACCGTTAGAAAGTCAATGAAATGTAGTTTATGAAACTGTCGCTATTTCTTCAGCGCGCTATAACGGCTAGGATTGGTCCCACAGTAAAAAATGACTTATTAATCTAAGTTTTTAAATGAAGTGCTACCACAGCGCCCAGTGTAATCGCTGATTTCCGGCAATCATGTCAAATTGAGAAGAATGTTATTTCTTGAAGTCCAATTTCTCATTTATCACATTTATTAGGTCACAGTCCAAAGTTAGTTCAATTAAGTCCCACAGTCAATCGTTTCATTGTTAAAAGCGATGCAACCCAGTAATATCAAAAAATATCGCTGAAATCATGTTGGTACGAATATGTGACCCAACCGTTGTAACTCAAACGGACTGACATCGTTAGAAAGTCAATGAAATGTATTTTTTAAAACTGTCGCTATTTCTTCAGCCCGCGATAACGGCTAGGATTGGTCCCACAGTAAAAAATGACTTATTAATCTAAGTTTTTAAATGAAGTGCTACCTCAACGCCCAGTGTAATCGCTGAGTTCCCGCAATCATGTCAAATTGAGAAGAATGTTATTTCTTGGAGTCGAATTTTCTCATTTATCACATCTACTAGGTCACAGTCCAAAGTTAGATCAATTATATCCCACAGTCAATCGTTTCATTGTTTAAATCGATGCAACCTAGTAATATGAGAAAAACAATTCGATAAATACATGTTGGTACGAATATGTGACCCAACTGTTGTAACTCAAATGGACTGACACCGTTAGAAAGTCAATAAAATGTAGTTTTTGAAACTGTCGCTATTTCTTCAGCGCGCTAACGGCAAGGATCGGCCCCACAGTAAAAAAAATGACTTTTTATAGCTTAATTCTTAAATGAAGCGCTACCACAGCGCCCAGTGTAATCGCTGAGGTTCTGCAATCATGTCAAATTAAGAAAAATGTTATTTCTAGGAGTCCAATTGTCTCCTTTATCACATTTATCAGGTGACAGTCCATAATCAGTTCAATTAAGTGCCACAGTCAATCGTTTCACTGTTAAAAGCCATACAACCTGGTAGTACCGGAAAAATATCGCTAAATTCATGTTGGTACGAATATGTGACCCAACCATTGTAACTCAAACGGACTGACACCGTTTGAAAGTCAATGAAATGTAGTTTATGAAACTGTCGATAGTTCTTCAGCGCGCGATAACGGCTAGGATTGGTCCCACAGTAAAGAATGACTTATTTAACTAAGTTTTTAAATGAAGTGCTACCAGAGCGCCCAGTGTAATCGCTGAGTTCCGGCAATCATGTCAAATTGAGAAGAATGTTATTTCTTGGAGTCCAATTGTCTCATTTATCACATTTATCAGGTCACAGTCCAAAAGTTAGTTCAATTAAGTCCCACAGTCATTCGTTTCATTGTTAAAAGGGATGCAACCTAGTAATATCAAAACAATATCGATAAATACATGTTGGTACGAATATGTGACGCAACCGTTGTAACTCAAACGGACTGACACCGTTAGAAAGTCAATGAAATGAAGTTTTTGAAACTTTTGCTATTTCTTCAGCGTGCGATAACGGATAGGATTGGTCCCACAGTAAAGAATGACTTGTTTATCTAAATTTTCAAATGAAGCACTACCACAGCGCCCAGTGTAATCGCTGAGTTCCGGCAATTACGTCAAATTAAGAAGAATGTTATTTCTTGGATTCCAATTTTCTCATTTATCACATTTATCGGGTCACAGTCCAAAGTTAGATCAATTAAATTCCACAGTCAATCGTTTCACTGTCAAAAGCTGCAACCTAGTAATGTGAGAAAAATATCGCTAAATTCATGTTGGTACGAATATGTGACCCAACCATTGTAAATCAAACGTACTGACACCGTTAGAAAGTCAATGAAATGTAGTTTATGAAACTGTCGATAGTTCTTCAGCGCGCGATAACGGCTAGGATTGGTCCCACAGTAAAGAATGACTTATTTATCTAAGTTTTTAAATGAAGTGCTACCAGAGCGCCCAGTGTAATCGCTGAGTTCCGGCAATCATGTCAAATTGAGAAGAATGTTATTTCTTGGAGTCCAATTGTCTCATTTATCACATTTATCAGGTCACAGTCCAAAAGTTAGTTCAATTAAGTCCCACAGTCATTCGTTTCATTGTTAAAAGGGATGCAACCTAGTAATATCAAAAAAATATCGATAAATACATGTTGGTACGAATATGTGACGCAACCGTTGTAACTCAAACGGACTGACACCGTTAGAAAGTCAATGAAATGAAGTTTTTGAAACTTTCGCTATTTCTTCAGCGTGCGATAACGGATAGGATTGGTCCCACAGTAAAGAATGACTTGTTTATCTAAATTTTCAAATGAAGCACTACCACAGCGCCCAGTGTATTCGCTGAGTTCCGGCAATTACGTCAAATTAAGAAGAATGTTATTTCTTGGATTCCAATTTTCTCATTTATCGCATTTATCAGGTCACAGTCAAAAGTTAGTTCAATTAAGTCCCACAGTCATTCGTTTCATTGTTAAAAGTGATGCAACCTAGTAATATCAAAACAAATATCGCTAAAGACATGCTGGTACGAATATGTGACCCAACCGTTGTAACTCAAACAGACTGGCACCGTTAGAAAGTCAATGAATTGTAGTTTATGAAACTATCGATATTTCTTCAGCGCGCGATAACAGCTAGGATTGCTCCCACAGTAAAAAATGACTTATTAATCTAAGTTTTCAAATGAAGTGCTACCACAGCGCCGAGTGTAATCGCTGAGTTCCGGCAATCATGTCAAATTGAGAAGAATGTTATTTCTTGTGGTGCAATTTTCTCATTTATCACATTTATTAGGTCACAGTCCAAAGTTAGTTCAATAAAGTCCCACAGTCATTCGTTTCATTGTTAAAAGCGATGCAACCTAGTAATATCAAAAAAAATGTCGCTAAATTCATGTTGGTACGAATAAGTGACGCAACCGTTGTAACTCAAACGGACTGACACCATTAGAAAGTCAATAAAATGTAGTTTTTGAAACTGTTGCTATCTCTTCAGCGCGCGATAACGGCTAGGATTGGTCTCACAGTAAAAAATGACTTATTTATCTAAATTTTTAAATGAAGCGCTACCACAGCGCCCAGTGTAATCGCTAAGTTCCGGCAATCACGTCAAATTAAGAAAAATGTTTTTTCTTGGAGTCCAATTGTCTCATTTATCACATTTATCAGGTCACAGTCCAAAGTTAGTTCAATTAAGTCCCACAGTCATTCGTTTCATTGTTAAAAGCGATGCAACCTAGTAATATCAAAACAAATATCGCTAAATACATGTTGGTACGAATATGTGACCCAACCGTTGTAACTCAAACCGACTGGCACCGTTAGAAAGTCAATGAAATGTAGTTTATGAAACTTTTGATATTTCTTCAGCGCGCGATAACGGCTAGGATTGGTCTCACAGTAAAGAATGACTTATTTATCTAAATTTTTAAATGAAGCGATACCACAGCGCCCAGTGTAATCGCTGATTTCCGGCAATCGCGTCAAATTAAGAAGAATGTTATTTCTTAGAGTCCAATTGTCTCATTTATCACATTTATCAAGTCACAGTCCAAAGTTAGTTCAATTAAGTCCCACAGTCAATCGTTTCATTGTTAAAAGCGATGCAACCTAGTAATATCAGAAAAATATCGCTAAACACATGTTGGTACCAATAGGTGACCCAACTGTTGTAACTCAAACGGACTGCCACCGTTAGAAAGTCAATGAAATGTAGTTTATGAAACTGTCGCTATTTCTTCAGCGCGCTATAACGGCTAGGATTGGTCCCACAGTAAAAAATGACTTATTAATCTAAGTTTTTAAATGAAGTGCTACCACAGCGCCCAGTGTAATCGCTGATTTCCGGCAATCATGTCAATTTGAGAAGAATGTTATTTCTTGAAGTCCAATTTCTCATTTATCACATTTATTAGGTCACAGTCCAAAGTTAGTTCAATTAAGTCCCACAGTCAATCGTTTCATTGTTAAAAGCGATGCAACCCAGTAATATCAAAAAATATCGCTGAAATCATGTTGGTACGAATATGTGACCCAACCGTTGTAACTCAAACGGACTGACATCGTTAGAAAGTCAATGAAATGTATTTTTTAAAACTTTTGCTATTTCTTCAGCCTGCGATAACGGCTAGGATTGGTCCCACAGTAAAAAATGACTTATTAATCTAAGTTTTTAAATGAAGTGCTACCTCAACGCCCAGTGTAATCGCTGAGTTCCCGCAATCATGTCAAATTGAGAAGAATGTTATTTCTTGGAGTCGAATTTTCTCATTTATCACATCTACTAGGTCACAGTCCAAAGTTAGATCAATTATATCCCACAGTCAATCGTTTCATTGTTTAAATCGATGCAACCTAGTAATATGAGAAAAACAATTCGATAAATACATGTTGGTACGAATATGTGACCCAACTGTTGTAACTCAAATGGACTGACACCGTTAGAAAGTCAATAAAATGTAGTTTTTGAAACTGTCGCTATTTCTTCAGCGCGCTAACGGCAAGGATCGGCCCCACAGTAAAAAAATAACTTTTTATAGCTTAATTCTTAAATGAAGCGCTACCACAGCGCCCAGTGTAATCGCTGAGGTTCTGCAATCATGTCAAATTAAGAAAAATGTTATTTCTAGGAGTCCAATTGTCTCCTTTATCACATTTATCAGGTGACAGTCCATAATCAGTTCAATTAAGTGCCACAGTCAATCGTTTCACTGTTAAAAGCCACACAACCTGGTAGTACCGGAAAAATATCACGAAATACATGTTGGTACGAATATGTGACTCAACCGTTGCAACTCCAGCGGATTGATACTTTTAGAAAGTCAATGAAATGTAGTTTTTGAAACTGTCGCTATTTCTTCAGCGCGCGATAACGGCTAGGATTGGTCCCACAGTAAAGAATGACTGATTTGTGTAAATTCTTAAATGAAGCGCTACCACAGCGCCCAGTGTAATCGCTGAGTTCCGGCAATCACGTCAAATTAAGAAGAATGTTATTTCTTGAAGTCCAATTGTCTCATTTATCTCATTTATCAGGTCACAGTCCAAAATCAGTCCAATTTTGTCCCACAGTCAATCGTTTCACTGTTAAAAGCGATGCAACCTAGTAATATGAAAAAAATATCGCTAAATACATGTTGGTACGAATATGTGGCCCAACTGTTGAAACTCAAACGGACTGACACCGTTAGAAAATCAGTGAAATGTAGTATTTGAAACTGTCTCTATTTCTTGAGCGCGCTAATGGCTAGGATTGGTCCCACAGTAAAGAATGACTTACTTATCTAAATTTTTAAATGAAGTGCTACCACAGCGTCCAGTGTAATCGCTGAGTTCCGGTAATCATGTCAAATTAAGAAGAATGTTATTTCTTGGAATCCAATTGTCTCCTTTATCACATTTATCAGGTGACAGTCCATAATCAGTTCAATTAAGTGCCACAGTCAATCGTTTCACTGTTAAAAGCCATACAACCTGGTAGTACCGGAAAAATATCACGAAATACATGTTGGTACGAATATGTGACTCAACCGTTGCAACTCCAGCGGGTTGATACTTTTAGAAAGTCAATGAAATGTAGTTTTTGAAACTGTCGCTATTTCTTCAGCGCGCGATAACGGCCAGGATTGGTCCCACAGTAAAAAATTACTTATTAATCTAAGTTTTCAAATGAAGCGCTACCACAGCGCCCAGTGTAATCGCTGAGTTCCGGCAATCACGTCAAATTAAGAAGAATGTTATTTCTTGAAGTCCAATTGTCTCATTTATCTCATTTATCAGGTCACAGTCCAAAATCAGTCCAATTTTGTCCCACAGTCAATCGTTTCACTGTTAAAAGCGATGCAACCTAGTAATATGAAAAAAATATCGCTAAATACATGTTGGTACGAATATGTGACCCAACCGTTGAAACTCAAACGGACTGACACCGTTAGAAAATCAGTGAAATGTAGTATTTGAAACTGTCTCTATTTCTTGAGCGCGCTAATGGCTAGGATTGGTCCCACAGTAAAGAATGACTTACTTATCTAAATTTTTAAATGAAGTGCTACCACAGCGTCCAGTGTAATCGCTGAGTTCCGGTAATCATGTCAAATTAAGAAGAATTTTATTTTTTGGAATCCAATTGTCTCCTTTATCACATTTATCAGGTGACAGTCCATAATCAGTTCAATTAAGTGCCACAGTCAATCGTTTCACTGTTAAAAGCCATACAACCTGGTAGTACCGGAAAAATATCACGAAATACATGTTGGTACGAATATGTGACTCAACCGTTGCAACTCCAGCGGATTGATACTTTTAGAAAGTCAATGAAATGTAGTTTTTGAAACTGTCGCTATTTCTTCAGCGCGCGATAACGGTCAGGATTGGTCCCACAGTAAAAAATGACTTATTAATCTAAGTTTTCAAATGAAGTGCTACCACAGCGCCCAGTGTAATCGCTGAGTTCCGGCAATCATGTCAAATTGAGAAGAATGTTATTTCTTGGGGTCCAATTTTCTCATTTATCACATTTATTAGGTCACAGTCCAAAGTTAGTTCAATTAAGTCCCACAGTCAATCGCTTCATTGTTAAAAGCGATGCAACTTAGTAATATCAAAAAAAATGTCGCTAAATTCATGTTGGTACGAATAAGTGACGCAACCGTTGTAACTCAAACGGACTGACACCATTAGAAAGTCAATAAAATGTAGTTTTTGAAACTGTTGCTATCTCTTCAGCGAGCAATAACGGCTAGGATTGGTCACACAGTAAAAAATGACTTATTTATCTAAATTTTTAAATGAAGCGCTACCACAGCGCCCAGTGTAATCGCTGAGTTCCGGCAATCACGTCAAATAAAGAAAAATGTTTTTTCTTGGAGTCCAATTGTCTCATTTATCACACTTATCAGGTCACAGTCCAAAATCAGTCCAATTTATTCCCACAGTCAATCGTTTCACTGTTAAAAGAGATGCAACCTAGTAATATGAGAAAAATATCGCTAAATACATGTTGGTACGAATATGTGACTCAACCGTTGCAACTCCAGCGGATTGATACTTTTAGAAAGTCAATGAAATGTAGTTTTTGAAACTGTCGCTATTTCTTCAGCGCGCGATAACGGCCAGGATTGGTCCCACAGTAAAAAATGACTTATTAATCTAAGTTTTCAAATGAAGCGCTACCACAGCGCCCAGTGTAATCGCTGAGTTCCGGCAATCACGTCAAATTAAGAAGAATGTTATTTCTTGAAGTCCAATTGTCTCATTTATCTCATTTATCAGGTCACAGTCCAAAATCAGTCCAATTTTGTCCCACAGTCAATCGTTTCACTGTTAAAAGCGATGCAACCTAGTAATATGAAAAAAATATCGCTAAATACATGTTGGTACGAATATGCGACCCAACCGTTGAAACTCAAACGGACTGACACCGTTAGAAAATCAGTGAAATGTAGTATTTGAAACTGTCTCTATTTCTTGAGCGCGCTAATGGCTAGGATTGGTCCCACAGTAAAGAATGACTTACTTATCTAAATTTTTAAATGAAGTGCTACCACAGCGTCCAGTGTAATCGCTGAGTTCCGGTAATCATGTCAAATTAAGAAGAATGTTATTTCTTGGAATCCAATTGTCTCCTTTATCACATTTATCAGGTGACAGTCCATAATCAGTTCAATTAAGTGCCACATTCAATCGTTTCACTGTTAAAAGCCATACAACCTGGTAGTACCGGAAAAATATCACGAAATACATGTTGGTACGAATATGTGACTCAACCGTTGCAACTCCAGCGGATTGATACTTTTAGAAAGTCAATGAAATGTAGTTTTTGAAACTGTCGCTATTTCTTCAGCGCGCGATAACGGCCAGGATTGGTCCCACAGTAAAAAATGACTTATTAATCTAAGTTTTCAAATGAAGTGCTACCACAGCGCCCAGTGTAATCGCTGAGTTCCGGCAATCATGTCAAATTGAGAAGAATGTTATTTCTTGGGGTCCAATTTTCTCATTTATCACATTTATTAGGTCACAGTCCAAAGTTAGTTCAATTAAGTCCCACAGTCAATCGCTTCATTGTTAAAAGCGATGCAACTTAGTAATATCAAAAAAAATGTCGCTAAATTCATGTTGGTACGAATAAGTGACGCAACCGTTTTAACTCAAACGGACTGACACCATTAGAAAGTCAATAAAATGTAGTTTTTGAAACTGTTGCTATCTCTTCAGCGAGCAATAACGGCTAGGATTGGTCACACAGTAAAAAATGACTTATTTATCTAAATTTTTAAATGAAGCGCTACCACAGCGCCCAGTGTAATCGCTGAGTTCCGGCAATCACGTCAAATAAAGAAAAATGTTTTTTCTTGGAGTCCAATTGTCTCATTTATCACACTTATCAGGTCACAGTCCAAAATCAGTCCAATTTATTCCCACAGTCAATCGTTTCACTGTTAAAAGAGATGCAACCTAGTAATATGAGAAAAATATCGCTAAATAAATGTTGGTACGAATATGTAACGCAAACGTTGTAACTGAAGTGGATTGATACCGTTGGAAAGTCAATGAAATGTTGTTTTTGAAACTGTCGCTATTTCTTCAGCGCGCGATAACGGCCAGGATTGGTCCCACTGTAAGAAATGACTTATTAATTTAAGTTCTTAAATGAAGCGCAACCACAGCGCCCAGTGCAATCGCTGAGTTTTGGCAATCATTTCAAATTAAGAAAAATGCTATTTCTTGGAGTCCACATGTCTCACTTATAACTTCTATAAGGTCACAGTCCAAAGTTAGTTCAATTAAGTCCCACAGTCATTCGTTTCATTGTTAAAAGCGATGCAACCTAGTAATATCAAAACAAATATCGCTAAAGACAAGCTGGTACGAATATGTGACCCAACCGTTGTAACTCAAACGGACTGGCACCGTTAGAAAGTCAATGAAATGTAGTTTATGAAACTATCGATATTTTTTTAGCGCGCGATAACGGCTAGGATTGGTCCCACAGTAAAAAATGACTTATTAATCTAAGTTTTCAAATGAAGTGCTACCAGAGCGCCCAGTGTAATTGCTGAGTTCCGGCAATCATGTCAAATTGAGAAGAATGTTATTTTTTGGGGTCCAATTTTCTCATTTATCACATTTATTAGGTCACAGTCCAAAGTTAGTTCAATTAAGTCCCACAGTCAATCGTTTCATTGTTAAAAGCGATGCAACCTAGTGATATCAAAAAAAATGTCGCTAAATTCATGTTGGTACGAATAAGTGACGCAACCGTTGTAACTCAAACGGACTGACACCATTACAAAGTCAATAAAATGTAGTTTTTGAAACTGTTGCTATCTCTTCAGCGCGCGATAACGGCTAGGATTGGTCCCACAGTAAAAAATGACTTATTAATCTAAGTTTTCAAATGAAGTGCTACCACAGCGCCCAGTGTAATCGCTGAGTTCCGGCAATCACGTCAAATTAAGAAAAATGTTTTTTCTTGGAGTCCAATTGTCTCATTTATCACATTTATCAGGTCACAGTCCAAAGTTAGTTCAATTAAGTCCCACAGTCATTCGTTTCATTGATAAAAGCGATGCAACCTAGTAATATCAAAACAAATATCGCTAAATACATGTTGGTACGAATATGTGACCCAACCGTTGTAACACAAACCGACTGGCACCGTTAGAAAGTCAATGAAATGTAGTTTATGAAACGATCGATATTTCTTCAGCGCGCGATAACGGCTAGGATTGGTCCCACAGTAAAGAATGACTTATTTATCTAAATTTTTTAATGAAGCGCTAGCACAGCGCCCAGTGTAATCGCTGAGTTCCGGCAATGCCGTCAAATTAAGAAGAATGTCTCATTTATCACATTTATCGGGTCACAGTCCAAAAGTTAGTTAAATTAAGTCCCATAGTCATTCGTTTCATTGTTAAAAGGGATGCAACTTAGTAAGACCGGACAAATAGCACGAAATACATGTTGGTACGAATATGTGACTCAAGCGTTGTAACTCCAGCGGATTGATACTGTTAGAAAGTCAATGAAATGTAGTTTTTGAAACTGTCGCTATTTCTTCAGCGCGGTAAGTGCTAGGATTGGGACCACAGTAAAGAATGACTGATTTATCTAAGTTCTTAAATGAAGCGCTACAACAGCGCCCAGTGTAATCGCTGAGTTCCGGCAATCACGTCAAATTAAGAAGAATGTTATTTCTTGGAGCCAAATTGTCTCATTTATCACATTTATCAGGTCACAGTCCAAAGTTAGATCAATTAAATTCCACAGTCAATCGTTTCACTGTCAAAAGCTGCAACCTAGTAATATGAGAAAATATCGCTAAATTCATGTTGGTACGAATATGTGACCCAACCATTGTAACTCAAACGGACTGACACCGTTAGAAAGTCAATGAAATGTAGTTTATGAAACTGTCGATAGTTCTTCAGCGCGCCATAACGGCTAGGATTGGTCCAACAGTAAAGAATGACTTATTTATCTAAGTTTTTAAATGAAGTGCTACCAGAGCGCCCAGTGTAATCGCTGAGTTCCGGCAATCATGTCAAATTGAGAAGAATGTTATTTCTTGGAGTCCAATTGTCTCATTTATCACATTTATCAGGTCACAGTCCAAAAGTTAGTTCAATTAAGTCCCACAGTCATTCGTTTCATTGTTAAAAGGGATGCAACCTAGTAATATCAAAAAAATATCGATAAATACATGTTAGTACGAATATGTGACGCAACCTTTGTAACTCAAACGGACTGACACCGTTAGAAAGTCAATGAAATGAAGTTTTTGAAACTTTCGCTATTTCTTCAGCGTGCGATAACGGATAGGATTGGTCCCACAGTAAAGAATGACTTGTTTATCTAAATTTTCAAATGAAGCACTACCACAGCGCCCAGTGTAGTCGCTGAGTTCCGGCAATTACGTCAAATTAAGAAGAATGTTATTTCTTGGATTTCAATTTTCTCATTTATCACATTTATCAGGTCACAGTCCAAAGTTAGTTCAATTAAGTCCCACAGTCATTCGTTTCATTGTTAAAAGTGATGCAACCTAGTAATATCAAAACAAATATCGCTAAAGACATGCTGGTACGAATATGTGACCCAACCGTTGTAACTCAAACAGACAGGCACCGTTAGAAAGTCAATGAAATGTAGTTTATGAAACTATCGATATTTCTGCAGCGCGCGATAACAGCTAGGATTGCTCCCACAGTAAAGAATGACTTATTAATCTAAGTTTTCAATTGAAGTGCTACCACAGCCCCGAGTGTAATCGCTGAGTTCCGGCAATCATGTCAAATTAAGAAAAATGCTATTTCTTGGAGTCGACATGTCTCACTTATAACATTTATAAGGTCACATTCCAAAATCAGTTCAAATTAGTACCACAGTCAATCGTTTCACTGTCAAAAGCTGCAACCTAGTAATGTGAGAAAAATATCGCTAAATTCATGTTGGTACGAATATGTGACCCAACCAACCATTGTAACTCAAACGGACTGACACCGTTAGAAAGTCAATGAAATGTAGTTTATGAAACTGTCGATAGTTCTTCAGCGCGCGATAACGGCGAGGATTGGTCGCACAGTAAAGAATGACTTATTTATCTAAGTTTTTAAATGAAGTGCTACCAGAGCGCCCAGTGTAATCGCTGAGTTCCGGCAATCATGTCAAATTAAGAAGAATGTTATTTCTTGGATTCCAATTTTCTCATTTATCACATTTATCAGGTCACAGTCCTAAGTTAGTTCAATTAAGTCCCACAGTCATTCGTTTCGTTGTTAAAAGTGATGCAACCTAGTAATATCAAAACAAATATCGCTAAAGACATGTTGGTACGAATATGTGACCCAACCGTTGTAACTCAAACAGACTGGCACCGTTAGAAAGTCAATGAAATGTAGTTTATGAAACTATCGATATTTCTGCAGCGCGCGATAACAGCTAGGATTGCTCCCACAGTAAAAAATGACTTATTAATCTAAGTTTTCAATTGAAGTGCTACCACAGCGCCGAGTGTAATCGCTGAGTTCCGGCAATCATCTCAAATTAAGAAAAATGCTATTTCTTGGAGTCGACATGTCTCACTTATAACATTTATAAGGTCACATTCCAAAATCAGTTCAAATTAGTACCACAGTCAATCGTTTCACTGTCAAAAGCTGCAACCTAGTAATGTGAGAAAAATATCGCTAAATTCATGTTTGTACGAATATGTGACCCAACCATTGTAACTCAAACGGACTGACACCGTTTGAAAGTCAATGAAATGTAGTTTATGAAACTGTCGATAGTTCTTCAGCGCTCGATAACGGCTAGGATTGGTCCCACAGTGAAGAATGACTTATTTATCTAAGTTTTTGAATGAAGTGCTACCAGAGCGCCCAGTGTAATCGCTGAGTTCCGGCAATCATGTCAAATTGAGAAGAATGTTATTTCTTGGAGTCCAATTGTCTCATTTATCACATTTATCAGGTCACAGTCCAAAAGTTAGTTCAATTAAGTCCCACAGTCATTCGTTTCATTGTTAAAAGGGATGCAACCTAGTAATATCAAAACAATATCGATAAATACATGTTGGTACGAATATGTGACGCAACCGTTGTAACTCAAACGGACTGACACCGTTAGAAAGTCAATGAAATGAAGTTTTTGAAACTTTCGCTATTTCTTCAGCGTGCGATAACGGATAGGATTGGTCCCCCAGTAAAGAATGACTTGTTTATCTAAATTTTCAAATGAAGCACTACCACAGCGCCCAGTGTAATCGCTGAGTTCCGGCAATTACGTCAAATTAAGAAGAATGTTATTTCTTGGATTCCAATTTTCTCATTTATCACATTTATCGGGTCACAGTCCAAAGTTAGATCAATTAAATTCCACAGTCAATCGTTTCACTGTCAAAAGCTGCAACCTAGTAATATGAGAAAAATATCGCTAAATTCATGTTGGTACGAATATGTGACCCAACCATTGTAACTCAAACGGACTGACACCGTTAGAAAGTCAATGAAATGTAGTTTATGAAACTGTCGATAGTTCTTCAGCGCGCGATAACGGCTAGGATTGGTCTCACAGTAAAGAATGACTTACTTATCTAAGTTTTTAAATGAAGTGCTACCAGAGCGCCCAGTGTAATCGCTGAGTTCCGGCAATCATGTCAAATTGAGAAGAATGTTATTTCTTGGAGTTCATTTGTCTCATTTATCACATTTATCAGGTCACAGTCCAAAAGTTAATTCAATTCAGTCCCACAGTCATTCGTTTCATTGTTAAAAGGGATGCAACCTAGTAATATCAAAAAAATGTTGATAAATGCATGTTGGTACGAATATGTGACGCAACCGTTGTAACTCAAACGGACTGACACCGTTAGAAAGTCAATGAAATGAAGTTTTTGAAACTTTCGCTATTTCTTCAGCGTGCGATAACGGATAGGATTGGTCCCACAGTAAGGAATGACTTGTTTATCTAAATTTTCAAATGAAGCACTACAACAGCGCCCAGTGTAATCGCTGAGTTCCGGCAATTACGTCAAATTAAGAAGAATGTTATTTCTTGGATTCCAATTTTCTCATTTATCACATTTATCAGGTCACAGTCCAAAGTTAGTTCAATTAAGTCCCACAGTCATTCGTTTCATTGTTAAAAGTGATGCAACCTAGTAATATCAAAACAAATATCGCTAAAGACATGCTGGTACGAATATGTGACCCAACCGTTGTAACTCAAACAGACTGGCACCGTTAGAAAGTCAATGAAATGTAGTTTATGAAACTATCGATATTTCTGCAGCGCGCGATAACAGCTAGGATTGCTCCCACAGTAAAAAATGACTTATTAATCTAAGTTTTCAATTGAAGTGCTACCACAGCGCCGAGTGTAATCGCTGAGTTCCGGCAATCATGTCAAATTAAGAAAAATGCTATTTCATGGAGTCGACATGTCTCACTTATAACATTTATAAGGTCACATTCCAAAATCAGTTCAAATTAGTACCACAGTCAATCGTTTCACTGTCAAAAGCTGCAACCTAGTAATGTGAGAAAAATATCGCTAAATTCATGTTGGTACGAATATGTGACCCAACCATTGTAACTCAAACGGACTGACACCGTTAGAAAGTCAATGAAATGTAGTTTATGAAACTGTCCATAGTTCTTCACCGCGCGATAACGGCTAGGATTGGTCCCACAGTAAAGAATGACTTATTTATCTAAGTTTTTAAATGAAGTGCTACCAGAGCGCCCAGTGTAATCGCTGAGTTCCGGCAATCATGTCAAATTAAGAAGAATGTTATTTCTTGGATTCCAATTTTCTCATTTATCACATTTATCAGGTCACAGTCCAAAGTTAGTTCAATTAAGTCCCACAGTCATTCGTTTCATTGTTAAAAGTGATGCAACCTAGTAATATCAAAACAAATATCGCTAAAGACATGCTGGTACGAATATGTGACCCAACCGTTGTAACTCAAACAGACTGGCACCGTTAGAAAGTCAATGAAACGTAGTTTATGAAACTATCGATATTTCTGCAGCGCGCGATAACAGCTAGGATTGCTCCCACAGTAAAAAATGACTTATTAATCTAAGTTTTCAATTGAAGTGCTACCACAGCGCCGAGTGTAAACGCTGAGTTCCGGCAATCATGTCAAATTAAGAAAAATGCTATTTCTTGGAGTCGACATGTCTCACTTATAACATTTATAAGGTCACATTCCAAAATCAGTTCAAATTAGTACCACAGTCAATCGTTTCACTGTCAAAAGCTGCAACCTAGTAATGTGAGAAAAATATCGCTAAATTTATGTTGGTACGAATATGTGACCCAACCATTGTAAATCAAACGGACTGACACCGTTAGAAAGTCAATGAAATGAAGTTTTTGAAACTTTCGCTATTTCTTCAGCGTGCGATAACGGATAGGATTGGTCCCACAGTAAAGAATGACTTGTTTATCTAAATTTTCAAATGAAGCACTACCACAGCGCCCAGTGTATTCGCTGAGTTCCGGCAATTACGTCAAATTAAGAAGAATGTTATTTCTTGGATTCCAATTTTCTCATTTATCACATTTATCAGGTCACAGTCAAAAGTTAGTTCAATTAAGTCCCACAGTCATTCGTTTCATTGTTAAAAGTGATGCAACCTAGTAATATCAAAACAAATATCGCTAAAGACATGCTGGTACGAATATGTGACCCAATCGTTGTAACTCAAACAGACTGGCACCGTTAGAAAGTCAATGAAACGTAGTTTATGAAACTATCGATATTTCTTCAGCGCGCGATAACAGCTAGGATTGCTCCCACAGTAAAAAATGACTTATTAATCTAAGTTTTCAAATGAAGTGCTACCACAGCGCCGAGTGTAATCGCTGAGTTCCGGCAATCATGTCAAATTGAGAAGAATGTTATTTCTTGGGGTCCAATTTTCTCATTTATCACATTTATTAGGTCACAGTCCAAAGTTAGTTCAATTAAGTCCCACAGTCATTCGTTTCATTGTTAAAAGCGATGCAACCTAGTAATATCAAAAAAATGTCGCTAAATTCATGTTGGTACGAATAAGTGACGCAACTGTTGAAACTCAAACGGACTGACAGCGTTAGAAGGTCAGTGAAATGTAGTTTTTGAAACTGTCTGTGTTACTTCAGCGCGCGATAACGGCTAGGATTGGTCCCACAGTAAAAAATAACTTTTTTATCTTAATTTTTAAATGAAGCGCTACCACAGCGCCCAGTGTAATCGCTGAGTTCCGGCAATCACGTCAAATTAAGAAAAATGTTTTTTCTTGGAGTCCAATTGTCTCATTTATCACATTTATCAGGTCACAGTCCAAAGTTAGTTCAATTAAGTCCCACAGTCATTCGTTTCATTGTTAAAAGCGATGCAGCCTAGTAATATCAAAACAAATATCGCTAAATACATGTTGGTACGAATATGTGACCCAACCGTTGTAACTCAAACCGACTGGCACCGTTAGAAAGTCAATGAAATGTAGTTTATGAATCTTTTGATATTTCTTCAGCGCGCGATAACGGCTAGGATTGGTCTCACAGTAAAGAATGACTTATTTTTCTAAATTTTTAAATGAGGCGATACCACAGCGCCCAGTGTAATCGCTGATTTCCGGCAATCGCGTCAAATTAAGAAGAATGGTATTTCTTAGAGTCCAATTGTCTCATTTATCACATTTATCAAGTCACAGTCCAAAGTTAGTTCAATTAAGTCCCACAGTCAATCGTTTCATTGTTAAAAGCGATGCAACCTAGTAATATCAGAAAAATATCGCTAAACACATGTTGGTACCAATAGGTGACCCAACTGTTGTAACTCAAACAGACTGCCACCGTTAGAAAGTCAATGAAATGTAGTTTATGAAACTGTCGCTATTTCTTCAGCGCGCTATAACGGCTAGGATTGGTCCCACAGTAAAAAATGACTTATTAATCTAAGTTTTCAAATGAAGTGCTACCACAGCGCCCAGTGTAATCGCTGATTTCCGGCAATCATGTCAAATTGAGAAGAATGTTATTTCTTGGAGTCCAATTTCTCATTTATCACATTTATTCGGTCACAGTCCAAAGTTAGTTCAATTAAGTCCCACAGTCAATCGTTTCATTGTTAAAAGCGATGCAACCCAGTAATATCAAAAAATATCGCTGAAAACATGTTGGTACGAATATGTGACCCAACCGTTGTAACTCAAACGGACTGACATCGTTAGAAAGTCAATGAAATGTATTTTTTAAAACTGTCGCTATTTCTTCAGCGCGCGATAACGGCTAGGATTGGTCTCACAGTAAAAAATGACTTATTAATCTAAGTTTTTAAATGAAGCGATACCACAGCGCCCAGTGTAATCGCTGATTTCCGGCAATCATGTCAAATTGAGAAGAATGTTATTTCTTGGAGTCCAATTTCTCATTTA